>NC_041380.1:408615599-408619688 GCF_002162155.2 Triticum dicoccoides
CGGCGACGGGGACGGGGACGGCCGGGGCAGCGACAACGGGGACGGGGACGGGGACGGGGCGGCGACGGGGGCGTCGACGAGGGGTGGCGACGGGGGCGCCGAAGGGAGCAGCGACGGGGGCGGCGGGCGACGGGACAGAGGAGAAGAAGCAGATGAGAAATTGAATTTTTTGAAGTATTTTCATATATAGGATGGGCCTTTAGTACCGGTTGGAGCCACCAACCGGTACTAAAGGCCAACTTTGGCCAGGCCAAGAGGCGGGAAGAGCACCCTTTAGTACCGGTTGGAGCCACCAATCGGTACTAAAGACCACCCTTTAGTACCGGTTGGAGCCACCAACCGGTACTAAAGGTTGTGCGCTGCCACCCGCGGTGCACAAAGTTTAGTCCCACCTCGCCGGGCGAAGGGCAGCCGCACTGGTTTATAAACCCAGCTGCGGCTGCCCTTTCGAACTCCTCTATAAAGCAGGCTTCTAGGCCTAACTACGGCGCGCTGCCTTGTGAGTCTGCTGGGCCTTGTGGGCCTGAAATTGCACGCCTGTGGCCTAGCAGGCCCACAGGGCAGCGCCCCAAATTTTTTTATATAGTTTTTTTCTTTTCTGCTTTATTTTTTCTTCTATTTATTTCTGAGTAGTTTTTTTCTTTTCTGCTATATTTATTTTCTTCTATTTATTTCTTAGTAGTTTTTTATAAAGTTTTTTTCTTTTCTGCTATAGTTTTTTTCTTTTCTGCTATTTTTTCTTTTCTGCTTTTTTTTCTTTTCTGCTTTATTTATTTTCTTCTATTCATTTATTTTTATATACCATGCCAAGTTGATGGTTGAAAATTGATGGCGCGGCTTTCAATGGTGCATACTGAATGCACAAAAAGTCTGGAGTTATAATAAGTTTAAAAGATGAAGTGCCGCTGTAACAGATCAGTTCTCGTCCGAAACCTTGATACTCCGAAAGAGATTGTCCAGTTTGTATACAACGTGCGTCCAGTTTTTGCCGTGACCCTCTCTACTCTTCGCACATGCTATGCGGGTGAAATGATGATACCATGCCAAGTTTCAACATTTTCACAGTTCATTTTGTAGTGATTTTTAATTTCACCGTCATTTAGCTCTCTAAACAATTAGGTAAATGACTGAAAAACAGCAAATGATGTCAGAACATGTTGGAAATTAATGACTTCACTTTGAATGCTTCATACTGAACGCAAAAGAAGTTCAGAGTTCAAATAAGTTTAAAAAACATTGAAGTGCCCGTGTAACAGATGAGTTCTCGTCCGAAACCCTGATACTGCGAAAGAGATTGTCCAGTTTGTACATGAAGTGCGTCTAGTTTTTGCCGTGACCCTCTCTACTCTGTCGCACATGCTATGCGGGTGAAATGATGATACCATGCCAAGTTTCAACATTTTCACAGTTCATTTTGTAGTGATTTTCAATTTTACGGTCATTTAGCTCTCTAAACAATTAGGTAAATGACTGAAAAACATCAAATAATGTCAGAACATGTTTGAAATTGATGACATTGCTTTGAATGCTGCATAGTGAATGCAAAAGAAGTCCGGAGTTCAAATAAGTTTAAAAAACATTGAAGTGCCCATGTAACAGATGAGTTCTTGTCCGAAACCTTGATACTCCGAAAGAGATTGTCCAGTTTGTACACGAAGTGCGTCCAGTTTTTGCCGTGACCCTCTCTACTCTTTCGCACATGCTATGCAGGTGAAATGATGATACCATGCCAAGTTTCAACATTTTCACAGTTCATTTTGTAGTGATTTTCAATTTCACGGTCATTTAGCTCTCTAAACAATTAGGTAAATGACTGAAAAACAACAAATGATGTCAGAACATGTTGGAAATTGATGACGTCGCTTTGAATGCTGCATACCGAACGCAAAAGAAGTCCAGAGTTCAAATAAGTTTAAAAAACATTGAAGTGCCCATGTAACAGATGAGTTCTCGTCCGAAACTCTGATACTCCGAAAGAGATTGTCCAGTTTGTACACGAAGTGCGTCCAGTTTTTGCCGTGACCCTCTCTACTCTTTCGCACATGCTATGCGGGTGAAATGATGATACCATGCCAAGTTTCAACATTTTCACAGTTCATTTTGTAGTGATTTTCAATTTCACGGTCATTTAGCTCTCTAAACAATTAGGTAAATGACTGAAAAACAGCAAATGATGTCAGACCATATTGGAAATTGATGATGTCGCTTTGAATGCTGCATACTGAACGCAAAAGAAGTCCGGAGTTCAAATAAGTTTAAAAAACATTGAAGTGCCCATGTAATAGATGAGTTCTCGTCCGAAACCCTAATACTCCGAAAGAGATTGTCTAGTTTGTACATGAAGTGCGTACAGTTTTTGCCGCAACCCTCTCTACTCTTTCCCACATGCTTTGCGGATGAAATGATCATACCATGCCAAGTTTCAACATTTTCACAGTTCATTTTGTAGTGATTTTCAATTTCACGGTCATTTAGCTCTCTAAACAATTAGGTAAATGACTGAAAAACATCAAATGATGTCAGACCATATTGGAAATTGATGATGTTGCTTTGAATGCTGCATACTGAATGCAAAAGAAGTCCGGAGTTCAAATAAGTTTAAAAAACATTGAAGTGCCCATGTAACAGATGAGTTCTAATCCGAAACCCTGATACTCCAAAAGAGATTGTCCAGTTTGTACACGAAGTGTGTCCAGTTTTTGCTGTGACCCTCTCTAGTCTTTCGCACATGCTATGCGGGTGAAATGATGATACCATGCCAAGTTTCAACATTTTCACAGTTCATTTTGTAGTGATTTTCAATTTCACGATCATTTAGCTCTCTAAACAATTAGGTAAATGACTGAAAAACAGCAAATGATGTCAGAAATATTGGAAATTGATGACGTCGCTTTGAATGCTGCATACTGAACGCAAAAGAAGTCCGGAGTTCAAATAAGTTTAAAAACATTGAAGTGCCCATGTAACAGATGAGTTCTCGTCCGAAACCCTGATACTCCAAAAGAGATTGTCCAGTTTGTACACGAACTGCGTCCAGTTTTTGCCGTGACCCTCTCTACTCTTTCGCACATGCTATGTGGGTGAAGTGATGATACCATGCCAAGTTTCAACATTTTCACAGTTCACTTTGTAGTGATTTTCAATTCCATGGTCATTTAGCTCTCTAAACAATTAGGTAAATGACTGAAAAATAGCAAATGATGTCAAAACATGTTGGAAATTGATGACGTCACTTTGAATGCTGCATACTGAACGCAAAAGAAGTCCGGAGTTCAAATAAGTTTAAAAAACATTGAAGTGCCCATGTAACAGACGAGTTCTCATCCGAAACCCTGATACTCCGAAAGAGATTGTCCAGTTTGTACACGAAGTGTGTCCAGTTTTTGCTGTGACCCTCTCTACTCTTTCGCACATGCTATGCGGGTGAAATGATGATACCATGCCAAGTTTCAACATTTTCACAGTTCATTTTGTAGTGATTTTCAATTTCACGATCATTTAGCTCTCTAAACAATTAGGTAAATGACTGAAAAACAGCAAATGAGGTCAGAACATATTGGAAATTGATGACGTCGCTTTGAATGCTGCATACTGAACGCAAAAGAAGTCCGGAGTTCAAATAAGTTTAAAAACATTGAAGTGCCCATGTAACAGATGAGCTCTCGTCCGAAACCCTGATACTCCGAAAGAGATTGTCTAGATTGTACACGAAGTGCGTACAGTTTTTGCCGCGACCCTCTCTACTCTTTCACACATGCTTTGCGGGTGAAATGATGATACCATGCCAAGTTTCAACATTTTCACAGTTCATTTTGTAGTGATTTTCAGTTTCACGGTCATTTAGCTCTCTAAACAATTAGGTAAATGACTAAAAAACAGCAAATGATGTCAGAACATGTTGGAAATTGATGATGTCACTTTGAATGCTGCACACTGAACGCAAAAGAAGTCCGGAGTTCAAATAAGTTTAAAAAACATTGAAGTGCACATGTAACAGATGAGTTCTTGTCCGAAACCCTGATACTCCGAAAGAGATTGTCCAGTTTGTACACGAAGTGTGTCCAGTTTTTGCTGTGACCCTCTCTACTC
>NC_041380.1:408620241-408652630 GCF_002162155.2 Triticum dicoccoides
ATTTAGCTCTCTGAACAATTAGGTAAATGACTGAAAAACAGCAAATGATGTCAGAACATGTTGGAAATTGATGGCGTCGCCTTGAATGCTGCATACTAAACGGAAAAGAAGTCCGGAGTTCAAATAAGTTTAAAAACATTGAAGTGCCCATGTAACAGATGAGTTCTCGTCCGAAACCCTGATACTCCAAAAGAGATTGTCTAGTTTGTACACGAAGTGCGTACAGTTTTTGCCGCGACCCTCTCTACTCTTTCGCACATGCTTTGCGGGTGAAATGATGATACCATGCCAAGTTTCAACATTTTCATAGTTCATTTTGTAGTGATTTTCAATTTCACGGTAATTTAGCTCTCTAAACAATTAGATAAATGACTGAAAAACAGCAAATGATGTCAGAACATGTTGGAAATTGATGATGTCACTTTGAATGCTGCATACTGAATGCAAAAGAAGTACGGAGTTCAAATAAGTTTAAAAAACATTGAAGTGCACATGTAACAGATGAGTTCTTGTCCGAAACCCTGATACTCCGAAAGAGATTGTCCAGTTTGTACACGAAGTGTGTCCAGTTTTTGCCGTGACCCTCTCTACTCTTTCGCACATGCTATGCGGGTGAAATGATGATACCATGCCAAGTTTCAACATTTTCACAGTTCTTTTTGTAGTGATTTTCAATTTCACGGTCATTTAGCTCTCTAAACAATTAGGTAAATGACTGAAAAACAGCAAATGATGTCAGAACATGTTGGAAATTGATGACGTTGCTTTGAATGCTGCATACCGAACGCACAAGAAGTACGGAGTTCAAATAAGTTTAGAAAACATTGAAGTGCCCATGTAACAGATGAGTTCTCGTCCGAAATCCTGATACTCCGAAAGAGATTGTCCAGTTTGTACACGAAGTGCGTCCAGTTTTTGTCGTGACCCTCTCTACTCTTTCGCACATGCTTTGCGGGTGAAATGATGATACCATGCCAAGTTTCAACATTTTCACAGTTCATTTTGTAGTGATTTTCAATTTCACGGTCATTTAGCTCTCTAAACAATTAGGTAAATGACTGAAAAACAACAAATGATGTCAGACCATATTGGAAATTGATGATGTTGCTTTGAATGCTGCATACTGAACACACAAGAAATCTGGAGTTCAAATAAGTTATGGAAAATAAAAAAAGAGGTGCAATGCTGGTTAATTTGCTTCAAGCCATTCATAATAGTGTAGACTGCACTGCACATAGCTCAGTGCAATCTATGCTATTCCAAAAGGCTTGAAGCTAATCAACATGCAAGTGAGCATTGCGCCTCTTCGTCATTGTCTCTGCACTCACGGCTTATAAACAGCTCATACTGCCTCTCCCTTGGTGAGTGGGACTAAAAATCAGCTTACTAAGAAACTCCAGTACCGGTTCATGCCATGAACCGGTACTAAAGGTCTTCGTGGGGGCTCCAACCTGACCACAGCCGCACTGGCCTCATTAGTACTGGTTCATGGCATGAACCGGTACAAAAGTTTGCCCACGAACCGGTACTAATGATGTCCGCCCGCCTAGCCGTTGGAACTGACACTAATGGTCACATTAGTGCCGGCTCAAATTCAAACAGGCACTAATGTGCTTCACATTTGACCCTTTTTCTACTAGTGTTTCTGGAGAGAGACCATCTTCATCCTACGCCTCCCATGGATTGCTAAACCTTAGGTCATCCACTTGAGGGAAATTTGCTACTGCCCTACAAACATTTGCACTTGGAGGCCGAACAACATCTACAAGAAGAAGGTTGTGTAGTCGACATCAGGGTCCTACTTCTATGACAAAAGATCATGACAGAAAATGGGCTTTTCATCCTGGGCGGGCTGGATACGCAGCAGCATGACATTCTTTGGGCCGTCCATGACAGAAAAAATCATGGTAGAAGTAAGGGTGAGGAAAATATCGGGGAGTTCCCGGTTACGGTGGGTGGTCGGGGCCGAGCAATGCGCGTTTCTCTCGTACGTACGCGTGTGTGTGCGAGGCGTTGGGCTCTAATTGAACCCGAGCGAGGCGTTGGGCTCTGACTGAACTCGAGCGATTGCATTGCAGGCTACTCGTTACTGAACCCGAGTGATCGATCGATCCCTTATTGTTAATTGAACCCGAGTGATTCCTTCGCTACTGCTGCTAACTGAAGCCGGTTGATGCTGCCTCTGGATGAACAATGAGCGTTGTTGGGGGGTTTGGATGAACAGTTCCCGATGGGGGTTGGATGAACAGGACCCCATGGTAGTAGAGGCCGTTGCCACTGGATGAACAGTACCCCGATCGATCGAGCTGGTGGATGAACATGACCCCATGGAGGGCTGGATGAATAGGACCTCGTGGAGGGCTGGTTGAACAGTAGCCGATGGAGGGCTGGTTGAACAATAGCCAGTGGAGGGCTGGATGAATAGTAGCCCTTGGAGGGGTGGTTGAACAGGACCCCGTGGAGAGGGATGGCTGAACAGTAGCCGGTGGAGGAGCGGTGGAGGCTGGATGAATAGGAGCCCGTGGATGAACAGCCGCAAGTGGATGCTGGAGGAGGTCGACAGTGGATGAACAGGAGCCCGTGGAGGCAGTCGAGGGTGGATGAACAGTAGCCCGTGGAGGCAGTCGACGATGGAGATGAACAGTATCCCGTGGAGTCCCATTTTGCGGTGCGCCACACCCCTCCCGATGAATAGGACCCCCGTTTCAACCGTAGCGCTCCAACACAAGTCCATTTCCTCTATTTTGCGGTACGCCACACACCTCCCGATCAATAGGACCCGTTTTGGACCGTAGGAGGTTCGTTTCCTCTATTTTGCGGTACGCCAAACCCCTCCCGATGAACAAGATTCTGTTTTGACCATGGCTGGTCGAACACAAGGCCGTTTCCTCCGTTTTGCGGTACACCAGGCCTTGTTTCCATCGGTTGTTCCCTCCAAGCCGATTGGCTCCCGATGAACACGACTACACATTCTGTTCCGACCCAGCCGGTTGTCTCCCCATGATCACGACAACGGCGCAGCTTCTCCGTTCCGACCCAGCCATGTACACGAGTGTCGGTGTCAAAACCGGCGGATCTCGGGTAGGGGGTCCCGAACTGTGCGTCTAAAGAGGATGGTAACAGGAGGCAGGGGACATGATGTTTTACCCAGGTTCGGGCCCTCTTGATAGAGGTAAAACCCTACGTCCTGCTTGATTGTTCTTGATGATATGAGTATTACAAGAGTAGATCTACCACGAGATCAGAGAGGCTAAACCCTAGGAGCTAGCCTATGGCATGATTGTATGTTGTCCTACGGACTAAAACCCTCCGGTTTATATAGACAAGGCTAGGGTTACACAAGGTCGGTTACAAAGGAGGAGATATACATATCCGTATTGCCTAGCTTGCCTTCCACGATAAGTAGAGTCCCATCCGGACACGGGACGAAGTCTTCAATCTTGTATCTTCATAGTCCAACAGTCTGGCCAAAGGATATAGTCCGGCTGTCCGGAGACCCCCTAATCCAGGACTCCCTCAGTAGCCCCTGAACCAGGCTTCAATGATGATGAGTCCGGCGCACAGTGTTGTCTTCGGCATTGCAAGGCGGGTTCCTCCTCCGAATACATCATGGAAGAGTTTGAATGCAAGGATAGTGTCTGACCCTGTAAAATAAGTTCCACATACCACCGTAGAGAGAATAATACTTCCATAAATCCAATCTGCTGACATGTTTTGATAGTATGACATCACTTCATGGCCCGATTATTATTCGAACCGCTTTTCTCAACCATCTCCGCACATATCACGAGGCGGTTTTCTCGATATGTCTTGTCAAAGCAGAGATCGTGTTCCCCTTATCATGGGATTCTCATCAATACAGACGTGGGTAACCCAACCGCGCCATCAATTACGGCGCCTGGGGAATAAGCGGTTTTGCCAGGCAAGTGGGGAGACTCATAGCCTCCTCCTCCCTTATAAAAGGTACAAAGATCTACTTTTTTCACCCACACCTTCTTCCTTCTCGCTTTCCCATTCCCGCACACTCGAGCTCTAGTGCCCAAGCTCGCGCCCTTCCTCTCAAACCACTCCAAGCATGTCCAGAGCAGGAGGCAAGTGGATGGCTTCCTCCGTCACGGAGGAAGACGTCAAAAAGTTACGGGAGGCCGAATACCTAGCTGCGAATATCGCGCACCGGCTGCCGAATGCGGGCAGGTCGTTCCTATGCCCGAACCGCATGAGAGGGTAGTTTTTCTCACCCACTTCGTCCGCGGACTGGGATTTCCACTTCACCTGTTAGTCCGCAGGCTCATGTTCTACTACGGGATGGATTTTCATGATCTGGCCCCCAACTTCATCCTCAACATCTCGGCGTTTATCGTCGTGTGCGAGGCCTTCCTCCGCATCAAGCCCCATTTCGGCCTATGGCTAAAGACTTTTAATGTCAAACCAAAGGTGGTGGTCGGCCAACAAGCGGAGTGCGGAGGAGCCATGGTGGGTAATATGCCAAACGTCACCTGGCTCGAAGGCTCCTATGTGGAGAACATAAAGGGGTGGCAATCGGGGTGGTTCTACATCACCGAGGCGCGCGACACCAACTGGATGGCGGCCCCAAATTTCGATCCAGAATCCCCACGCGGCTCACCTCCTGGAAAGAGAAGGGCATGTCCTGGGGTTCTTTGGCAGAGCTAACCAGACTCCAAACCTGTATCCGGAACATGACGAACAAGAAAATTAAACTTGTCAATGTGGTCCAGGTTATGCTCGTCCGCTGGATCCTTCCGTGCCAACGATGGGCATTCAACTTGTGGGAGTTCGACTCGGCCAAGCACCAGATGCCGCAAGAGCTCTATGACACGACGCACAAAGACGTCTGGAGGGTGCTCTTCAAGAGTGCTGAGATCCCTCCCCCTCTCATCGAAGACCGCGGACTCAGCGCAAAGCGCCATGCTGGTCCGGTAAGCATTTATATTTCTCGGGGTATTTATTTGCCCAAGTATAGTCATGCGTAGGATCTAAGCTCCCATGTCACTAACAGGACTGGTTAAAGATGGCGGAGCAGCTTGACAGCCCAGCCCCGCTACCCGAAGATCCTGCGGATGCTCTTCTAACGAAGATGCTAACTCTGGCACCTTACGAGGTGCTGGCACAGAAGACCAAGAAGAAGACCACGGGGACCCAAAAGGGTCTCCAGCGTGCGGTCGTATCGGACAATGACTCCGACGCACACTCCTCCCATGGAAACGGGGAGGAGGAGAAGAGTTCTGCCCCCAAGCTGGGGGAGACAAGAAAAGGAAGGCCGACACATCTAGGGAGGCCGAAGGGTCTAAGAAGGGAAAGACCCTCCCTCCGGACTGTGCCACGACGGCCGCTGACAGCGGCGACGAGTGGCTACCCAGGGACAAGCCCCTGGCGAAGTCGTAAGTGTCCGGACACCATAGTATTTCATGGTACGTTTTATTGTACTGCCTTTGCTAATGCAGAACCCGATTATGCAGTCCGGCCCGAGCTCGTCTCTACATACCCTCGTCGAGCGGCTCTTTGAGCTCGTCGGATATGAACAGAAGTTCTCCTCCAACAGCTTCCACCCCTCGCCCTATGGACAACGCCGAGGAAGTGTCTCACGAGGCACCGTCCCAAGGGGAGGCGGTCCTGGGGGCGCCTAACGACGACCTCCCGGACCCTGGGTACCAAGGGAGCGAGGCTCCTACGGGCTTTGAGTTCGGGCCCCAGCCGGACACTGCGCCGGAACCTTCAATGGTTCTGGACTCCGGCAGGCGGTCCCTGTCGGAGTAAATAACCATGGGTAGCCTAGCCGGCTCCCCCAGACCCTTCTGAAAAAATTACGAGCCGATTCAGCCCTCAAGAATCCAAGACACAGGGCCGCCTTCCCCTTGCCGGCTGTCTCTAGGCCAGCTATCGGAAGGCGGCCCGACTTCAGCCCTCATGAAGAAAAGCCGCGGGAGGGCCGGCTCCGAGAAGCCGGCCGCGAGAAGGCCGACTCCAAGAAGCCGGCTCCCATAAAGCGGTCAAGATCGTACTCTCGAAGTCTGCATCCACATAACGGCGATGTGACGGGGCGTGGCTACAGTGAAGCCTGCCACCCCCGAATCCCGGAACACGCCTGGCACAGTGCACCGTATGGGTGGCCATGACCCGTCCGGCGCAGCACTGTTGCCACGTTGACCCTGATGTCATCCACGACGGGCTACCAGTACGGCCCACAGGCGGTGGGCCCCTTCAGGAGAGAGACACCCGAAGGCGGCCAGACCTCCCCCAGTCGGCCCAAGATAGAGCCGGCTCCCTACAGCCGGCTTGCCACCTCCCTTGAAGAAGACGCCCCATTAAGGAGACAAGACGCAGTGGGGCTACAGTGATCGCCCACCGGGCGGCGGCACTGTAGCCACGCCCACTTCGGCGAAGCCCTCGCCACCAAGATTGAGCAATAGTAACCAGTCGCCGACAAGGCCCTGACAGTGGGGCCTGCCTGTCGACCAAGGAGCCGGCAGCCGGCGGGACCCACTAGCCGGCGGGCCCCAGCAGCCGGCGCAGAAGCCGGAGAGCGTAGACACAGATGGCTGGGCCCCGCGCCCAGCCGGATTACCATTGTACCCCCGGGGGGTAGGCCTATATAAACCCCCCGGGGCATCCATGCAAAGGGAGATCAGTCACTGCTAGTCTCACACACCACATAGGGAGGAGAAGAGAGCAAGCCGTGCCCTTCTTCCTCCTCTCGCCAAACAGCTCAAGGAGCACTGTGTAGCTACTTGTTCATCTAGTGACCATGCGGAGACCCCGCAGAGCAGCAGTAGGGGTGTTATCTCCACGGAGAGCCCCGAAGCTGGGTAAGATTCGTCGGCGTGCATGTCTTCGCCTCATCCCGTTTCCAGGCACCGGCGACGTCTTACTGGCTCCCACAATGATAAGCCACCTGTTGGCATATGTCGCATCTACCACCCGACATTTGGTGCCCACCTTGGGGCCAGGTGCACCGCCGTCCGGAGATCTGTTCTGGACGGGAACCCTCTTCCTCCCCCGCGAGCGTAGCCAGCCCGACACGCCCGATGGCGCTTGCCACGACGCGCTACAAGGCGTCACCAACATCTGTGCGGCGAGCAGCCTCGCCGATCTCCTTGACAAGACTCTCATCTCTGACGAGCTCGCCTCCGACGCGGGCACCGACCACCTCGTCAACCTCCTCGGCCAGCTCCACGTCGCCGGCGAGCCTGCCGTGGACTTGGAGTCGGTTGGCTCCACCGATCCGATGCATGTCGACTCCGACATGGCCTCACTCGACACGTTCCCCACCAACGTCGCGATCTACAACGACCCGCTTCCCCGGGCCGATGGCTACGACGCTGTCACCACCGAGGTGATGGTCATCGGCCACGGCGGCGCTTCTGACGAGAGCGCCCACGACGCCCCGCACGCGGCGGTCCACGACTTGTCCATCCCCCTCCCAGCCGATGCCGACGCCGAAGCACTGGAAGCTCGCCGCCTTGCCCTCCTCGCGGAGGGCTGGAAGTTGGATTCCATGAGACGCCTCGCTAAGGCCCACCGACACGAGGCCGACCGCGCCGCCTTTGGCACACCGCCCCCAGGCGGGCCTAGCCGGGCCGGCGTTGTCAGACAGCGCGGCGCTGCCGTCGCCGATACGCTAGGAGTCGACCGCCCAGTCTACGCTACTCCACTCGACAACCTGCGCGCCGCCCAGGCGGCCGTAGACGAGCTAGATGGACTGGGGGCCGAAGAACTCCCCCACATGACCCGATGCTTCCAGCAGCTGATCGATGCAGCCGCACAGCGGCACGAAGCTGACGCCCGCGCGGAAAGCCCTCCCCCGCGCCGAGATCACGGCGCGACGTCCCGGACGCCGACTACGGGTAAAACCCGCGCGGCGCGAGAAAGAACTGGCTGCCAGCCGAAGCCGAACCCGAATCTCCATCGAGCGAGACGCAGAAGGCCACCCCCGGACCGTGGAGTGGCGGGGCAACCCGCCTCCACCTCGGCCCCGTGGAGAGAGATATCCCACCCCGCCGCCTGTTGCGCATCCGACTCTCAGCGGCCGGCTAGGTCGCCGCAAAGGAGTCGGCGAGAACGACGCCCGCCATCGGATCAACCGCCTGGTGCGATCCCTGGCGCTAGAAGAAGAAGACAATGTCGGCCCGCCTTGCTTCGGCCCCCGCATCCGCGACGAGCCTTTCCCCAAAGGGTTCTCGCTCCCAAGAGACACACCCAAGTACAACGGCTCCGTGAAGCCAGAAGATTGGTTGATCGACTACTCCACGGCGGTTAGCATAGCCAACGGCAATAGGCGCGTTGCCGTGAAGTACCTGCCCCTCATGCTGCAGGGCACGAGGCGGACCTGGCTCAACAGCCTCAAGCCATACAACATCAACAGCTGGCTAGACTTCACAGAAGCCTTCGTCCGCAACTTCACCAGCACCTACAAGCGGGCTCCCAAGCCCAGACAGCTCTCCTTGTGCGTACAAGGCCCCGCCGAGTCCACTCGCGACTACCTCACGCGTTGGGCCGAGCTCCGCAACTATTGCGAAGGGGTGCACGAGGTGCAAGCCATAGAATACTTCACTGCCGGGTGCCGAGAAGGCACCCTCCTCAAGCACAAGCTCCTCTGCGACGAGCCGACTACCCTCGACGAGCTTCTGATCATAGCGGACAAGTACGCCACCGCCGAATCCTCGATGAAGACCGAACTTCGGGTAGACGCGTCCGGAAAGGTACTCAACCCGGCGCCCAAGACGCCGGCTGGGGACTCCGGCCGACGCCCACACCAGAACAACCACAAGTGCAAGGGCCCGGTGCCGCCCTCCACCAGTCGGCAGGTGGACACAGTCGAAGATGAGCAGCCCGAAGCGCGGCCCGCACCCAAGAAGCAGAGGGGCGGCAAGCCGGCTTGGCAGCCGGCCTTCTCCTACGAGCAGACTCTCGACGCCTCGTGCAAGTTCCATAGCGGCGCGAAGACGTCCAACCACATGACCTGGAAGTGCCCCTGGCTCACCCAAATCTCTAAAGGCGAAGGGCTCGCACCGCCTCCGCCTGCCGGTCCGCCGCCTCCGGCTCCGCAGCCGCCGGCCGCTCGGCCCGCAGTCGGAGCCGTGCATGATGAGTTCCCCGACGAGCATGCCGCCTATATCATCTTTACAAGTCAGCCCGAAGACCGGCGCAGCAAACGCCGAGAGAACCAAGAAGTCAGCATGGTTGCTGCCAACCCCGCCGAGCACATACTCTGGTCAGAAAAACCTATCAGCTGGAGCCGGACCGACCACCCAGAGGTGATGCCATCTCCCGGCTCTTATGCGTTGGTTTTGGATGCCACCCTTGCAACGAATAGACGCGCTGCCCGATTCTCCCGCGTGCTGATAGACGGCGGGAGCAGCATCAACATCCTGTACCGTGACACCATGGAGAAGCTGAATGTCAAGATGAAGCAACGCATGCCTACTCGGACTGTGTTCCATGGCATCGTACCCGGCCTGTCCTGCGCCCCCATTGGCAAGATCAAGATTGATGTACTTTTTGGGGACAAGGAGCATTTCCGCCGGGAAGCGTTCTGGTTTGAAGTGGTGGACCTGGAGAGCCCTTACCATGCATTGCTTGGCCGACCTGCCTTGGCCAAGTTCATGGTAGTTCCCCACTATGCATACCTCAAGATGAAGATACCGAGCACCAAAGGCGTCATCATCGTAGCCGGCGATTACAAGAAGTCCTCTGAGTGCGCAGCAGCCAGCAGCCGGCTGGCCGAGTCCCTTGTGATTGCCGAAGAAAAGAAGATATTGGACCGAGTCGTGGCCATGGCCGGCAAGCAGTCGGCCTTGTCCCCCGATCGCAAGGAGCATGATGCTCAAGGATCTTTCCAGCCGGCCAAGGAGACGAAGAAGATACCTCTTGACCCTGAGCACCCAGAGAGGTTTGCCGTCGTCGGGGCAAACCTAAACAGAAAATAGGAAGGCGAGGTCGCCGATTTCCTCCGTGAGAATCGGGACATCTTTGCATGGTCCGCCAAGGACATGCCGGGCGTTCCGAAGGAATTCGCCGAGCACAAAATACACGTCCGAGAACACGCAAAGCCTGTCAAACAACCCCTCCGCCGACTGTCGGAGGAGGAACGCAGGATTGTGGGAGAGGAGATAGCCCGACTTCTGGCAGCCGGCTTCATTATGGAAGTTTTCTTTCCAGAGTGGCTCGCCAACCCGGTCCTCATGCTAAAGAAGAACAACAAGTGGCACATGTGTATAGACTACACGAGCCTCAACAAGGCCTGCCCCAAAGATCCCTTTGCCCTGCCAAGGATTGACCAAGTGATAGACTCCACGGCCGGATGCGAGCTGTTGAGTTTCTTGGATGCTTACTCAGGGTATCACCAGATAAAGTTAGATCTGGCAGACCGCCTGAAGACCGCCTTCATCACGCCATTCGGAGCCTTCTTCTACCTGACTATGACATTCGGCTTGAGAAATGCCGGTGCCACTTTTCAGCGTTGCATACAGAAGTGCCTCCTCAAGCAACTCGGCAGAAATGCCCATGTCTACGTAGACGACATTGTGGTGAAGACGGAGAAGCGCGGCACCTTGCTGGAAGACCTCAAGGAAACATTTGAGAACCTACGCCGGTTCCAAATCAAGCTTAACCCCGAGAAATGCATGTTCGGAGTGCCAGCCGGCCAGCTCCTAGGCTTCCTGGTCTCCGAACGCGGCATCGAATGCAACCCAGTAAAGAACAAGGCCATTGAGAGAATGGCGATTCCCACCAAACTTCGAGACGTCCAGAATTTTACCGGATGCTTGGCCTCCCTGAACCGCTTCATCAGCCGGCTCGGAGAGAAAGCTCTTCCCCTCTACCGCCTCATGAAGAAGACCAACCACTTTGAGTGGAATGACCAAGCCGATCAAGCTTTTCATGAGCTGAAGAAGATGCTGGCCACGCCGCCTGCCCTGGTGGTGCTGACTGAGAAAGAGCCCATGCTCCTCTACATTGCCGCAACCAGCCGGGTGGTCAGCACCGTCATCATAGTCCAACGCCCAGAAGAAGGCCGAGCCCAGTCGGTCCAGAGGCCGGTGTACTATTTGAGCGAGGTGCTGTCTACCTCGAAGCAGAACTACCCGCACTACCAGAAGATGTGCTACGGCGTGTACTTCGCCGCCAAGAAGCTGAAGCCCTACTTCCAAGAGCATCCCATCACGGTTGTATGCACCGCCCCGCTGGCCTAGATCATAGGCAGCCGGGATGCATCCGGCCGGGTGGCGAAATGGGCTATCGAGATCGCCCCCTATACGATCTTCTACCAGCCTCGCACCGCCATCAAGTCCCAAGCATTGGCCGACTTCCTCGTCGACTGGGCCGAGACCCAGTACCTACCGCCGGCTCCCGACTCCACTCATTGGCGCATGCACTTCGATGGGTCCAAGATGCGCACCGGCTTGGGAGCCGGCGTCATCCTCACCTCTCCCAAAGGCGACAAGCTCAGATACACGCTGCAAATTCACTTTGCCGCCTCCAACAATGTGGCCGAGTACGAGGCGCTCATACACAGGCTCCGGCTTGCCAAAGAACTCGGCATTCGCCGGATCCTATGTTATGGCGACTCGGACTTGGTGGTCCAGCAATCATCCGGCGACTGGGATGCCAAGGATGCAAATATGGCAAGCTACCGCTTCCTCGTTCGGCAGATCAGTGGGTATTTTGAAGGATGCGAGTTCCTCCACGTACCACGAGCCGACAACGAGCCAGCTGATGCCCTGGCTCGAATAGGCTCCACTCGGCAAGCAATACCAACCGGTGTGTCTCTACAATGCCTCCTCAAGCCGTCTATCAAGCCGTCTCCAGAGTCCGATTCCATCTTCGTGCCGCCTGACCCCGACGCAGCCGGCTCGAAGAACCAAGCAGGTGACCTGGGGACTTTGATAGTCAGCCAGGGGGTATCAGCAGGCGGCTCGGGGACTTTCGTAGTTACGCCCGACCCAGGGACTGCCTCACCCGGCTCGGGGACTGCGGTAGTCGGCCCGGAGACTACACCAACACAACAGGCGGCGGCCGTCTCCAGCATTTCACCGCCCAGCCCGCCCGCCCTGGTCGCAGTAGCCGTTTTGGCAATAGAAGAAGTCGCAGCTCCATCATGGGCTCAACCCATCCTCAACTTCCTAATAGACCAAGATCTACCGGCTGACGAAGTAGAGGCAAGACAAGTCCAACGCCGAGCCGGAGCATACACAATCGTCAACAGAGAACTCGTCAAGCGCAGTGTCACTGGAGTCCTCCAGCGATGCGTCGAGCAAGAGAAGGGCATTGTAATCCTCAGAGACATCAACCAAGGAGAATGCGGCCACCATGCGGCCTCAAGATCACTTGTCGCCAAAGCCTTCCGCCATGGTTTTTTTGGCCGACTGCTTTGGATGACGCCAAGGAGTTAGTTAAACATTGCAAAGGGTGCCAACTCTTCAGCTCCAAGCAACACATGCCGGCTTTAGCACTCAAGACCATTCCCCTCACTTGGCCCTTCGCCGTTTGGGGATTGGACATGGTGGGCCCATTCAAGACGGCGCGCGGCGGCATGACACATCTGCTTGTCGCCGTGGACAAATTCACCAAATGGATTGAGGCAAAGCCGATCAAGAAGCTGGATGGGCCGACTACCGTGACATTTATCGCAAATATAACAACTCGGTACGGCGTGCCACACAGCATCATCACCGACAATGGCATGAATTTTGCCAAGGGAGCCTTGGCACGTTTCTGCGCGACGCAAGGCATCCGGTTGGACCTAGCGTCCGTCGCCCACCCGCAGTCAAACGGCCAGGTCGAGCGAGCCAACGGCCTCATCCTTTCCGGCATCAAGCCCCGAGTGATCATACCACTAGAGCGTTCAGCCGGCTGCTGGCTCGATGAGCTGCCGGCTGTCCTCTGGAGTCTGCGCACTACACCAAACAAGTCAACCGGCTTCACTCCTTTCTTCATCCCAACTGACACCGAGTTTGACTCGCCTCGGGTAACCATGTAGACGGAAGACGAGGCCAAGGAAGCACGAGAAGACGGTGTCGACCTGCTGGAAGAAGGCCGGCTGTTAGCCCTCAGCCGGTCCGCCATCTATCAGCAGGGCCTGCGCCGCTACCACAACCGGAAGGTCAAGCCAAGATCCTTCCAAGAGGGCGATCTTGTGCTCCGGCTGATCCAGCGAACAGCCAGCCAGCACAAGCTCTCGGCCCCTTGGGAGGGCCCCTTCGTCATCAGCAGAGCCTTAGGCAACGACTCCTACTACCTGATCGACGCGCAGAAGCTGAAGACATGAAAGAGAGATGACTCCGGCAAGGAGTCAGAACGACCATGGAACGCCAGCCTCCTCTGAAGGTTTTACAGTTGAAATGCAGTATGTATCGCGCTAACTTTTGTACTAAGTACGAGACAATAGGCCCCCCGAGGAGAGCTCGGGGACTGCCATCTTTTGTCTATGAATGAAAAGTATCATGCTTATGGCCTTGTCATTGCATTCACTTTTTTCCGTCCGGCACCGGGTTCGACTAGTCGGCCCGGGGACTGGCCGCCTGGAGTTATATTAGAAGTCCTACCCGCAGTCAGACAAGTAGTGTGCCAGCTCCCAAGCCTTCTCTTGCCAAAAGTCACAGTTCGAAGAACCGGCTGTCCGGCTGGCAAGAGTTAAGGGCAGGAACGGGTGTCCACATGAAAAACGGCTAGGGACTAACGGACTAATATAACAAAAGCCGGTTTTTCTCCCACCACCGACTAGCTACCAGAGTAGTCGGCCGGCCGGCTTCCATTCACCTCGCTCCAATCTAAGAAAGCTCGAGTACTTGCCTTCCCAGAAGGGGAAGGCGGCAAAGGAAACAACCTAAGGATAAAAAGCATACATGAATGGAAACCAAACACGCAATAATATTTACATAAAAGACCTTCAAAAGGCCAGCATTCAACATAGTTCGAATACACCCCCAGTGGGTGGAACTGCGCAAGTTTAATAAAGTTGTTCAAAAGGCAACAAGCAGGAAAAAACAAGGACGGCAGACTAAGCCAAGGGAGCGACTGGCGAGTCGGGCAGGTCGGTGGAGACGGCAGTGCCGGCTGGAGGGGTGGCCGGCTGGCGAACCTCGGCATGATCACCGCCTCCCGCAGAGGGCACGCTAGCACGCGCCTTGTTGCCGGAGGCATGATCAGGCTGAGGTTGGCTGCCTGCTTCACCAGTCGGCTCAACGTCTTCACTGTCCTCTCCTTCGTCGTCTTTGCCTTCATCACTGGAGGCGATCTCCTCTGCCGAGTCTTCACCCACTGCCGGGTCCAGCCCGAACCACTCCTCCGGCTGGGCAACGCCGTCGTCATTGATCTCAGGAGCGAAGACGCTGATGTTAGTACACTGGGCGATCGTCGAAGCACGCTGAGCGATAGCTGGCCGCACCTCCTCCAACTCTTCGTCGGCCTCCAGCCGCCAGGTACGCAGCTGGTCCAGGTTCAGCCCCGGATACCAGGCTCGGACGAACTCCAGCGCCCGCCCAGCTCCAAGCCGAGCTGCCGACGCCTTCCAGGCCTCGAAGCGGCCAACCGCCACCTCCAGCCAGTCGGCAGTCCGACTCGGGGTGCGGGGAATTGTCTCGCTTGGCCAGAGGGCGGCCAACACCTGCGCCCCGGCACGCTGGAGGCGGCGGAGCATACGGTGAGCCGACTGCAGCCGGGCTTGGACCGCCAAGAGCTGCTCCTCAAGCATCCGGCTCGCGTCCGGCGCGATTTCAGCCCCCGCCTGCCGGCGTACCTCGCGATGGGCCTCGATGGATTGGGTGGCGAAGACGGAGTAGCCGGGAAAGTAGTCTGCACAGAGAACAAAAAGCAGCACAAGTCAGAACACAAATCAGGGATCAAAGGGCAAGCAGGGAGCGAAGAAGGCGGCTTACCGTCCATCAGATCCTCGATACGACTGAAGCCCTTGCTCAGCGCCTGCTTCGCTTCAGCCCAGCCCGCCGCTTCGGTCTCGAACTCGGCCTTCAGGGCGTCCTCGTTGTCCTGCGCCTTCTTCAGGGCTGCCTTGTGGCTCTCCACCTGGTCGGCCAACTTCTTGACCAGGCGGTCACGCTCCAGGACCAAGGCGCTGTACTCGGCTTCCTTGGCACGAAGGGCGGCCTGGGCCCCGCTGAGCTGCTCCCTCAAGTCGGCATTGGCTCCTGCAAGCATGAAGACAAAAGAAAAATTAATAAGGGGAAGTCGTCAAGGAAGATCCGACCTGGCTGCTCAGCAGTCGGCCCGAATCTCGGGGACTACACCCAGTGGGTGCGCTGACGCGCCCCCAGAGGAGATGAACGAGACAAACACGCACTCCGGTTGCTGGTCAGGTCCTCAGTTCTCCGGCCCAGCTCCTGAGCCTGGGAGTAGAAGGCGGCTGCGCGAAGGTTATGATACTCCTGGAAGATTATACAAGAGGCAAGGATAAGTTAAGTTGTCAGAACCTAGTAAGTTCCAAGCCGCCTGTGCAGCAGCCGGCTTGGAACTCGGGGGCTACACCCAGTGGGTGCGCTGACGCGCCCCCATGGAAGATATTGAAAGAGCAAAATAACCAAGGACAGAAGACTCACCCGGATGACAGCCCGTGTCGAGAGAAACTCTTGAGTGTATCGCTGCAGCGAGGCGGCCTGAGCTTGAAGCCGGTTCCGGACCTCCTGGGCTGCCGCGTTTAGCTCGCCCGTCCCCCCACTGGGAGTCCACTCGGACGTGCTGACGCTGGCCGCCTCCAGGGCCTCCACCGTCTGGCTGGCGCCCGCTGCTCGGTGCGGTTCCGATGCGGAGGCGCCACCCCCTGCGCACCGGCGCAATGCCGGCTGCACCTCGAGGCCGGCCCCTGCCGCCGGTTCGCCCCTGGACGGCTGCTCTGGCGCCGTAACTAATTGGCCGCTTTGGCCCGCTCCAGTCGGCGCCGTCTGCGATGCCCCCTCCACAAAGATCACGGGGTCCTCCCGCCTCTCCATCACCGGCGGGCCTTGGTCGACTTCCTCCGACGGGGGCACGGGAACGACGGGGGCCACGGCGCGGAGGGGAACAACGAGCAGCAGAGGCCGGTTATGCGAGGCCTCCGCCTCTGTCTCCGTGGCTGCCGCCTTCGCCTGGGCCTTGGCCGCCGCGTCGGCCTGCTCCTTCATCGCCTGGGCGGTCCTTCGCTCCGCCGCCTCCCGCTCCTCCCGCGCCTCCCGCGTGTTTCGCTCCATGGCCTCCTTAAGGTTGGCGCGGGGATCCACGCAGCGGGAGCTTGAGGACCCTCCAGTCGGCCCGACTACGGAGCCGCCAGGACCTCGCTCGAGAGAAAGCGGCGCCCTGTCCGGCAAGAAAAGAAAGGTTTAGAAGAGCTTCATACGAAGAAGACAAAAAATATATACGCAAGACATTCGATGACTTACGCAGAGATTGCCTGCGGCTGCTTCACCGCCTTGCGGAAGCGGGCCGCCTTCGTGGCCGCCTCATCCCGCTTGGTCGCCGCCGTGGAGGCCTTGGATTTTTTCGGCCGGCTGCCGAAGAAGGTCGATGCGGCCCGGCGCTTCTGCGCGCCGCCACGGGCAGCCGGCACGGCAGACGAGCCCGCACCTTGATGATCAGGCGCCGGCTGGCAGTGTGGGGCGACTTCGACCTTGTCGTCATCCGGCCAGTCCTCGAAGCTGGCCCCGAGTCCCGCGCCTCCGGCCTCGTCGCCTTCCCCCACGATGGCGTCTTCCATGGCGGCCGCTCCCAGGTCCGGATCGTCAGCGTCGTCCACCGTGCGGTCGGGGAGGAGCTGGCGCTCTACCCCCGCGGCCGCGGCTGTCGGCGGGAGAAGAGGGTTCTGCAAAAGGCATACCAATTGATCAAGAGTCGGCTATCATGAGGCCGACTACAAAAAGGAAGAAAAGAAGAAAGAACTTTCGGCAGGCGGAGGGTTGGCGCGAGAATACGGCTCCTTGCCATATCGCCAATCCTCGGCGAGCTTGCAGTTGGAGATATAATTCACCATGTAAGACACCTCTGCGTGAGGCATCTCCCTGGTGCTCAGCCGGCACGGGTCGAAGCGGCCGCTCATTTGGCAGATCATGTGAGGCCGGCCTTGGAGCGGAAGAACCCGACGCTCCACGAAGGCGGCCACCAAGTCGGCTCCGGTCAGGCCCTCCGACTAGATCATCACCCGAAGCCGGGAGACGGCTGCGTTCCCGGCCTAAGACAGCGACCTGGCCCGGTAGCTCCATGAAGGCTGCCTCCCAGCCAGTGGGCCGGCTACGTAAGCTGGCAGGTTGACGTAGTCGCCTTGCTAGGCGACGTTCTTCACGTAGAAATAAGACTTCTGCCAAAGCTTCACCGACTGGATCAGCGGAATGGACAGGAACGGATTGTTCTCGCTCACCCGCCTCATGGCAATGAAGGCTCCGCAGGGGGCGGGCACGCCCACGACGACGGTGCCGAGCTTGCTTTGGAAGAACTCCCCCCAGAGCTCGAGCGTGGGGAGAACTCCAAGAAAACCCTCGCACAGGGTGACGAAGGCCGACAGCGGCATCACCGCGTTGGGCGTGAGGTGACGCGGCTGGAGGTGGTAGAACTCGAGGAAGGCTCGAAGGAATCCGCTTGCCGGGAGGCCGAAGCCGCGCAGGCAGTGCGAGTGGAAGATCACCCGCTCGCTCTCCTCCGGTACCGGCGAAATCTCCCTCGCCGGCGCTTGACGAACCCGAACAAGGTTCTCGCCGGGCAGACGCCGCGTCCGGCGGAGGAACTCGACGTGGTCCTCGTGGACGTTGGAGCCATCCCACGAGCTCGACAGCGCCATGGGAGCGATGTGGCGGGGAGCAAGACGAAGCGACAGCGAAATGGCGCGACAAAGGATTGTTGCGGCGGGGAGCAAGACAAAGCGACGACGGAACGGCGCAGCAAAGAGTTGCTGCGGCGAAGAGAAGAAGAAGGAGGGCGAGAAGGGGCGGAGTGAGGGAGAGCGCGCGAGCCTCTGCCGCTCCCCCTCCTCCTACTACTTATAGACCGCGCGGCGTTGCCGAGGAGGCACGGCGTTGGGGAACGTGGGGATCAACTGCGCCCACTCCCCCACGTCCCGCGATTATTGTGCCTTGATGGCAGAATAAAACCGCCGCGGGAAGGCGAGCGGTCCATGTGGGCCACAGAAGATCCGCGCTCGGACCGAAGCCTGCGAGTGGCGGGCCCGGGCCTGCGGCGGTGTCCCGTCGCGCGTGTGCGTTGGCAGGATTTCCTCGCCACGTGGCCCGCGTTCCCGCCTACGAGAAACGGAGCTTTTTCTAAGACGGCGCGCACGAGCAAAGCCGGCCCCTCGGGATAGGAAGCCGACCTAGCTTCTCGTCCCTTTGTCAGCCTCGAAGCTCGATCAGCTTCGGGGACTACTGTCGGAGTAAATAACCATGGGTAGCCTAGCCGGCTCCCCTTGGCCCTTCTGAAAAAATTACAAGTCGATTCGGCCCTCAAGAATCCAAGACACAGGGCCGCCTTCCCCTTGCCGGCTGTCTCCAGGCCGGCTATCGGAAGGCGTCCCGGCTTCAGCCCTCATGAAGAAAAGCCGCGGGAGGGCCGGCTCCGAGAAGCCGGCCGCGAGAAGGCCGACTCCAAGAAGCCGGCTCCCATAAAGCGGTCAAGATTGTACCCTCGCAGTCTGCATCCACATAACGGTGATGTGACGGGGCGTGGCTACAGTGAAGCCTGCCACCCCCGAATCCTGGAGCACGCCTGGCACAGTGCACCGTACGGGTGGCCATGACCAGTCCGGTGCAACACTGTTGCCACGTTGACCCTGATGTCATCCACGATGGGCTACCAGTATGGCCCACTGGCGGTGGGCCCCTTCGGGCAGAGAGACACCCGAAGGCGGCCAGGCCTCCCCCAGTCGGCCCAAGATAGAGCCGGCTCCCCACAGCCGGCTTGCCACCTCCCTTGAGGAAGACGCCCCATTAAGGAGACAAGACGCGGTGGGGCTACAGTGATCGCCCACCGGGCGGCGGCACTGTAGCCACGCCCACTTCGGCGAAGCCCTCGCCACCAAGATTGAGCAACAGTAACCAGCCGCCGACAAGGCCCTGACAGTGGGGCCTGCCTGTCGACCAAGGAGCCGGCAGCCGGCGGGACCCACTAGCCGGCGGGCCCCAGCAGCCGGTGCAGAAGCCGGAGAGCGTAGACACAGACGACTGGGCCTCGCGCCCAACCAGATTACCATTGTACCCCCGAGGGGTAGGCCTATATAAACCCCCCGGGGCATCCATGCAAAGGGAGATCAATCCCTGCTAGTCTCAGACACCACATAGGGAGGAGAAGAGAGCAAGTCGTGCCCTTCTTCCTCCTCTCGCCAAAGAGCTCAAGGAGCACCGTGTAGCTACTTATTCATCTAGTGACCATGCGGAGACCCCGCAGAGTAGCAGTAGGGGTGTTATCTCCACGGAGAGCCCCGAAGCTGGGTAAGATTCGCCGGCGTGCATGTCTTCGCCTCATCCCGTTTCCAGGCACCGGCGACGTCTTACTGGCTCCCACAATGATAAGCCACCCGTTGGCATATGTCGCACCTACCACCCGACAGTCCCCCATTAAGGGGGGCCAACCATCCGTGCCGGTGTCCTCTGTCCAACCAGAGGCACCGGACAACTTGCTAGAAGCGCTTCACATCGCTTCCATCGATGAAGAACACCGCACTATCATGAGTGCGGTGGTTAAGAAGGTTCAGTCCGCCAAGATCAAACTGACCGAAGCTTGCGCCAGCCTCCTAACAGGCTTTGAGGTAAGCAATCAAAATATAAGAAAATTTTACCGCATAGATAGTAGCCCCTGATGCTCTGTTCGGCGTTCGGGAAGAAAAGCCGAATAGAGGGTCAAATGATAACCCAGGAGTCTAATTAGAGTATGTCTATGTGTATGTGCAGGCTTCCCTGCTGGCCGCTGCCGCACGTACTGCGGAGATCTCTGTGTTGAAGCAGGCCCTGAAGCGGTCCTAGGACGAGCTCGGACTTACCAAGGGGCAGCTCGAAGAGAGCCAAGGTAAGATATATCCCAGTTTATATAGTTAAAAAGAGGTCTTGTGTAGAGTAATAGGATCATCATGAATTTGTCAGGGGCCATGACCGAGGTGGAGACCCTGAGGAAGGCGTTGTCCGCGGCCGTAGACAAAGCGGCCAAAGAACATATTGAACGGGAGAAACAAGAAGCCCGAGTGGGCGAGGTGCAGCAAGAGCTCGAGACTCTTGCCAAGAAGCACGAGTCCTTGGAGCTTGACTCCAAGACGCGGGAGTCCGAGCTCGTGCAGGCGCTTGAAAGCGTCCGGAACGCCAAGGCTGAAGCCTACAAGGCCCTCCAGGAGATTGATTCGGCAAAGAAGATAGCAGCGGGTAAGGCATTCAATATGCAAAGCAAGCATGTGAAGGAGACTTTCCTTTTTCTTACCCGAGTTCAGAGCTCTCCAGGAGCGTTTGCAGATCTTCCCCGCAGCGTGTTGGATGCCGCAGAGTTTTACTGGGCTAAGGAGGGGAGCTCAGCGAAGAAGTTGTTCTGGTCTCAGTATACTGGGACTGAACATCCCGTGTTCTTGAGCGACTAGCTGAAGCAGTTGGTCGAACTTCACAAGGCGACCGAACAGGCCATGAGGGGCCTTATAGTCCGGATGTGGCCTAGCGAGCCCCTATCCGGCAGCAACTTCGGTCTGGTGAGACGGCTGGTGGAAGCCTGCCCACGGCTTGAGGTCATCAAGCGGTCCGTCTGCATCGAAGGTGCACGCGGGGCTTTTGCCCGGGCGAAGGTGCACTGGGCGAAGCTGGATGCCGTGAAGCTTGTGAAGGAGGGGCCGCCAGAGGGCAAGGAGCATCGCCGCCCCGAGAATTATTATGAGGGTATCCTAGAGGGATCCCGCTGAGTGTGCCAAGGATGTAATTTTTGAATGAACATGCTCATGTGATCCTGTAATATGAAACGAGTTCATTTGCGACATGCGATGCTTTCTTAATTTAAAATATTACCTTTTGTGCGGCCGTTTATAAAATCTGAGAGTTAGCCAGTCGTCGGCTTCTGCCCCCATGTAGCTAGTACCGGGGTGTTCGGGATAAACCTGAACACTCTTTACCCCAATTTTGGGTCCTCCAAGCGAGGTGTTCAGCACAACGAACCAGGCAATTGGACTATAATGCTTTATCACTCTCACTTAGCCATAGAAGTCTATGATTTTAAATTTTGGCGAAGCCCCTGGTATTCAGAGGGCCAAATTTGGGGCGCTATACACGCCTAAGCCGGACAAGGCCGACTCCTCGCCCGAAGCGGAAACAGTCTTTAAGGACTTGAGACCTCTCGAACAGCGACCAGTCTCTCACCTTATCATGACAGTCAGTTTTTGGCTTTCTCTACTGAGGTGCTCATCCGGAAGAACTGGGACACAATCGCAGTAGTTCTCCCACCGCTACCTTAGCCGATAGAGCGGAACATAAGGTACCAAAACATAGGAGCCGGGCAAACCCAACATTTGACCCAAGACATGATTCAGAGCTGATGCATATAATCCTATAAGTTCGGGGTGCCGCACTGTCGAAAGTGTTCGGACTTCTTGCGCCGTATCATGGGGTAAACAAGAGCCCCTAGTGTACTGACCGCACCCAAGTGCGCAGGTGCGGAATATCGTAAATGGACATATGAGAGAAAGAGAAAAACTTAAATAATGCAATGACAGATTAATATGCATTGTTATTTGAGTAATACGTCGAGACGTACTGTTACAAATAGTGCAATAAGCATAAAGTGGGACAATTGGAAATGTCCTATCCCAAGGCAAGCGACACATAAATAGTGAAAAGCGGGTATATCAAGTATTACTGGAGGCCACCTAGCGGTTCCCGTGTTCATCTTAGCTTCTCGCTGCCTTGGTTGTTGCTTCCAGGGTGTGTCCGGCAATTGGACTGTCAGAAAGGGTTTCCGAAGAGTTAGGCCCTGAAAGAGAAAAAGGAATGTGAAAGGTGTACAACCCCTGGCGTGGTTTAAGCCATAATGCGGGGCGTGTCCTGATTGTGTCCCTGCCTGTGTCCATGGTATTTTCAATGCGTAGTTATGTACGCGCGGCACGAATTTTGTCGCTGCACTGGGACTGGGACGGGGGCCGAATTGCTAGGCGAGTGTAGATCGCGCCAGGCGATCCTGTTGCAGATTATTCCGGACACGCTTGAAGGTGTCCGAGGGCTATAACGCCGAATGAGTGGTCTGTCTAAACAGGCTGCTTTGTGCCTCTGCTGAAAGGGTTGCAGTGTGCTCTTCCGTACGGAGCGAGCATTCTGTGTTTCCATTTACTGTTATGACCCCGCGAGGTCCTGGCATCTTGAGCTTGAGGTATGCGTAATGCGGCACTACATTGAATTTTGCAAATGTTGTCCGTCCGAGCAGTGTGTGATAGCCACTGCAAAACGGGACGATGTCGAAGATTAACTCTTCGCTTCGGAAGTTATCCGGTGATCCGAAGACCACTTCCAGTGTGATTGAGCCTGTGCAATGGGCCTCTACACCTGGGATGACACCTTTGAAGGTGGTTTTGCTGGGTTTGATCCGTGAGGGATCGATACCCATTTTCCGCACTGTATCCTGATAAAGCAGGTTCAGGCTGCTGCCGCCGTCCATAAGGACTCGAGTGAGATGAAATCTGTCAATGATGGGGTCTAGGACCAGTGCGGCAGATCCACCATGATGGATGCTAGTGGGGTGGTCCCTGAGATCGAAGGTGATCGGACAAGCAGACCATGGGTTGAACTTCAGGGCGACGGGCTCCATCGCGTAGACGTCCCTTAGTGCGCGCTTTCGCTCCCTCTTGGGAATGTGGGTTGCGTATATCATGTTTACTGTCTTTACTTGTGGGGGAAACCCCTTCTGTCCCCTGGGTTCAGCGGCCTGGGCTCCTCCTCATCGCTATGCAGCCCCTTGTCCTTGTTTTCTCAGCATTTAGCTTGCCGGCCTGCTTGAACACCCAACATTCTCTGTTGGTGTGATTGGCTGGCTTTTCAGGGGTGTTGTGGATTTGACATGAGCGATCCAGTATGCGATCCAGACTGGACGGAGCCGGAGTATTTCTTTTGAATGGCTTTTTCCGCTGATCGAATCTAGAGCCTTTGAATCCGGCGTTGACTGCTGTATCTTCGTTGTTATCGCCGTAATTGCGGTGCTTTGGTCTATTACAACGCTGCCTACCGTTAACGTCTTTGGTATCCGAGGTATCCGGATTCCTTGATGTATTGTTGCTGCGAGCCAGCCAGCTGTCCTCGCCTGTGCAAAAGCGGGTCATGAGTGTTGTGAGGGCTGCCATAGATTTCGGCTTCTCCTTGCCGAGGTGGCGGGTGAGCCACTCATCGCGGATGTTATGTTTGAATGCCGCTAGGGCTTCTGCATCCGGACAGTCTACGATTTGATTTTTCTTGGTCAGGAACTGTGTCCAGAATTGTCTGGCTGATTCCCCTGGCTGCTGGGTTATGTGGCTCAAGTCATCAGCATCCGGTGGCCACACATAAGTGCCCTGGAAGTTTTCAAGAAATGCATCTTCCAAATCCTCCCAACTGCCGACAGAATCTACTGGCAAGCTATTCAGCCAATGCCGAGCTGGTCCTTTGAGTTTTAGTGCGAGGTACTTAATGGCATGTAGATCGTCACCGCGAGCCATGTGGATATGAAGGAGGAAATCCTCAATCCATACAGCGGGATCTGTTGTGCCGTCATATGATTCAATATTTGCGGGTTTAAAACCCTCCGAGAATTCATGATTCATAACTTCATAAGTGAAGCATAAGGGGTGTGCGGCGCCTCTGTGCCGGGCTATATCCCGACGTAGTTTGTATGAGTCTTGTCTGCTATATTCGGCCCGGCTGGATTTACTCTTGGTGTATCCGACGCGGCGATCATTGTCCCGTGTGGGCACACGTGTTCGTGTCCCGTATATTGACCTTGTGATTTTTGCCTTGCTGTCCAAGATGTCTCGCAGGTCCTCTGTGTTGCCCCGGGCCTTAGTATCTTTGACTGAGTGGCGACAGGGTGTGGGCTGAACTTTGGGCTGAAATGCCTCTCTGGCTCAGCCCTGTAGTGGTCGATCAGCCGCATTGTACACTGGTGAATGAGTTTTGAATGCTTCCTCCTCGAGGTGAGGTAGCAACCTACGTTTTGGGTAACTCTTGGATGGGCGCTCGAGTTCATGTTCCTTGGCCGCAAGGACTTTGGTCCACCTGTTTGCTAGTAAGTCTTGATCAGCTTGAAGCTGTTGATGTTTCTTCTTTAGGCTATTTGCCGTGGCCATAAGCCAGCGCTTGAAGCATTCTTGCTCGATGGGGTCCTCAAGCACGATAAATTCGTCGTCGCCGAGGCTCGCCTCGTCTTCGGAGAGAGACATGTAATTGTCCTACTTTGGTTCTCCATCTGTTGCCTGCTCTGGAAGGTTGGCTTGTTTGTCCTCCAGCTCTTCGCCGTGCTGGAGTGGATTGTTGTTGTCTTCGGAGCCATTCGGAGTGTTATTATCTCCTGTGCCGGTATCACTGCTCTTACTGTGGCGGGACTTAGAGCGGCGCCACTGACGTTGGCGCTTGGGTTGCTTCTTGGAGGGTTCATCCTCCGCTTTCTCCTCGCCATTGGCTTCTTTGGGGGTGTCCACCATATATATATTGTATGATGAGGTGGCGGTCTAGTGCCCCGAGGGCGGTGGATCCTGTTCGTCTCCGGCTTCGTCGTCCATACCGTCGAAGTCTTCGGAGCCGAAGTCGAGCATGTCAGTTAAGTCGTCGACAGTGGCTACTAAGTGGGTGGTGGGTGGGCAGCTAATTTCTTCGTCGTCCGCATCCCATTCTAGCCGGACATAGTTCGGCCAATGTTCTCCTGACAGGGAGAGAGACCTTAATGAATTTAGCACATCTCCAAAAGGTGAGTGCTGAAAGATATCCGCGGAGGTGAACTCCATGATGGGCACCCACTCGGACTCGACGGGCATGGATACGAGCGGCTCGGAGTCCGTGGCCGAGGATGAATCCAGTGGTTCGGCAACACGGCTCTCGTAAGGGGTGAAGTCAGTATCCGGCTCCATCACCACTGAGAGTGTAGCCTCCATAGCGGGGTCCATCCCTCCTCTCTCGGATGGCGCGACTTGCTCCGGATTAAAGGTCGGGGTAGCTGCTGACGCGATCTCCCGAACACTGTCCGACGGCAGAGTTACGCCATGCTCGTCGCGAATGCGCGGCGCGTCCGGCATGGGCTCGAATCCGTCGAAGATCAAGTCTCCATGGATATCGGCCGTGTAGTTCAAATTTCCAAATCTGACCTGATGGCCAGGGGCGTAGCTCTCAACCTGCTCCAGATGGCCAAGCGAATTGGCCCGTAGTGCAAAGCCGCCGAATATGAAGATCTGTCCGGGGAGGAAAGCCTTACCCTGGACCGCATCGCTAGCGATGATCGAAGGAGCCATGGAGCCTTATGGTGACGACATAGTGGAACTCACAATGAAAGCACCAATGTCGGTGTCAAAACCGGCGGATCTCGGGTAGGGGATCCCGAACTGTGCGTCTAAAGCAGATGGTAACAGGAGGCAGGGGACACGATGTTTTACCCAGGTTCGGGCCCTCTTGATAGAGGTAAAACCCTACATCATGCTTGATTGTTCTTGATGATATGGGTATGACAAGAATAGATCTACCACGAGATCAAAGAGGCTAAACCCTAGGAGCTAGCCTATGGTATGATTGTATGTTGTCCTACAGACTAAAACCCTCCGGTTTATATAGACACCGGAGGAGGCTAGGGTTACACAAGGTTGGTTACAAAGGAGGAGATATACATATCCGTATTGCCTAGCTTGCCTTCCACGCCAGGTAGAGTCCCATCCGGACACGGGGCGAAGTCTTCAATCTTGTATCTTCATAGTCCAACAGTCCGGCCAAAGGATATAGTCCGGCTGTCCGGAGACCCCATGACTCCCTCAATGAGCCATGGCCGTACGTATGCGCGAGTAGGCGTTCGAGACCCTAGCCGTATGTATGTACGTGGCCGTATTTTCTTTCTTGCACCCTGGCTATTGTACGTACGTTACATGCTACGTGCGCGCCTCTACATCGACCATTATGTACGTACACGTTCGCGACCAGAATGACAACGCTACGTACGCTTCGACCAGGTGGGTCCCGACTGTTAGGCACTTCCTTGCGTGTGAATATGTAGCTAGTGGGTCCCAGCAGTTAGGGGGTGAATCATTTTTTGCCTGTAATATGGACGCACTTCCTTGCGTGTGAAGATGTAGCTGGTGGGTCCCAGCAGTCAAGAGGGAAATGCTTTTTTCGTGAAATACGGTGGCCTGTCTGGTGGGTCCCTATTGTTAGTTGGAGGAATCATTATTTTCCATGTAATAAGGAGGCACTTCCTTGCTATGGCCATGGACCCAGCTGTCAGCCTCTCCATGTACAGTACTCTTCCGCCTCGTAGGGGGCGTGCCCCCCTATCTCGCCGCCTCGTGGACCCCCCTTACTTGTTCCCGACGCCAACGCCTCTTATATAACCCAAAACTTCCAGAAATAAACCTAAATCGGGAGTTCCGCCGCCGCAAGCCTCTGTAACCACCAAAAAGCAATCTAGACCCGTTCCGGCACCCTGCCGGAGGGGGGAATCCCTCTCCGGTGGCCATCTTCATCATCCCGGCGCTCTCCATGACAAGGAGGGAGTAGTTCACCCTCGATGCTGAGGGTATGTACCAGTAGCTATGTGGTTGATCTCTCTCTCTCTCTCTCTCTCTCGTGTTCTTGATTCGGCACGATCTTGATGTATCGCGAGCTTTGCTATTATAGTTGGATCTTATGCTATTTCTCCCCCTCTACTCTCTTGTAATGGATTGAGTTTTCCCTCTGAAGTTATCTTATCGGATTGAGACTTTAAGGATTTGAGAACACTTGATGTATGTCTTGCATGTGCTTATCTGTGGTGACAATGGGATATTCACGTGATCCACTTGATGTATGTTTTGGTGATCAACTTGCGAGTTCCTTGATCTCGTGAACCTATGCATAGGGGTTGGCACACGTTTTCGTCTTGACTCTCCGGTAGAAACTTTGGGGCACTCTTTGAAGTTCTTTGTGTTGGTTGAATAGATGAATCAGAGATTGTGTGATGCATCTCGTATAATCATACCCACGGATACTTGAGGTGACATTGGAGTATTTAGGTGACATTAGGGTTTTGGTTGATTTGTGTCTCAAGGTGATATTCTAGTACGAACTCTAGGATAGATTGAACGGAAATAATAGCTTCATGTTATTTTACTACGGACTCTTGAATAGATCGATCAGAAAGGATAACTTTGAGGTGGTTTCGTACCCTACAATAATCTCTTCGTTTGTTCTCCGCTATTAGTGACTTTGGAGTGACCCTTTTTTGCATGTTGAGGGATAGTTATATGATCCAATTATGTTATTATTATTGAGAGGACTTGCACTAGTGAAAGTATGAACCCTAGGCCTTGTTTCCTAGCATTGCAATACCGTTTACGCTCACTTTTACTACTAGTTACCTTGCTGTTTTTTATATTTTCAGATTTCAAAAACCATTATCTACTATCCATATTGCACTTGTATCACCATCTCTTCGCCGAACTAGCACACCTATATAATTTACCATTGTATTGGGTGTGTTGGGGACACAAGAGACTCTTTGTTATTTGGTTGCAGGGTTGCTTGAGAGAGACCATCTTCATCCTATGCCTCCCACGGATTGATAAACCTTAGGTCATCCACTCGAGGGAAATTTGCTACTGTCCTACACACCTCTGCACTTGGAGGCCCAACAACATCTACAAGAAGAAGGTTGTGTATTAGACATCAAGCTCTTTTCTGGCGCCGTTGCCGGGGAGGTTAGCGCTTGAAGGTATATCTTTGGATCTTGCAATCGAATCTGTTTGTTTCTTTTTTTGTCACTAGTTTAGTTTATAAAAGAAAACTACAAAAAATGGAATTGAGTTTGTCTCATACGCTTCATCTTTTTAATATCTTTCGTGAGAATGATGAAAAGGAAAATTGTGCTCAAGTGCTAGGAGAAGAAGTCTATAAAATGTTTGGCACTAAATATTTGAATGATGAACATGATTGCAATGTTATTAGTATGAACTGTTTGAATATCCATAGTACTAATGATGATTGCACTAGTCATGATGAAAATATCTCTTATAAGCATGTCGATTTTTGTGGAGTGCATAGAGTTTGCAAATACACACCAAATAGGGAAGATAGATTTTGCAAGAGGCATAAGTATTTGGAAACTAAATGGTTGCAAGAAAGGCTAGATGTTTGTGCTGAAAATTTAAACTTTCTTGGCCCTACTTGTGAACTTTGCAATGAACGTGATCATTTCAGTACCCAATGCAAATTGTTTCATGATCGTATCGTGTTGAAAAATTGTGATTACTTGATCTCCCTTGCACATCATAATGAACTTAGTTTGCTATTGGGTAATGAAGAAATGAAACGTATATCTAAGCTTATTCCAGAATTTTCCCTTCATAGAGTTCTTGCTACCTCTTGAGCACTGCGTTGGTTTTCCCCGAAGAGGAAGGGATGATGCAGCAAAGTAGCATAAGTATTTCTCTTAGTTTTTGAGAACCAAGGTATCAATCCAATAGGAGGCTACGCGGGAGTCCCTCGTACCTGCACAAAACAAATAAATCCTCGCAACCAACGCGATAAGGGGTTGGCAATCCCTACACGGCCACTTACGAGAGTGAGATCTGATAGATATGATAAGATAATATTTTTGGTATTTTTGTGATAAAGATGCAAAGTAAAATAAAAGCAAAGTAAAAAGCAAAGGAAATAACTAAGTAGTTGGAGATTAATATGATGAAGATAGACCCGGGGGCTATAGGTTTCACTAGTGGCTTCTCTCGAGAGCATAAGTATTCTACGGTGGGTGAACAAATTACCGTTGAGCAATTGACAGAATTGAGCATAGTTATGAGAATATCTAGGCATGATCATGTATATAGGCATCACGTCCGAGACAAGTAGACCGAATCCTGCCTGCATCTACTAATATTACTCCGCTCATCAACCGCTATCCAACATGCATCTAGAGTATTAAGTTAATGAAAACAGAGTAACGCCTTAAGCAAGATGACATGATGTAGAGGGATAAACTCATGCAATATGATGAAAACCCCATCTTGTGTTTCTCGATGGCAACAATACAATATGTGCCTTGCTGCCCCTACTGTCACTGGGAAAGGACACCACAAGATTGAACCCAAAGCTAAGCATAAGCACTTCTCCCATTGCAAGAAAGATCAATCTAGTAGGCCAAACCAAACTGATAATTCGAAGAGACTTGCAAAGATAACCAATCATACATAAAAGAATTCAGAGAAGATTCAAATATTGTTCATAGATAGACTTGATCATAAACCAACAATTCATCAATCTCAACAAACACACCACAAAAAGAAGATTACATCGAATAGTTCTCCACAAGAGAGGGGGAGAACATTGTATTGAGATCCAAAAAGAGAGAAGAAGCCATCTATCTACTAACTATGGACCCGTAGGTCTGAGGTGAACTACTCACACTTCATCGGAGGGGCTATGGTGATGATGTAGAAGCCCTCCGTGATCGATGCCCCCTCCAGCGGAGCTCCAGAACAGGCCCCAAGATGGGATCTCGTGGATACAGAAAGTTGCGGCGGTGGAATTAGGGTTTTGGCTCCGTATCTGATCGTTTGGGGGTACGTAGGTATATATAGGAGGAAGGTGTCGGGGGTTTGGTGCGACATATGCCAATGGATGGCTTATCATGGTGGGGGCGAGTAGAACATTGCCGGTGCCTGGAAACGGGATGAGGCGAAGACATGCACGCGGCGAATCTTACCCAGCTTCGGGGCTCTTCGGGGAGATAATACCCCTAGTGCTGCTCAGCGGGGTCTCCGCATGATCACTATGGCCAAAGTGTTTACACGGTTGCTCCTTGAGCTGTTTTCTGGTGGTAGGAGAGGGCAAGGCTAGCTCTCTCCCTTCTATATGATCTGGTCTAGAGCTAGTGGGTTCCAACCCTTTGCATGGGTGCCCTGGGGGGTTTATATAGGCCTACCCCCAGGGGTACAATGGTAATCTGGCTGGGCACGGGCCCAGCCGTCAGTGTCTCTGGCCTCCGTCTTCTCTACCGACCGCCGGGGCCTGCCGACTGGCGGGCCCCGACGACTAGCCGTGTACGGAGCCGACAGCCCGCATCCGCCGCTGGCGGGTCTTGCCGGCTGCTGCTTACTGTAGTCGTGCTTCTGATGACGCGGACTTGATTATGAGGACATGGCAACAGCCCCGCCGCCCGGTGGGCGATTACTGTTGCCTCTCCCCATCACATCTTGATTAATGGCGCGTGGGCCCCGGGACAGGGCTCGGCTGACTCCCTCGGGCTGACTCCCGATGAGTCCGACTGGTGGTTCTCTTGCCGTCTCCCAAGGTCTCACTGACTGGTGGGACCTGCTGCCTCCAGGCCGTATAGACAAGCCGTCGTGGGTGTAGGATTCGGCCCTGCGGTGCTGATGTCAGGGCCGGCATGGAAACAGTGCCACGCCGCATGGAGATCTTCCGGGGTACGGCGTGCTGTGGCCATGCCTGCCCTTGGTGAGGGGCGGGGTGGGCTTCGCTGTAGCCACGCCCCTGCCTCATCCCCTTTGATGAGGTCATGGGGTTTGTTGGAGTCGCGGGCCGACTCCCCAAAGCCGGCTTCTCTGGAAGTCGTCCCTGGGACTCGGCCGTGAGCGGGCAGTCGGCCGTCTTCCCATCGACTCCTCAGGAGGCGGCTCTTCGTCCTGGGGTCTTCGAGGGGAGCAGCCCGCCCCGATGTCTTGAAAGGTTCTGGGACCCGGGTTGGCCTACCCGTGTCCCATTACTCCGACAGTAGTCCCGGAAGCTGGTGAGGCGCCGCGGACGATCGGCCGAGAAGCCTCAGCAGTTTCTCTTTCCGGGTGCTCAACACATGGTCTTTGATTGACTTTTGCCGAGCCGATTAGAAGGAGTCGGACTTGCTAAACTCGGACCCACTCAATTCCGACTCGCTCGGTATTTCGAACGTCGCGGCGGGATTTAAGTGGCGTGTTAGCTAAGCCTCCTGGCCGCCGCCCGTTCTAGGCCTGTCACGCGAGGGCACGTGGCTAGGTTGTCCTGCCAGCCTATGCGCGCGACGGGACATGCCCATAGGCGGGGCCCGCCACTACCGCGCCTCGGCGCTCGAGCGGATCCGCTGCGGCCTCGGTGGACGGTTGGGATTCCCGTGGAGTTACTGCACGTAGTAACTTTACGTGGATCGTGGGGGTCGTGGGGTTGTGGGCGCAGTAAATCCCCACGTCCGCCCCCTCGGCTTCGCAGCCCACGGGGCTATAAGTAGGGGGAAGAGGGGGCACGCGCGCCCCTCCTTCCCACTACTCCTCGTTCTCTTCCTCCTTGCTGCTCCTCGCTCTCCTCCTTCCTCTTCTCTTTTTTGCTTCGCCGCACGCCCAAGCTCCGGCGAACGCTGCGGCGACAGCTCGCAATGAGTTCTTCCTCCGCCGCCGCGCCTCCCCCAGTGCGCTCCGGCACCTGGGATGGCTCCGAAGTTCATGAAGACCACGTTGAGTTCCTCCGCCGGACTCGTCGGCTTCCTGGCGAGGATCGCGTGCAGGTGCGTCTTGCTCCAAAGGGGGAGATTTCCCCCGCGCCGCAGGAGGGCGAGCGGGTTATCTTCCGCTCACACTACCTGCGCGGGTTGGGGCTGCCGGCGAGCAGTTTCTTCTGGTCCTTCCTCGAATTCTACGGCCTCCAGCTGCACCACCTCACCCCCAACGCAGTGGTGCTGCTGTCCGCCTTCGTGGCCATGTGTGAAGGCTTCCTCGGAGTCCTCCCCACCCTCGAGCTCTGGGGGAGGTCTTATTTTCCAAGCTCGGCACCCAGGCTGCGGGCGTGCCGGCTCAGTGCGACGCTTTCATCGTCGTGCGAAGGTCGGGGGCCAACAATCCCTTCCACTCCATCTCGCTGATCAAGTTGGTGAAGATGTGGCAGAGATCCTACTTCTACGTCAAGAACGCCTCCGCGAGGGGAGACTGGGTCAACTTGCCGGCTTTTGAAGCCGGCCCGCCGGCTGGGCGACTGCCCAACTAGTTGTACCGGGCCAAGTCACTGACGCCTGCGGGAGCCGGCGCCATCACGCAACTCCGAGTGTTGACGCAGTCGAAGGGTCTGACTGGTCCGGACCTGTTGGCCGCCTTCGTTTCGCGCCGAGTTCTCCCACTCCAAGGCCGCCCTCATATGATATGCCAGATGAGCGGGCACCGTGACCCAAGTCAGATGTGCACCAAGGACATGCCTCACGAAGAGGTGGCCTTCATGGTGAACTACCTCTCGGACAGCAGGCTCCTGGAGGACTGGCGATTCGGCAAGGAGCCGTACTC
>NC_041380.1:408653063-408763332 GCF_002162155.2 Triticum dicoccoides
TTCTTTTCTTTCTTCGGATTTTCTTCTTCTTGCCGAGTTTGGTTTTGACCAGCCGGCTTTGGTTAGAATCCCCTCCTCCACCCACCAGCCGGCACCTCAGGGCCGGCCCGCGAGTTACTTGCCGACCGGGCGGGGAGCGATGTCGACGACCTCGATCTAGGGGCGGCGGCTCTGGAAGATGACGCCGAGGGAGGAGGAGGAACAGCAGGCGACTTCAGGCCCTCGGCCACCTTCGCCGACTGGCCTGACGATGACGCCGAGGGAGAAGTCGCCCCTCGCCATCGGCCAGGAGCCAGCCAGTTGGGCGTGGGCCCTTCTGTCGCGCCGGGCGCTCCAGGTGGCGGAAAGAAGCGCGGGGCCGTGCCGACCTTGTTCGGCAGTCGGCCGAAGAAGCCCAAGGGTTCGGTTGCGGCGACCCGGCGGGACGAGGCGGCCGCGAAGGCCATCCGCTTCCGTAAGGAAGTGAAGAAGCCTCCATTGGTCTCTGCGTAAGTATTCTGTCTTCAAAGTTTTATTCTTTCTTTGTGACTTTGTCTAAGTCTCTGCTTGCCCCTCTTGCTTCAGGGCTCCCCTCTCTCTTGAGAGGGTCACCGCCGCCTCCGTCATGGGGTCAGCAGAGACGTCCGCCACCACTCGGTGGATTGACCCCGCTGCTGACCTCCGGGAGGCTCCGCAGCGGAATGCGCAGGAGAAGCGCAACGAAGAAGAGGCCCTCCGCCTGGAGAAGGCGGAGGCTGACAGGGCGGAGGCCTCCGCCAAGAAAAAACTGGCGGAGGCCGAAGCCGCCACTGCGACGAAGCAGCAGGCCGAGGAAGCCGCACACCGCCAGTCGGCGGTTCTTGTTACCCCGTTGAACTCTGCGCTGCCGCCTCCGGAGTTCACGGGGCATACTGGGGAAGCCGGCGGGGAGAACCCCGTCATGGAGGGGGAGGGCGGCAACCCCTCTACGCCGGATGTGAATGTTCCGCCGCCGCCTCCACCGCCGTCTGAAGGTGCGCAGGGCGGGCAGCCGGCGGGCCCTCCGGTGCCGCCGACCGAAGACGAGGCCGTGGCGAGGCTACTTCTTCAAGTCGGCTCGCCAATGCGCCGCCATCTGGAGAAGGCGACTTCGGCGACCCAACCCCTGGAAGCCGGCACTGCCAGCTCGGCGATCCCAGACGCCGAGGTGACAAGCGCCGCGCCTACTGGGTGGGTGCGAGGAGGCGGCTCAGGGCCGCTGAACCAGGCGCTCTTGGACATCCAGTCGAAGCTTCGCGCTAAGGGAGACGCTCTCCAGAGTTGCACCTAGGCATTCCTGGCGTCGCGGGAAGCTGTCCGGGTATGTTTTTTCCCTTTGGTCTTTGTTTTTCTTGTTCCTCTCTATGGGGGCGCGCCAGCGCACCCACTGGGTGTAGTCCCCGAGTTTCGGTCTGGCTGCTGAGCAGGCAGCACCGGAACTCCAATTAATGAACTTTGGGTGTTATCTTTTTGTCTGAAACATTCGTCGCAGGATTACCACAACCTCCGCGTCACTGCCTTCAACCGTAACGTCGAAGAGCTGGGCAAGCGGACCGCCGATCTGTCGGAGAGCCGGAGTAAGTCCTTTTTCCTTCTTCGCGGGGGCACGCTGGCGCACCCGTGGGCTGTAGTCCCCGAGATTCGGGCCGACTGCTGAGCAGTCGGGCCGGATCTCCCCGGCAACCTTCTTTACTGATGACTTGACGCCTTCTTTATTTCTTCTTCTCAGGGGCCAACGCTGCTCTTCAACAGCAGCTAAGCGACGCCAACTCTGCTTTGCGCGCCAAAGAGGAGGAGTGCGGCAAGCTCGCCATGGAGCACGATCTGCTGGCCACTCAATTGGCAGAGCAGAAGGAGCTGCTTGTGAAGACGCAGAGGGAGGCGGAGGAGATGGAAACCGCCCTCCTGGCCGAGTTCGCGAGCGAGCGCTCCTCCTGGTCTGACAAGGAGGTGCTGCTGTCCTCCGGCTTCCACGAGATTGAAGACATCGTTGATGGTGAGTTTCTTTATTTTCTTTCTTCGAGCTGCCGACTTAAATCGTGCCGACTTCTGGTTTTTGACTTGCTTCTTCGTTTCTTCGTGTCTTTTGCACACTTCTTCCCTGGGCAGTCGCAGGCCGCCATCCAAGCCATCGAGCCTGACCGTGAAGGACGGAGGGCGGAGGGTGCAGAGATTGCCGCTGATGCCCCCCGAACTCTTGACGAGCACATCCTGAGCATCGAGGCTCGCCTCCGGCCGGCTCACCGGATGCTGCGCCGGCTTCAGCGTGTCGGTGCCTAGGCGATTGCCGCCCTGTGGCCGGATATGCAGGCTCCACGCACCCCCAGCCTGACGGCCAACTTGCTGGAGGTCGCGGCTGGTCGTCTTGAGGCCTGGAAGGGCTCTTCGGCCCAAGCTGGAGCGTGCCGGGCCTTGGAGTTCATCAAGGCATGGTATCTGGGGATGGACCTAGACCGGCTGGCCATGCTTCGGTCGGAGGCCCATCCGGAGCTGGCGGCTGCAAAAGACGCCCTCGTCAAGCATGCTGCGGCGATCGCCGAGTACACCGACACCAGCATCTTCGTCCCCGAGCGGTCTGAAGACGGCAAGGAGGTACCACCGGAGTGGTTTGGGATGAACCCAGACTACGTCGAGGACTCGACGGAGGTGATTGGCTCCAGCGTCGAGGAAGAGGGCGAGGCGGAGGACGGAGGCGAGGTGGAGGCACCAGAAGACGGAGCAGACGGCCAGCCTTAGCTCGACCGTGACTCCAGCAATGAGCCGCGCGCAACCGACCCGACTGCTGCCGGAGGCGATCAAGCCGAGACTAGTCGGCCAGCCGCCCGATGCCTGGCGCTGCCGCCTCCTCCGACCCTCCGAGTCCGTCTGCTGCTTCCTAAGCTGCCGCTGTATCTTTGTTTTGGCTGCTTCAGTAGTCTTTGAAGAACTTGTTAATTCGCACAATTCCACCCACAGGGTGTATTTTGAACCTCTACTCGAAAATTCGGCCAAGGGCCTATGTTATGTAAATATATTTATCTGAGTTCTATATTTTCTTGCTCAATGCTCTTTTGGCTTTTTTCCTTTGCCGCTTTCTCTTAGTTGCCTGCCTTGCCAATCGGACAGCCGCTCTGTGGACTGTCACCGGATCAAGTGCTAGGCTACTTTGGGAAAGCAACTACTTAGCCATTTTCAAGATTTTTTGAGCAAGTTAGATAGAAGACGGCAATCCGACTATCCGAGAGTCGGTTTGCGAGAAAGGCTGGAAGCCGTCTTAAGCTATGTTTTATGCTTTGAGTCCTTAGCCATTTTTCATGTGAATGCCCATTCTACCTTACTGCTGCCCATCGTACAGTCGCTCTGCGAGCTGTGGATTCTGACAGTAGACGGTTTGGGCGTTTACACACTACATGTCCGAGTGTAGGAAGCATTTCATAGTGCAAGGAGGCAAGTCCCCAGGCCGACTTGTTGAGCCCGGTGCCAAATGGCATAAAAAGGAGTAACATACTCGCAGTCATAATTTTTATCATACAGACAAAAGAGGGCAGTCCCCGAGCTCGTCTCGGGGGGCCCGAAGTCTTGGTACTTTAATACAAAAGGTAGCGTGGTACATACTGCATCAACTGTAAAATCTTCGGAGGAGATTTGCATTCCATGGCCGCTCTGTCTCCTTGCCGGAGTCATCCCTCTTGCGTGCTTGGGGCTTCTGAGTGTCGATTAGGTAGTAGGAATTGTTGCCTAGTACTTTGGTGATGATGAAAGGGCCTTCCCAAGGTGCCGACAGCTTGTGCTGGCCGGCTGTTCGCTGGATCAGCCGGAGCACAAGGTCGCCTTCTTGGAAAGATCTTGGCCTGACCTTCCTGTTGTGGTATCGGCGCAGGCTCTGCTGGTAGATGCTGGACCTACTGAGTGCCAACAGCCGGCCCTCTTCCAGCAGATCGACGCCGTCTTGTCGTGCTTCTTCTGCTTCCTCCTTGGTGTACATGGTGACTCGTGGGGAGTTGAATTCTATGTCCATTGGGATGACGGCTTCGGCACCGTAGACGAGGAAGAAGGGCGTGAAGCCGGTTGACTTGTTTGGAGTCGTGCGCAGACTCCAGAGGATGGCTGGTAGCTCATCGAGCCAACAGCCAGCCGAGCGCTCCAGAGGCTCGATCAACCGAGGCTTGATGCCGGACAGGATGAGGCCGTTTGCTCGCTCCACTTGGCCGTTTGACTGCGGGTGGGCGACGGACGCTAGGTCCAGTCGGATGCCCTGTGTTGCGCAGAAACGGGCCAAGGCACCTTTGGTGAAATTTGTGCCGTTGTCGGTGATGATGCTGTGTGGTATGCCGTACCAAATTGTGATATCGGAGATGAAAGTTACGGCAGTTGGACCGGTCAGCTTCTTGATTGGCTTTGCTTCTATCCACTTGGTGAACTTGTCCACTGCGACAAGTAAATGAGTTAAACCACCTCATGTTGTTTTGAATGGTCCCACCATGTCTAGACCCCAAACTGCGAAAGGCCAGACAATGGGGATGGTCTTGAGTGCAGAAGCTGGCTGGTGCGGCTTGGAGTTGAACTTCTGACACCCTTTGCATCTTTGGACCACCTCCTTGGCCTCTTCCAAGGCAGTTGGCCAGAAGAAACCGTGCCGAAAGGCTTTGGCGACGAGTGCTCTTGAAGCCGCATGGTGGCCGCGCTCGCCTTGATGGATGTCTTTGAGAATCGCTTGGCCTTGCTCTGGCTCTACGCAGCGCTGGTAGACACCAGTGACGCTCCGCCTGACCAGCTCTCTGTTGACTATGGTGTAGGCTGCCGCCCGGCGTTGTATTTGCCGAGCTGAAGTTTCATTGGTCGGCAGCTCTTTGTTCACCGGGAATTTGAGGATGGGCTGGTCCCATGAGGGTGCTGCTATTTCTTCGACTGCCAGAACTGCGATTTGGATGAGGGCGGTTGGGCTGGGAGGCGACAGGGTGGAGTCAACAGCCGCTTGCTGGGTTGTTGAGGTCCCCAGGCCGACCAGCGCGGTCCTTGGGCCGAGTTCTGGAGTCTTCGAGTCCGCCACCGCAGTCCCTGGGCCGGGTTTGGCTGTGGCAGCTTTGGGGTCTTCCACCAAAATCCTTGTTCCGACTGCCGGAGCTCTAGAGTCGGATCCGACATCTTCGGGAGGAGGTGGCACAAAAATGGAGTCTGATTCTGGTGAAGGCTTGACAGACGGCTTGAGGAGGCGTTGAAGGGCAACACCAGATGGTATTGCTTGGCGGGTAGAGCTGATTCATGCCAATGCATCTGCTTGGTCGTTGTCATTCCTTGGCACATGGAGGAACTCGCACCCTTCGAAATACCCACTGAGTTGCTGCACGAGGAAATGGTAGCTCGCCATGTTTGCATCTTTCGCGTCCCAGTCGCCAGATGATTGCTGGACCACTAAGTCCGAGTCGCCATAACACAAGATCCGGCGGATGCCAAGCTCTTTGGCAAGTCGTAGCCCGTGAATGAGCGCCTCATACTCGGCGACGTTATTGAAGGCGGCAAAGTGGATTTGCAGCGCATACTTGAGCTTGTCGCCTTTGGGAGAGGTGAGGACGACGCCGGCTCCCAAGCCAGTGCGCATCTTGGAGCCGTCGAAATGCATCCGCCAATGGGTGGAATCAGGTGCTGGAGGTAGGTACTGGGTCTCGGCCCAGTCGACGAGGAAGTCGGCCAGTGCTTGTAACTTGATGGCGGTGCTGGGCTGGTAGTGGATGGTGTAAGGAGCCAGCTCTATGGCCCACTTGGCCACTCGGCCAGAAGCATCTCGGCTACCAATGATCTCGGCAAGTGGGGTCGTGTAGACCACCGTGATTGGATGCTCTTGAATGTAAGGCTTCAATTTCTTGGCAGCAAAGTGTACGCCATAGCACATCTTCTGGTAGTGGGGGTAGTTCTGCTTGGAGGTCGACAGTACCTCGCTCAGGTAATATACCGGTCTCTGGACAGGCAGCGCCTTGCCTTCCTCCTTGCGCTCCACTACAATGATCGTGCTGACTACTCGGCTGGTGGCGGCGATGTACAGGAGCATAGGTTCCTTGGGAGTCGGAGCCGCCAGGACAGGTGGAGTAGTCAACATCTTCTTCAACTGGTGAAAAGCTTCGTCCTCTTTATGGTTCCACTCGAAAAAAGTGGTCTTCTTCATGAGTTGGTACAAGGGGAGAGCTTTCTCGCCCAGCCGACTGATGAATCGGCTGATGGGCGCCAAGCAGCCGGTGAACTTCTGCACGTCCAGCAGTCGGCTGGGTACCTCCATTCTCTCAATGGCCTTGATCTTTACTGGGTTGCATACTATGCCGCGTTCAGAGACCAGGAAGCCAAGGAGCTGGCCGGCTCGTACTTCGAAGACACACTTCTCGGGGTTGAGCTTAATCTGGAACTGGCGCAGGTTCTCAAAGATCTCCTTGAGGTCTTCCAGCAGTGTCCCACACTTTTCCGTCTTCACCACCACGTCGTCCACGTAAACATGGGCGTTCCTGCCGAGCTGCTTGAGGAGGCACATCTGCATGCAATGCCGAAAGGTGGCGCCGGTGTTCCTTAAGCTGAACGTCATGGTGAGGTAGCAGAAGGCTCCAAACGGCGTGATGAAGGCAGTTTTCAGTCTGTCAGCCGAGTTTAGTTTGATCTGGTGATATCCTGAATATGCATCCAAAAAACTCAACAGCTCGCATCCGGCTGTGGAGTCTATCACCTGATCGATTCTTGGTAAAGCGAATGGGTCCTTGGGGCAGGCCTTGTTGAGGCTCGTGTAGTTAATACACATTCGCCACTGCTTGTTCTTCTTTAGTACCAGGACCGGATTTGCTAGCCATTCTGGAAAGAATACTTCCATAATGAAGCCGGCTGCTAGGGGTCGGGCTATCTCTTCTCCGACAACTCTTCTCTTCTCTTCTGATAAGCGGCGCAGGGGCTGTCTGACCGGCTTTGCATCAAATCGAACATGTAACTTGTGCTCGGCGAATTCCGTCGGTACACCTGGCATGTCTTTGGGGGACCATGCAAAGATGTCTCGATTCTCACGGAGGAAATCGATGAGCTCGCCTTCCTATTTGCTGTCGAGGTTTGCACCTACGATGGCGTACCTCTCAAGGTGCTCCGGGTCCAAGGGTATCTTCTTTGTCTCTTTGGCCGGCTTGAACGAACCCTCAGTCTCCGACTCTTTTGGGTTGGGCGATACCTCAGGCTGCTTGCCGGCCATCGCCACAACTCGCTCAAGGAGCCGCTTCTCAGCCGCGATTACCAAGGACTCGGCCAGCCGACTGCTCTCTGCTGCGCAAGCAGATGACTTCCGGTAGTTGCCAGCCATAGTCAGAATTCCCTTGGAACTGGGCATCTTCATCTTGAGGTAGGCATAGTGGGGGACCGCCATGAACTTGGCCAAGGCAGGTCGGCCAAGCAGCGCATGGTATGGGCTCTCAAGATCCACCACCTCAAACCAAACGGGCTCTCTACGGAAGTGATCTTTGTCCCCAAAGAGGACGTCCATCAGGATCTTGCCGATTGGCAAGCAGGAAAGCCCAGGAACAATTCCGTGGAACACAGTTCGGCTGTTCTGAAGTTGTCTTTGCTTGATTCCTAACTTCCCCATGGTGTCCTTGTACAGGATATTGATGCTGCTGCCCTCGTCTATCAGAACTCGCGAGAAACGCGCGGCTCGTCTGTCCGTAGAAAAGGTGGCATTCAGGACCAAAGCATAGGAGCCCGGACTCAGCATCACTTCTGGGTGGTCAGCCCTACTCCAGCTGATGGGCTTCTCAGACCAGTGCATGAACTCTGGCGTCTCTGATGCTACCGTGTTCACCTCTTGTCGCTGCAGCCGCCTAGTGCGTTGATCATTAGCCACACTGGTGAACACCACATAGGCTCCATGATCTTCAGGGTATTCGTCTTGTACTGCGCCGACTGGCCTGACAGCCGGCTGCTGGGGCGGAGGCGGAGGCGGCTGCCCAGCAGGCGGGGGAGGCAGGAGGCCTCTCCCTTGGCAATCCTGGTGAGCCAGTGGCACTTCTGGGTGGTGTGTTTCGATGGCTTTGCACCACTGTGGAACTTGCAAGGTCCATCCAAGGTCTGCTCATAGGAGAAGGCCAGCAACCAGTTTGGCTTGCCGCCTTTCTGTCGCTTGGGCGGGGGCTGCTCTTCTGGCTGCTGGGCTTCAACGGTCGCGACCTGCCGGATGCTGGAAGCCGGCTGCGGGGCCTTGCGCTTGTTGCCGCCCTGCTATTGTCGCCGACCGGCGTCTGCCGCCGGAGTTCTTGGAGCTTGAGGAGCCACTTTGCCAGTTGTGCTGATTTGAATTTCCGCCTTCATGGAGGAGTCGGCCGTGGCGTACTTGTCCGCTATGATCAGCAGCTCGTCGAGGGTTTCTGGCTCGTCGCAAAGGAGCTTGTGCTTGAGGAGGGTGCCTTCTCTGCACCTGGCTGTGAAGTACTCGATGGCCTACACCTCATGCACGCCCTCGCAAGAGTTCCGGAGCTCGGCCCAACGCGTGAGGTAATCGCGAGTCGACTCGTCGGGGCCTTGCACGCACAAGGAGAGCTGATGAGGCTTGGGAGGACGCTTGTACGTGCTGGTGAAGTTGTGGACGAATGCTTTGGTGAAGTCGACCCAGCTGTTGATGCTGCGGGGCTTTAGGCTGTTCAGCCACGTCCGGGCCGTGCCCTGGAGCATGAGCAGAACGTACTTTACGGCGACACGCTTGTTGCCATTTTCTATGCTGACAGCCGTGGAGTAGTCGACTAGCCAGTCTTCCGGCTTCATGGATCCGGTATACTTGGGCGTGTCTCTTGGGAGTGTGAACCCTCTGGGAAAGGGTTCGTCCCGAATGCGGGGCCCGAAACAAGGTGGACCCAGCTCGTCTTCTTCCTCCAGCGCTAAGGATCGGTGGAGTCAGTCGATCCGGTGGCGGGCGTCGTTCTCTCCAACTCCCTCTCGGCGGCCAAGGCGGTCACCGAGAGTCGGATGGTCAACAGGCGGCAGGGAGACTCGCCTCTCCTTGCGGGGAGGGGGAAGCGGATAGTCGTCCCGTCGTTCGACTGCTCTTGGGCGGCCGTCTCGGTCGCGCTCTATGGTAATGCGAGTCCGACTGTGGCTGACAGTCGGCTCCTTGTCTCTTCTTCCTCGGGCGCCGCCAGTCCGCGTCCGAGACGTCACGCCTTGATCTCGGTGAAGTCCGTCGACGGGCCGTTGAGGCGCCTCCGCGCGGCAGTCGGCCTTGTTCTGTGCGGCAGCCGCGTCGAGAAGCCACTGGACTCGCTCCATCATGAGGCGGCGTTCTTCGCCCTCGAAATTGTCCAGCTCGTCCGCTGCTGCCTGGGCGGCTCGGATGTTCTCCGCTGGTGTAGCGTACACAGGGCGGCTTGCCCCAAACAGGTTGGCGATGGCTACACCGCGCTGCTGGACTGCGCCAAGGCGGCTGGGCCCCGCCGGGGCCGGCGAGCCGCCAACACCGTGATCCATCTCCTGCTGATAGGCTTCTGACAAGCGCCTCATGCTGGCCAGCTTCTTCGCGCCTTCAACGAGCTGAAGGTGGCGCGCCTCCAACGTCTCAGCGTCAGCGTCTTCCGGAATGGGTGCAGTTAGGTCTTGCAGCGCCGCGCCGAGCGAGTCGTGCGCTCCTCCGCCGGGGAGCTCGTCATGACTGATGACTAGCACCTTGATGACGGTGCTTCCGTTCCTCTCTGCGTGGGGGAGAGGTTCGTCGTAGAGCACCACATTGGTGGGGAACGCGTCGAGCGACGCAGTGTCGGAGTCGACCAACATCGGGGCGGTGGATCCAACGGACTCCAAGTCTATGGCAGGCTCGTCGGAAACGTGGAGTTGATCGAGGAGGCCCACAAGGAAGTTCTCGAGGCCGCCCGTGCCTGCGTTGGATGCAGGTTCGTCAGAGAGGCGGACCTCGGCGACGAGTTCGGCCAAGGAGCTGACCGCGCAGGCGATCTCGATGCCGCTTAGCGCGTCGGCGCAAACTCCATCTGGCGTGCCTGGCTGGCTACGCTCGCCAGGGAGGAAAAGAGTTCCCATCCAGAATTGATCTCCGGACGGTGATGCACCAGGCCCCATGGTGGGCGCCAAATGTCGGGGGTTTGGTGCGACATATGCCAACGGATGGCTTATCATGGTGGGGGCGAGTAGAACGTCGCCGGTGCCTGGAAACGAGATGAGGCGAAGACATGCACGCTGGCGAATCTTACCCAGCTTCGGGGCTCTCCAGGGAGATAATACCCCTACTGCTGCTCTACGGGGTCTCCGCATGATCACTATGGCCAAAGTGTTTACACGGTTGCTCCTTGAGCTGTTTTCTGGTGGTAGGAGAGGGCAAGGCTAGCTCTCTCCCTTCTCTATGATGTGGTCTAGAGCTAGTGGGTTCCAACCCTTTGCATGGGTGCCCTGGGAAGTTTATGTAGGCCTACCCCCCAGGGGTACAATGGTAATCCGGCTGGGCACGGGCCCAGCCGTCAGTGTCTCTGGCCTCCGTCTTCTCTGCTGACCGTTGGGGCCCGCCGACTGGCAGGCCCCGCTGACTAGCCGGGTATGGAGCCGATAGCCCACGTCCGCCGCTGGCAGGTCTTGCCAGCTGCTGCTTATTGTAGCCGTGCTTCTGATGACGCGGGCTTGATTATGAGGTTTTGGAAACAGCCCCGCCATGCGGCGGGTGATCACTGTTGTCTCTCCCCATCACATCTTGATTAATGGTGCGTGGGCCCCGGGAGAGGGCTCGGCCGACTCCCCCGGGCCGACTCTTGACGGGTCCGACTGGTGGTTCTCCTGCCATCTCCCGAGGTCTCACTGACTGGTGGGGCCTGCTGCCTCCAGGCCGTACAGACAAGCCGTCGTGGGTGCAGGATTCGGCCCTGCGGTGCTGATGTCAGGGCCGGCATGGCAACAGTGCCATGCCACACGGAGATCTTCCGGGGTACGGCGTGTTGTGGCCATGCCTACCCTTGGTGAGGGGCGGGGTGGGCTTCGATGTAGCCACGCCCCTGCCTCGTCCCCTTTGATGAGGTCATGGGGTTTGTTGGAGTCGCGGGCCGACTCCCCAAAGCCGGCTTCTCTGGAAGTCGTCCCTGGGACTCGGCCGTGAGCGGGCAGTCAGCCGTCTTGCCGTCGACTCCTCAGGAGGCGGCTCTTCGTCTTGGGGTCTTTGAGGGGCGCAGCCCGCCCGGATGTCTTGAAAGGTTCTGGGACCCGGGTTGGCCTACCCGTGGCCCATTACTCCGACAGAAGGAGTATGTCGGTGGAGCAACAAGGGGCCCACGAGGGTGGAGGGCGCGCCTGGGGGGCGGTAGGTGCGCCCCCTACCTCGTGGCCTCCTCTTTTGTGTCTTGACGTAGGGTCCAAGTGTCCTGGGACTTGTTCGTTGAGAAAATCATGTTCCCGAAGGTTTCATTCCGTTTGGACTCCATTTGATATTACTTTTCTTCGAAACCCTAAAACAGGCAAAAAACAGCAATTTTGGGTTGAGCCTCCGGTTAATAGGTTAGTCCCAAAAATAATATAAAAGTGGATAATAAAGCCCAATAATGTCCAAAACAGTAGATAATATAGCATGGAGCAATAAAAAATTATTTCCAACGTATCAAGCATCCCCAAGCTTAATTCCTGCTCGTCCTCGAGTAGGTAAATGATAAAAATAGAATTTTTGATGCGGAGTGCTACTTGGCATAATTTTAATGTAATTCTTCTTAATTGTGGTATGAATATTCAGATCCGAAAGATTCAAGACAAAAGTTTATATTGACATAAAAATAATAATACTTCAACCATACTAACAAAGCAATTATGTCTTCTCAAAATAACATGGCCAAAGAAAGTTCATCCCTACAAAATCATATAGTTTAGTCATGCTCCATTTTCGTCACACAAGAATGCTCTCATCATGCACAACCCCGATGACAAGCCAAGCAATTGTTTCATACTTTAGTAATCTCAAACCTATAAACTTTCACGCAATATATGAGCGCGAGCCATGGACATAGCACTATGGGTGGAATAGAATATAATGAGGGGGGTTATCGGAGAAGACAAAAAAGGAGAAAGTCCCACATCAACGAGGCTAATCAATGGGCTATAGAGATGCCGACCGATTGATGGTAATGCAAGGAGTAGGGATTGCCATGAAACGGATGCACTAGAGCTATAAATGTATGAAAGCTCAAAAAAAGAAACTAAGTGGGTGTGCATCCAACTTGCTTGCTCATGAAGACCTAGGGCACTTGAGGAGGCCCATTGTTGGAATATACAAGTCAAGTTCTATAATGAAAATTCTCACTAGTATATGAAAGTGACAAAACAAGAGACTCTCTATCATGAAGATTACGGTGCTACTTTGAAGCAGAAGTGTGGCAAAGGATAGTAACATTGTCCCTTCTCTCTTTTTCTCTCATTTTTTGGGCCTTCTCTTTTTTTTCATGGCCTTTCTCTTTCTTTCTTTTTTCTTATAATTCCTCACTTGGGACAATGCTCTAGAAAATTATGATCATCACACTTCTATTTATTTACAACTCAATGATTACAACTCGATACTAGAACAAAGTATGACTCTATATGAATGCCTCCGGTGGTGTACCGGGATATGAAATGAACAAAGAGTGACATGTATGAAATAATTATGAACGGTAGCTTTGCCACAAATACTATTGAAAGTGCAACTATCCCTGGGTTATTTTGGTAATTCCTAACAACATATAGCTCATTGAGCTAACATTATTCCAGGATTAATATTTCAGGAAAAGCTCAATGAATGGCATGGCATGGATGAGGAAAGTGGATCCCTCAAAATTCTAAGGACAAAAAGTTTGGCTCAAGCTTGAAGCTCAAGACTCTACATTTTATATTTTAGTGATCCAAGATCACATTGAGTCTATAGGAAAAGCCAATACTATCAAGGAGGGATGAGGTGTTGCTTAATGGCTTGCTTGCTCAAAATGCTTAGTGATATGCTCCAAAATCCTCAACTACCTTCCCACATCCACATATCACCTAAACCAAAAGTCAAACTCGGCCCCACCGATTCTTTCTATCCGGCGCCACCGAGTTTCAAATGTCATAGCCACTGCCACAAACCCTAGGCAAATCGGTCTCACCGATAGGGATCTCGGTCTCACCGAGATGGGATTGTAATCTCTCTGTTTCCCTTCATAACGTTTCGGTCCTACCGAGATGAGTGATCGGTCCCACCGAGATTGCAATGTAAACTCTCTGTTTCCCTTTTGTAACATTTCGGTCTCACCGAGATGAGCGAATCGGTCCCACCGAGTTTACCTGACCAACTCTCTGGTTAGCTTATTACCAAAATCGGTCCCATCGAGTTTGTGTAATCGGTCACACCGAGATTACGTTATGCCCTAACCCTAACCATATCGGTCCTACCGAGTTGCATCTCAGTCCCACCGAAAATCCTAACGGTCACTAGGCTTGCTGAATCGGTCCGACCGAGTTTAACCATTCGGTCCCACCGAGTTTGGCAAATTGTGTGTAACGGTTAGATTTTGTGTGGAGGCTATATATACCCCTCCACCCACTCTTCATTCGTGGAGAGAGCCATCAGAACATACCTACACTTCCAATACACATTTTCTGAGAGAGAACCACCTACACTTGTGTTGAGGTCAAGATATTCCATTCCAACCATATGAATCCTGATCTCTAGCCTTCCCCAAGTTGCTTTCCACTCAAATCTTCTTTCCACCAAATCCAAATCCTGTGAGAGAGAGTTGAGTGTTGGGAAGACTATCATTTGAAGCACAAGAGCAAGGAGTTCATCATCAACACACCATTTGTTACTTCTTGGAGAGTGGTGTCTCCTAGATTGGCTAGGTGTCACTTGGGAGCCTCCGACAAGATTGTGGAGTTGAACCAAGGAGTTTGTATGGGCAAGGAGATCGCCTACTTCGTGAAGATCTATCGCCAGTGAGGCAAGTCCTTCATGGGCGACGGCCATGATGGAATAGACAAGGTTGCTTCTTCGTGGGCCCTTCGTGGGTGGAGCCCTCCATGGACTCGCGCAACCGTTACCCTCCGTGGGTTGAAGTCTCCATCAACGTGGATGTACGATAGCACCACCTATCGGAACCACGACAAAAACATCCGTGTCTCCAATTGCGTTTGAATCCTCCAAACCTTTCCCTTTACATTCTTGCAAGTTGCATGCTTTACTTTCCGCTGCTCATATACTCTTTTGGAGGACTTTGTGAAACCCTAGCAGTCTTGGTGCCACCGAACTGTGACTCGGTCTGACCGAGTTCACTAGTTTAGGTTCCGACAGCTGCTTCGGTATCACCGAGTTTACAAATCGGTTGATCCGGAATGCTTTATGTGGAAAACTAAAACTAAGTTTTTGACTCATTCTCTTGCAAAAACCTCTGCATTTTTTGATGCTCATCCACTCTATCTCATCTATATCTATTGACAGGGTCTGCTATCAGGGTCTTGCAAGAGAACGGGGTTGATGGAGTCGTACTCGTCGTGATCCAAATCATCGATGATCCTAGCGCCGAACGGACGGCACCTCCGCGTTCAACACACGTACGGAGCAGCGACGTCTCTTCCTTCTTGATCTAGCAAGGGGGGAGGAGAGGTTGATGGAGATCCAGCAGCACGACGGCATGGTGGTGGAAGTAGCGGGATTCCAACAAGGCTTCGCCAAGTGTTGTGGGAGGAGGGAGATGTGTCATGGGAGGGAGAGGGAGGCGCCATGGCTTAGGTATGGTTGCCCTCCCTCCCCCCCCCACTATATATAGGGCCAAGGGAGAGGGGGAGGGCGCAGCCTTGCCCCTTCCTCCAAGGAAGGGTGCGGCCAAGGGGGGGGGAGGAGTCCATCCTCCCCAAGGCACCTCGGAGGTGCCTTCCCCCTTTAGGACTCTCCCCACCTCTTGTCCCTTTGGCGCATGGGCCTCTAGGGGCTGGTGCCCTTGGCCCATATAGGCCAAGGCGCACCCCCTACAGCCCATGTGGCCCCCCGGGGCAGTTGGCCCCACCCGGTGGACCCCCGGGACCCTTCCGGTGGTCCCGGTACAATATCGGTGACCCCGGAACTTGTCCCGATGGCCGAAATAGCACTTCCTATATATAATTCTTTACCTCCGGACCATTTCGTAACTCCTCGTGACGTCCGGGATCTCATCCGGGACTCCGAACAACTTTTGGGTTACCGCATACTAATATCTCTATTACCCTAGCGTCACCGAACCTTAAGTGTGTAGACCCTACGGGTTCGTGAGACATGCAGACATGACCGAGATGACTCTCCGGCCAATAACCAACAGCGGGATCTGGATACCCATGTTGGCTCCCACATGTTCCACGATGATCTCATCGGATGAACCATGATGTCAAGGACTTAATCAATCCCGTATACAATTCCCTTTGTCTAGCGGTACGATACTTGCCCGAGATTCGATCGTCGGTATCCCGATACCTTGTTCAATCTCGTTACCGGAAAGTCTCTTTACTCGTTCTGTAACACATCATCCTGTGATCAACTCCTTGATCACATTGTGCACATTATGATGATGTCCTACCGAGTGGGCCCAGAGATACCTCTCTGTTTACACGGAGTGACAAATCCCAGTCTCGATTCGTGCCAACTCAACAGACACTTTCGGAGATACCTGTAGTGTACCTTTATAGCCACCTAGTTACTTTGTGACGTTTGGCACACCCAAAGCACTCCTACGGTATCCGGGAGTTGCACAATCTCATGGTCTAAGGAAATGATACTTGACATTAGAAAAGCTTTTGCATACGAACTACACGATCTTTGTGCTAGGCTTAGGATTGGGTCTTGTCCATCACATCATTCTCCTAATGATGTGATCCCTTTATCAACGACATCCAATGTCCATGGTCAGGAAATCGTAACCATCTATTGATTAACGAGCTAGTCAACTAGAGGCTTACTAGGGACATGGTGTTGTCTATGTATCCACACATGTATCTGAGTTTCCTATCAATACAATTCTAGCATGGATAATAAACGATTATCATGAACAAGGAAATATAATAATAACTAATTTATTATTGCCTCTAGGGCATATTTCCAATAGTCTCCCACTTGCACTAGAGTCAATAATCTAGTTCACATCGTCATGTGATTAACACTCACAGGTCACATCGCCATGTTACCAACATCCAAAGAGTTTACTAGTGTCACTAAACTAGTTCACATCATCATGTGATTAAGACTCAATGAGTTCTGGGTTTGATCATGTTTTGCTTGTGAGAGAGGTTTTAGTCAACGGGTCTGAATCTTTCAGATCCGTATGTACTTCGCAAATCTCTATGTCATCTTGTAGATGCAGCTACTACGCTATATTTGGAGCCATTTCAAATAATTGTTCTACTTGGAGCTATTTTAAATTGTTGCTCCATTATACGTATCCAGTATCTCTACTCAGAGCTATCCGGATAGGTGTTAAGCTTGCATCGACGTAACTCTTTACGTCGAACTCTTTATCACCTCCATAACCGAGAAACATATCCTTATTCCTCTAAGGATAATTTAGACCGCTATCTGGTGATCTACTCCTAGATTACCTTTGTACCCTCTTGCCAGATATGTGGCAAGGCACACATCAGGTGCGGTACTCAGCATGGCATACCGTATAGAGCCTATGACAAAAGCATAGGGGATGACATTCGTCCTTTCTCTTTCTTCTGCCGTGGTCGAGCTTTAAGTCTTAACTTCATACCTTACAACTCAGGCAAGAACTCCTTTGACTGATCCATCTTGAACACCTTCAAGATCATGTCAAGGTATGTGCTCATTTGAAAGTACCATTAAGCGTTTTGATCTATCCTTATAGATCTTGATGCTCAACGTTCAAGTAGCTTAATCTAGGCTTTCCATTGAAAAACACTTTTCAAATAACTCTGCATGCTTTCTAGAAATTCTACATCATTTCCGATCAACAACATGTTAACAACACATACTCATCGGAAATTCTATAGTGCTCCCACTCACTTCTTTGGAAATACAAGTTTCTCATAAACTTTGTATACACCCAAAATCTTTGATCATCTCATCAAAGCATACATTCCAACTCCGAGATGCTTACTCCAGTCCTTAGAAGGATTGCTGGAGCTTTGCATACTTATTAGCATCTTTCAGGATTGACAAAACCTTCCGGTTGTATCACATACAACCTTTCCTCAAGAAAATCATCGAGGAAACAATGTTTTGACATCCTATCTGCAAGATTTCATAAATAATGCAGTAATCGCCAATATAATTCCAACAGACTCTTAGCATCGCTACGAGTGAGAAAGTCTCATCGTAGTCAACTCCTTGAACTTGTCGGAAAACATCTTAACGACAAGTCGAGCTTTCTTAATGGTGATACTTACCATCATTGTCCGTCTTCCTTTTAAAATCCATCTGTACTCAATAGCCTTACGACCATCGAGCTGTTCTGCCAAAGTCTACACTTTGTTTCCATACATGGATCCTCTCTCGGATTTTATGGCCTCGAGCCATTTATCGGAATCCGGGCCCACCATCGCTTCTCCATAGCTCGTAGGTTCATTGTTGTCTAGCAACATGACTTCCAAGACATGATTACGTACCACTCTGAAGTAGTACGCATCCTTGGCATCCCACGAGGTTTGGTAGTGACTTGATCTGAAGTTTCATGATCACTATCATAAGCTTCCACTTCAATTGGTGTAGGTGCCACAGGAACAATTCCCTGTGCCCTGTCACACACTAGTTGAAGAGACGGTTCAATAACCTCATCAAGTCTCCACCATCCTCCCACTCAATTCTTTTGAGAGAAACTTTTCCTCGAGAAAGGACCCGATTCTAGAAACAATCCCTTATTGCTTTCCGATCTGAGACAGGAGGTATACCCAACTGTTTTGGGTGTCCTATGAAGATGCATTTATCCGCTTTGGGTTCGAGCTTATCAGCCTGAAACTTTTCACATAAGCGTCGCAGCCCCAAACTTCTAAGAAATGACAGCTTAGGTTTCTCTAAACCATAGTTCATATGGTGTCATCTCATCAGAATTACGTGGTGCCCTATTTAAAGTGATTGCGGCTGTCTCTAATGCCTAACCCATAAACTATCGTGGTAATTTGATAAGAGACATCATGGTATGCATCATATCCAATAGGGTGCAGTTATGATGTTCGGTCACACCATCACACTATGGTGTACCAGGCTGTATTAGTTGTGAAACAATTTCCACAATGTCTTAATTATGTGCCAAACTCGTAATTCAGATATTCATCTCTATGATCATATCATAGATATTCTTGTCACGACGATCTTTCAACTTCACCCTGAAATTACTTGAACCTTTCAATAATTCAGACTCGTGATTCATCAAGTAAATATACTCAACATCTACTCAAATCATCTGTGAAGTAAGAACATAACGATATCCACTACACGCCTCAGCACTCATTGGACTGCACACATCAAAATGTATTACTTCCAACAAGTTGCTTTCTAGTTCCATTTTACTGAAAACGAGGCTTTCAGTCATCTTGCCCATGTGGTATGATTTGCATGTCTCAAGTGATTCAAAACCAAGTGAGTCCAAACGGTCCATTTGCATGGAGTTTCTTCATGCATATACACCAATAGACATGGTTCACATGTCTCAAACTTTTCAAAAACGAGTGAGCCCAAAGATCCATCAACATGGAGCTTCTTCATGCGTTTTATACCGATATGACTTAAGTGGCAGTGCCACAAGTAGGTGGTACTATCATTACTATCTTTTGGCATGAACATGTGTATCACTACGATCGAGATTCAATGAACCATTCATTTTAGGTGCAAGACCATTGAAGGTATTATTCAAATAAACAGAGTAACCATTATTCTCCTTAAATGAATAACCGTATTGCGATAGACATAATCCAATCATGTCTATGCTCAACGCAAACACCAATCTCGATGGTAGAGGGAGCCTTGCAATGCTTGATCATATCAACATTGGAAACACTTCCAACACATATCGTCAGCTCACCTTTAGCTAGTCTCCGTTTACTCCGTAGCCTTTTGTTTCGAGTTACTAACACTTAGCAACCGAACCGGTATCTAATACCCTGGTGCTACTAGGAGTACTAGTAAAGTACACATCAACACAATGTATATCCAATATACTTCTATCGACCTTGCCAGCCTTCTCATCTACCAAGTATCTAGGGTAATTCTGCTCTAGTGGTTGTTCCCCTTATTACAGAAGCACTTAGTCTCGGGTTTAGGTTCAACTTTGGGTTTCTTCACTAGAGCAGCAACTGATTTGCCGTTTCATGAAGTATCCCTTCTTGCCCTTGCCCTTCTTGAAACTAGTGGTTTCACCAACCATCAATAATTGATGCTCCTTCTTGATTTCTACTTTTGTGGTGTCAAACATCGCAAATATCTCAAGGATCATCATATATGTCCCTGATATATCATAGTTCATCACAAAGCTCTAGCAGCTTGGTGGTAATGACTTCGGAGAAACATCACTATCTCATTTGGAAGATCAACTCCCACTTGATTCAAATGATTTTTGTACTCAAACAATCTGAGCACAAGCTCAACAATTGAGCTTTTCTCCTTAGTTTGCAGGCTAAGAAAATCGTTGGAGGTCTTATACCTCTTGACGTGGGCACGAGCCTGAAATCCCAATTTCAGCCCTCGAAACATCGCATATGTTTCGCGACATTTCAAAATGTCTTCGGTGCCTCAACTCTAAACCGTTTAGCTGAACTATCACGTAGTTATCAAAATTTGTATGTCAGATGTTCCCAACATCTACAGACGACGTTCGAGGTTCAGCACACTGAGCGGTGCATTAAGGACATAAGTCTTCTATGAAGCAATGAGGACAATCCTCAGTTTACGGACCTTGTCCGCATAATTGCTACTATCAACTTTCAACTAAATTTTTCTCTAGGAACATATCTAAACAGTAGAACTAAAGCGCAAGCTACGACATAATTTGCAAAATCCTTTTTGACTATGTTCAGGATAAACAAGTTCATCTTATGAACTCCCACTCAGATAGACATCCCTCTAGTCATCTAAGTGATTACATGATCCGAGTCAACTAGGCCGTGTCCGATCATCACGTGAGACGGACTAGTCAACATCGGTGAACATCTTCATGCTGATCGTATCTACCATACGACTCATGCTCGACCTTTCGGTCTTTTGTGTTCCGAGGCCATGTCTGTACACATGCTAGGCTCGTCAAGTCAACCTAAGTGTTTCGTGTGTGTAAATCTGTCTTACACCCGTTGTATGTGAACGTTAGAATCTATCACACCCGATCATCACGTGGTGCTTCGAAACAACGAACTGTCACAACGGTGCACAGTTAGGGGGAACACTTTCTTGAAATTATTATGAGGGATCATCTTATTTACTACCGTCGTTTTAAGTAAACAAGATGCATAAACATGATAAACATCACATGCAATCAAATAGTGACATGATATGGCCAATATCATATTGCTCCTTTTGATCTCCATCTTCGGGGCTCCATGATCATTATCATCACCGGCATGACACCATGATCTCCATCATCAGGATCTCCATCATCGTGTCTTCATGAAGTTGTCTGGCCAACTATTACTTCTACTACTACAGCTAACGGTTAGCAATAAAGTAAAGTAATTACATGACGTTTATGTTGACACGCATGTCATAAATAAATAAAGACAACTCCTATGGCTCCTGCCGGTTGTCATACTCATCGACATGCAAGTCGTGATTCCTATTACAAGAACATGATCATCTCATACATCACATATATCATTCATCACATCCTTTGGCCATATCACATCACATAGCATACCCTGCAAAAACAAGTTAGACGTCCTCTAATTGTTGTTTGCATGTTTTACGTGGCTGCTATGGGTTTCTAGCAAGAACGTTTCTTACCTACGCAAAAACCACAACGTGATATGCCAATTGCTATTTACCCTTCATAAGGACCCTTTTCATCGAATCCGATCCGACTAAGTGGGAGAGACAGACACCCGCTAGCCACCTTATGCAACTAGTGCATGTCAGTCGGTGGAACCAGTCTCACGTAAGAGTACGTGTAAGGTCGGTCCGGGCCGCTTCATCCCACAATGCCGCCGAATCAAGATTGGACTAGTAACGGTAAGCATATTGAACAAAATCAACGCCCACAACTACTTTGTGTTCTACTCGTGCATAGAAACTACGCATAGACCTAGCTCATGATGCCACTGTTGGGGAACGTAGCAATAATTCAAAATTTTCCTACGTGTCACCAAGATCTATCTATGGAGTCATCTAGTAACGAGGGATGAGTGGATCTACATACCCTTGTAGATCGTGCGCGGAAGCGTTCAAGAGAACGGGGTTGATGGAGTCGTACTCGTCGTGATCCAAATCACCGATGATCCTAGCGCCGAACGGACGGCACCTTCGCGTTCAACACACGTACGGAGCAGCGAGGTCTCTTCCTTCTTGATCCAGCAAGGGGGGAGGAGAGGTTGATGGAGATCCAGCAGCACGACGGCGTGGTGGTGGAAGTAGCGGGATTCCAACAAGGCTTCGCCAAGTGCTGTGGGAGGAGGGAGAGGGAGGCGCCAGGGCTTAGGTATGGTTGCCCTCCCTCCCCCCCACTATATATAGGGCCAAGGGAGAGGGGGAGGGCGCAGCCTTGCCCCTTCCTCCAAGGAAGGGTGCGGCCAAGGGGGGGAGGAGTCCATCCTCCCCAAGGCACCTCGGAGGTGCCTTCCCCCTTTAGGACTCTCCCCTCCTCTTGTCCCTTTGGCGCATGGGCCTCTAGGAGCTGGTGCCCTTGGCCCATATAGGCCAAGGCGCACCCCCTACAGCCCATGTGGCCCCCCGGGGCAGGTGGCCCCATCCGGTGGACCCCCGGGACCCTTCCCGTGGTCCCCGTACAATACCGGTGACCCCGAAACTTGTCCCGATGGCCGAAATAGCACTTCCTATATATAATTCTTTACCTTCGGACCATTCCGGAACTCCTCGTGACGTCCAGGATCTCATCCGGGACTCCGAACAACTTTCGGGTTACCGCATACTAATATCTCTATAACCCTAGCATCACCGAACCTTAAGTGTGTAGACCCTACGGGTTCGGGAGACATGCAGACATGACCGAGATGACTCTCCGGCCAATAACCAACAGCGGGATCTGGATACCCATGTTGGCTTGCACATGTTCCACGATGATCTCATCGGATGAACCACGATGTCAAGGACTTAATCAATCCCGTATACAATTCCCTTTGTCTAGCGGTACGATACTTGCCCGAGATTCGATCGTCGGTATCCCGATACCTTGTTCAATCTCGTTACCGGCAAGTCTCTTTACTCGTTCTGTAACACATCATCCCGTGATCAACTCATTGATCACATTGTGCACATTATGATGATGTCCTACCGAGTGGGCCCAGAGATACCTCTCCGTTTACACGGAGTGACAAATCCCAGTCTCGATTCGTGCCAACTCAACAGACACTTTCGGAGATACCTGTAGTGTACCTTTATAGCCACCCAGTTACATTGTGATGTTTGACACACCCAAAGCACTCCTACGGTATCCGGGAGTTGCACAATCTCATGGTCTAAGGAAATGATACTTGACATTAGAAAAGCTTTAGCATAAGAACTACACGATCTTTGTGCTAGGCTTAGGATTGGGTCTTGTCCATCACATCATTCTCCTAATGATGTGATCCCGTTATCAACGACATCCAATGTCCATGGTCAGGAAACCATGACCATCTATTGATTAACGAGCTAGTCAACTAGAGGCTTACTAGGGACATGGTGTTGTCTATGTATCCACACATGTATCTGAGTTTCCTATCAATACAATTCTAGCATGGATAATAAACGATTATCATGAACAAGGAAATATAATAATAACTAATTTATTATTGCCTCTAGGGCATATTTCCAACAGAGCACTCCCAACAACTTGCCCAAAGCTGCCACCAGAACAAGGAAGAAGAAAACTTCAGAGTTTGAGGATGAAGACTATGCGGCAGTTGAGGATGAGGCCACGTCCAAGAAGAAAGTGGTTAAGAAGGAATATAGCACTGCTGCTGCCACCAAGCCAGGCATGAAGCAAAAGGTTCCTGCAAAGAGAATTCCAATGTCTAAGGCCAGAGCATCTACTCAAGTCCCTTTGGGATCTGAACCCAAAGAGGCTGCTGCAGAAGGGAAGAAGAGGAAGGAGAGGATAAAAAAGACCACTGCTAGAGTGCTTGGGAGATCCTCAATCATGAGAGATTCTGAAGAGGAAGAGGAAGAAGAGGTTGCTGCACCAGCACCTAAGGCCCAGAAGTTTATGGGTGATGCTATCAGGACAGGGGCTGCTTCATCAAAGCCCAAAGAAGCACCCAAAGCAGCCTCCAAGCCCAAGAGTGCACCTAAGAGGAATAACAGGAGAATACCAGCTGCTGAGAAGAATAAGGCCCCAGTGCCTGAAGTTGCTACTGATGAAGATGATGAAGGACAAGTCCTGAGGAAGCTCAAACCCAAGATTCCAGACCACGATGATGCTCATCCTGTGGCTGAGAACATGAAGATCAGGAGAGACTTAGGACTGAGGAAATGGAGAGAGATAGACCCATATGCTACAAGAAGAAGAACTGTTGTTGATTACAGGTTCCACACAAAGGAACAACAAGATTTCTATGAGACAGTGCTGCTGGACAAGAAGCCTATAGTGTGTGAAATGAGGTGGGTCGACTGGAAGTATATCAAGGAAAATGAGGAACACTATCCTGGTGTGTTTGACAGCTTCAGTGCTTGTGGAGTTGCAGACTTTGTTGGGCAGAAGCTCACAAAGTGGAATGAGGAGCTCATAATGCAATTCTACTCCACAACACACTTCTATCCAGATGGCAGGATAGTATGGATGTCTGAAGGTACAAGGTACCACTCAACTATTGAGGAATGGGCAAATCTGATCAATGCTCCTAAGGAAGAAGAAGATGACTTGGATGTCTATGCCAAGAAGAAGATGGATCACAACTCTATGGCAAACATGTACAAGGAGATTCCTGAAGATGATCTTGAGACTCACCAATTTGCGTCAGTAAAACAATTGTTGTCAGGGATGCCTACAATCAATTGGATCCTTAGGCACACCCTCTTGCCCAAGTCTGGTGATCACAGAATGATCAGAGGCCATGCAATTAACTTGCTACATATATTTGATGTGCCACAAAAGTTCAAGGTCATGAGACTTATAGTTGAGACTATCAAGAGGATTGCAGCTGACCAAAAAATAAGTTGTGGATATGCCCCACAAATCCAGGAGTTGATAAACTCAAAGATGGGCACAGGCACATACTTGTTGGATAAGGAACACTTGCCTATCTACCCAGACTTTGAGGACAATCAAGTTGTGATGAATGAGAATGAACCATCATCAGTACAAGATCAAGAGAAGAAGGAGAAAGCAAAGAAAGAGAAGGCTGCCAAGATGCCAACTCAAGAGGAGGCATCTGAGTACTTTTTGAAAAGCAACCAGGATCAGCTTGGCTACCTGATTCCATCCACTCTGAGGATTGAGAAGGGACTGGCCACCCTGACTCAAAACCAAGAGAGCTTGGAAAGAATCGTGGAGCAAAAATTCTATGACTTGGATGTGAAGGTAACTGAGATTCAGTCTGTTGTGGAGCAACTTCAAGATGATATGCAGGAGAGGAAGGGCAACATAACCACTGATGCATTTGCCAGAGTGCCTAGAGCTCAGAGGTCTGCTGCAGTGCCTGTTCCAGACACTAGGGCCACTTCATCTGCACCAGCTATAGCTTCAGCGCAACCAGCTCCAGCACCAACTCCATCAGCTCCATCCACATCAACTAAAGCCTTCGTCCTTGGCGTTCTCCGGACACCACCACCTGAAGACCAAGCTTGAGAGACGTTCTAGTACTATGCATTTTCTATGAACTTTTTGGTAACTTGTTGCCAAAGGGGGAGAAAAATGTATAGATCATAGGCTTCGAGAGAGAGCGTTGCTTTTTATTCTCTCTTGCTTTGGTGGTTGAACTTTGTCTGTCTTTTGATTGCTTGAGATACTATGCTATTATCTGTGAGACATCGATGATCATGTGGTTGATCATAAGCTACACTTATGCTTGTTAGATGATATTATCTTACTTATCCTTATATGATCATTCACTCTGCTTGGTGATGAATGCATGTATTTAATTCTTATCATTTTGAGCGCTCCACCAAGATGTATGTGACATGGAAGAGTAACCCATGATCCTAACTCATTGTGCATTTGCAGTCCAAAGCAAATCTTAAGATATGCACAAATTTAGGGGGAGCTCTTGCTTTTCACATACTTCTCAAAGCGACAATATCTTTCACTCTTATTATCATTTGTTGAAGCTTTGATCTATATGTTGTCATCAATTACCAAAAAGGGGGAGATTGAAAGTGCAACTATCCCTGGGTGTTTTTGGTAATTCCTAACAACATATAGCTCATTGAGCTAACATTATTCCAAGATTAATATTTCAGGAAAAGCTCAATGAATGGCATGGCATGGATGAGGAAAGTGGATCCCTCAAAATTCTAAGGATAAAAAGTTTGGCTCAATCTTGAAGCTCAAGACTCTACATTTTATATTTTAGTGATCCAAGATCACATTGAGTCTATAGGAAAAGCCAATACTATCAAGGAGGGATGAGGTGTTGCATAATGGCTTGCTTGCTCAAAATTCTTAGTGATATGCTCCAAAATCCTCAACTACCTTCCCACATCCACATATGACCTAAACCAAAAGTCATACTCGGCCCCACCGATTCTTTCTATCCGGCGCCATCGAGTTTCAAATGTCATAGCCACTGCCACAAACCCTAGGCAAATCGGTCTCACTGATAGGGATCTCGGTCTCACCGAGATGGGATTGTAATCTCTCTGTTTCCCTTCGTAATGTTTCGGTCCTACCGAGATGAGCGATCGGTCCCACCGAGATTGCAATGTAAATTCTCTATTTCCCTTGTGTAACATTTCAGTCTCACCGAGATGAGCAAATCGGTCCCACCGAGTTTACCTGACCAACTCTCTGGTTAGCTTATTACCAAAATCGGTCCCACCAAGTTTGTGTAATCGGTCACACCGAGATTACGTTATGCCCTAACCCTAACCATATAGGTCCTACCGAGTTGCATCTCAGTCCCACCGAAAATCCTAACGGTCACTAGGCTTGCTGAATCGGTCCGACCGAGTTTAACCATTCGGTCCCACCAAATTTGGCAAATTGTGTGTAACGGTTAGATTTTGTGTGGAGGCTATATATACCCCTCCACCCACTCTTCATTCGTGGAGAGAGCCATCAGAACATACCTACACTTCCAATACACATTTTCTGAGAGAGAACCACCTACACTTGTGTTGAGGTCAAGATATTCCATTCCAACCATATGAATCTTGATCTCTAGCCTTCCCCAAGTTTCTTTCCACTCAAATCTTCTTTCCACCAAATCCAAATCCTGTGAGAGAGAGTTGAGTGTTGGGAAGACTATCATTTGAAGCACAAGAGCAAGGAGTTCATCATCAACACACCATTTGTTACTTCTTGGAGAGTGGTGTCTCCTAGATTGGCTAGGTGTCACTTGGGAGCCTCCGACAAGACTGTGGAGTTGAACCAAGGAGTTTGTAAGGGCAAGGAGATCGCCTACTTCGTGAAGATCTACCGCTAGTGAGGCAAGTCCTTCGTGGGCGACGACCATGATGGAATAGACAAGGTTGCTCCTTCGTGGACCCTTCGTGGGTGGATCCCTCCGTGGACTCGCACAACCGTTACCCTCCGTGGGTTGAAGTCTCCATCAACGTGGATGTACGATAGCACCACCTATCGGAACCACGACAAAAACATCTATGTCTCCAATTGCGTTTGAATCCTCCAAACCCTTCTCTTTAGATTCTTGCAAGTTGCATGCTTTACTTTCCGCTGCTCATATACTCTTTTGCATGCTTGCTTGAATTGTGTGGAGATTGCTTGACTTGTGCTAAGATAGCTAAAATCTGCCAAGAACTAAAATTGGGAAAAGGCTAGATTTTTATTTGGTCAAGTAGTCTAATCACCCCCCCCCCCTCTAGACATACTTTTGATCCTACAACTATGTCAACTACATGATCATGCTAAGCAATATGAAAATAATGAATGTGTCATGATAAACGGAATGGTGGAAAGTTGCATGGCAATATATCTCGGAATGGCTATGGAAATGCCATAATAGGTAGGTATGGTGGCTATTTTGAGGAAGATATAAGGAGGTTTATGTGTGAAAGAGCGTATCATATCACGGGGTTTGGATTCACCGGCGAAGTTTGCGCCAACTCTTAATGTGAGAAAGGGCAATGCACGGTACCGAAGAGGCTAGCAAGGATGGAAGGGTGAGAGTGCGTATAATCCATGGACTCAACATTAGTCATAAAGAACTCACATACTTATTGCAAAAATCTACAAGTCATCAAAAACTTCGGCACTACACGCATGCTCCTAGGGGGATAGATTGGTAGGAAAAGACCATCGCTCGTCCCCGACTGCCACTCATAAGGAGGACAATCAAATAACACCTCATGTTTCAAATTTGTTACATAACGTACCATAAGTGCATGCTACGGGACTTGCAAACTTAAACACAAGCATTTCTCAATTTCACAACTACTCAACTAGCACGACTTTGATATTATTACCCCCATACCTCAAAACAATCGTCAAACTTCTCTTAGTATTCAAAACACTCATAAGAAATTTTTTACTAATCTTGAATACCTAGCATATTAGGATTTTAAGCAAATCACCATGCTATTTAAGACTCTCAAAATAATCTAAGTGACGCATGAGAGAAAAATAGTTTCTATAAAACAAATCCACCACCGTGCTCTAAAAGATATAAGTGAAGTACTAGAGGAAAAATATATAACTCAAAAGATATAAGCGAAGCACATAGAGTATTCTAACAAATTCCAAATCATGTATGGCTCTCTCAAAAGGTGTGTACAGCAAGGATTATTGTAGTAAACTAAAAAGTAAAGACTCAAATCATACAAGACACTCCAAGCAAAACACATATCATGTGGCGAATAAAAATATAGCTCCAAGTAAAGCTACTGATAGAAGTAGACGAAAGAGGGGATGCCTTCCGGGGAATACCCAAGCTTTGGATTTTGGGTGTCCTTATATTATCTTGGGGGTGCCATGGGCATCCCCAAGCTTAGGCTCTTTCCACTCCTTGTTCCATAATCCATCAAATCTTTACCCAAATCTTGAAAACTTCACAACACAAAATTCAAAGTAGAAAATCTCATGAGCTCCGTTAGCGAAAGAAAACAAAAGACCACTTCAAGGTATTGTAAAGAACTCATTATTTATTTATATTGGTGTTAAACCTACTATATTCCAACTTATCTATGGTTTATAAACTATTTTACTAGCCATAGATTCAACAAAATAAGCAAACAACACACGAAAAACAGAATCTGTCAAAAAACAGAACAATCTGTAGCAATCTGTAGCTAGCGCAAGATCTGGAGCCCCAAAAATTATAAAATAACTTTCTGGACGTTATTAATTTATCTATTAATCATCTGCAAAAATAATTAACTAAATATCACTTTCCAAATAAAAATGGCAGCAGTTCTCGTGAGCGCTAAAGTTTCTATTTTTCACAGCAAGTGTAACAAGACTTTCCCCAAGGCTTCCCAACGGTTCTACTTGGCACAAACACTAATTAAACACAAAAAACACAACCAAAACAGAGGATAGATAAATTATTTATTACTAAACAGGAGCAAAAATCAAGGAATAAAAATAAAATTGGGTTGCCTCCCAACAAGCGTTATCGTTTAGCGCCCCTAGCTAGGCATAACAAGCAAGGATAGATCTAGGTATTGCCATCTTTGGTAGGCAATCCATAAGTGGATCTCACAATATATTCATAAGGTAATTTAATTTTCTTTCCAGGAAAGTGTTCCATGCCTTTCCTTAATAGAAATTGGAATCTAATATCTCCTTCCTTCATATCAATAATTGCACCAATCGTTCTAAGGAAAGGTCTACCAAGAATAATAGGACATGAAGGATTGCAATCTATGTCAAGAACAATAAAATCTACGGGAACATAATTCCTATTTGCAACAATAATAACATCATTAATTCTTCCCATAGGTTTCTTAAAAGTGGAATCCGCAAGGTGCAAGTTTAGAGAGCAATCATCAAAATCACGGAAACCTAACAAATCACACAAAGTCTTTGGAATCGTGGAAACACTAGCACCCAAATCACATAAAGCATAGCATTCAGGATCTTTAATTTTAATTTTAATAGTTGGTTCCCACTCATCATAAAGTTTTCTAGGGATAGAAACTTCCAATTCAAGTTTTTCTTCATAAGATTGCATCAAGGCATCAACTATAAGCGTGAGGGGAATTTAGCATGGATTGCAACAAGGAAATACAATCAATCAAAGAGCGATTTCATAGTTAAATTCCTTGAAATCCATAATAGTGGGTTTAGAAACATCTAGGGTTTTAATTTCTTCCATCCCACTTTTATCAATTTTAGCATCAAGATCAAAAAATTGTGAATTCTTGGAACGTCTTCTAGGTAAAGGTGGATCATATTCAGTCCCATCATTATCAAGATTCATATTGCAAAACAAATATTTAATAGGGGACACATCAACAACTTTTAGATCTTCATCTTTATTTTCATAGGAACTAGAAGAACACGCTCTTATAAAGGCATCTTTCTTAGCACGCATCCTAGCAGTTCTTTCTTTGCACTCATCAATGGAAATTCTCATGGATTTGAGAGACTCATTGATATCATGCTTAGGTGGAATAGATCTAAGTTTCAAAGAATCAACATCAAGAGAAATTCTATCAACGTTCCTAGCTAGCTCATCAATCTTAAACAAATTTTCTTCAATCACAGCATTGAAATTCTTTTTCAAAGTAATAAATTCTTTAATATTAGATTCAAAATCAGAGGGAATCTTATTATAATTTCCATAAGAATTGTTGTAGGAATTACCATAATTATTAGAGGGATTACTAGGATAAGGCCTAGGATTGAAATTTCCTCTATATGCGTTGTTACCAAAATTGTTCATACCAACAAAATTCACATCCATAGATTCATTATTATTCTCAATCAAAGTAGACAAGGGCATATCATTAGGATCAGAAGAAACACTCTTACTAGCAAATAATTTCATAAGTTCATCCATCTTTCCACTCAAAACATTAATTTCTTCTATCGCATGCACCTTTTTATTAGTAGATCTTTCAGTATGCCATTGAGAATAATTAACCATAATATTATCTAGGAGTCTAGTAGCTTCTCCTAAAGTGATCTCCATAAAAGTTCCTCCCGTGGCCGAATCTAAAAGATTTCTAGAAGAAAAATTCAATCCGGCATAAAAAATTTGTATAATCATCCACAAATTTAAACCATGAGTAGGACAATTATGTATCATTAGTTTCATTCTCTCCCAAGCTTGTGCAACATGTTCATGATCAAGTTGCTTAAAATTCATAATATCGTTTCTAAGAGAGATGATCTTAGCGGGAGGAAAATACTTAGAGATAAAAGCATCTTTGCACTTGTTCCATGAATCAATACTATTTTTAGGCAAAGACGAAAACCAAGCTTTAGCACGATCTCTAAGCGAAAAAGGAAATAGCTTCAATTTAACAATATCATTATCCACATCTTTATTCTTTTGCATATCACACAAATCAATGAAGCTATTTAGATGGGTAGCGCCATCTTCACTAGGAAGGCCGGAAAACGGATCTTTCATGACAAGATTCAACAAAGCAGTATTAATTTCACAAGATTCGGCATCGGTAAGAGGAGCAATCGGAGTGCTAATAAAATCATTGTTGTTGGTATTGGTGAAATCACACAATTTAGTGTTATCTTGAGCCATCGTGACAAGCAAACGAACTAACACACAAGCAAACAAAAAGCAAGCGGGTAAAAAGAGGCAAACGGGAAAGAGGGGGAGGATAGAGAGAGAGGGCGAATAAAACTACAAGGGTGAAGTGGGGGAGAGGAAAAAGAGATGCAAATGGCAAAAAATGTAATGCGGGAGATAAGGGTATGTGATGGGTACTTGGTATATTGACTTTTGCGTAGACCTCCCCGGCAACGGCGCCAGAAATCCTTCTTGCTACCTCTTGAGCACTGCGTTGGTTTTCCCCGAAGAGGAAGGGATGATGCAGCAAAGTAGAGTAAGTATTTCCCTTATTTTTTGAGAACTAAGGTATCAATCCAGTAGGAGGCTACGAGCGAGTCCCTCGCACCTGCACAAAACAAATAAATCCTCGCAACCAACGCGATAAGGGGTTGTCAATCCCTACACGGGCACTTATGAGAGTGAGATCTAATAGATATGATAAGATAATATTTTTGGTATTTTTGTGATAAAGATGCAAAGTAAAATAAAAGCAAAGTAAAAAGCAAAGGAAATAACTAAGTAGTAGGAGATTAATATGATGAAGATAGACCCGGGGGCCATCGGTTTCACTAGTGGCTTCTCTCAAGAGCACAAGTATTCTACGGTGGGTGAACAAATTACTGTTGAGCAATTGATAGAATTGAGCATAGTTATGAGAATATCTAGGCATTATCATGTATGTAGGTATCACGTCCGAGACAAGTAGACCGACTCCTGCCTGCATGTATTACTATTACTCCACTCATCGACCGCTATCCAGCATGCATCTAGAGTATTAAGTTAATGAAAACAGAGTAACGCCTTAAGCAGGATGACATGATGTAGAGGGATAAACTCATGCAATATGATGAAAACCCCATCTTGTTATCCTCGATGGAAACAATACAATACGTGCCTTTCTGCCCCTACTGTCACTGGGAAAGGACACCGCAAGATTGAACCCAAAGCTAAGCACTTCTCCCGTTGCAAGAAAGATCAATCTACTAGGCCAAACCAAACTGATAATTCGAAGAGACTTGCAAAGGTAACCAATCATACATAAAAGAATTCAGAGAAGATTCAAATATTGTTCATAGATAGACTTGATCATAAACCCACAATTCATTGGTCTCAAGAAACACACCGCAAAAAGAAGATTACATCGAATAGTTCTCCACAAGAGAGGGGGAGAACATTGTATTGAGATCCAAAAAGAGAGAAGAAGCCATCTACCTACTAACTATGGACCTGTAGGTCTGAGGTGAACTACTCACACTTCATCGGAGGGGCTATGGTGATGATGTAGAAGCCCTCCGTGATCGATGCCCCCTCCGGTGGAGCTCCGGAACAGGCCCCAAGATGGGATCTTGTGGACACAAAAAGTTGCGGCAGTGGAATTAGGGTTTTTGCTCGTGACCTCCTCTTTTGTGTCTTGACATAGGGTCCAAGTCTCCTGGGACTTGTTCATTGAGAAAATCACGTTCCCAAAGGTTTCATTCTGTTTGGACTCCATTTGATATTCCTTTTCTTTGAAACCCTAAAACAGGCAAAAAACAGTAATTCTGGGCTGGGCCTGCAGTTAATAGGTTAGTCCCAAAAATAATATAAAATTGGATAAGAAAGCCCAATAATGTCCAAAACAGTAGATAATGTAGCATGGAGCAATCAAAAATTATAGATACATTAGAGACGTATCAGTTCTTAATTTTGATCTAGAGGAAATTTATATGTATTGTGCGGTGAATTGCATTGAAAATCCTTATATTTCCAATTACATAAAGAAAAGAAAACAAATAGAGGATGAAGAGAATACTAATGAAAGGGAAGGTACTTCCCAATATCCTCCTATTATTTCTTATGATGAATCAGGTAACGAGAAGGAGCCTCCTATTCAACCAATCTCATTAATAAGGAGCTCTCAAAGGAGGATTAAACCCACACATGATGTGAAGAAGAAAAAGAAAAGACGGAGAAGCAAAGGTAAAAAGGTATCCCTCCCAAATGATGTTGCTCCTATTACTCCTTGTGATGATGATAATTGCTATACTATTGGTGTTGTCCATACTATTAATGATGAGAGTGATTATGCTTATGATATGAAAAGGCCCAAGCTTGGGGATGCTATGTTTGATTAATATGATGTTTTCGAGAATATATTTGCTGCAATTAATGTTTGTCCCAAGCTTGGGGATGCTACGTTTAATGAAGATGATATTTTTAGTCTCCCAAGTTTTGATATGCAAATTTATAATGATGATAGCATGCCTCCTACTTATGATGATATTGATGAAAGTGGGTTTGGAAGAGTGTCAACTTTAGGAAGTAATGATCCCACTATTTTGGAGGATGTTGAATCTTATTATGATAATTAATAAAGTGTATTTGGAGAGGTCATGACTTTATTTAGTAATGATTCCACTATCTTGGAAGAGGTTTCAATCGATTATGATGAGAACAAAGTTGCTACCTATGATGATTATTGTGATGATACTTATGCTATAAAAAGTAGTTATGATTATATTTATAAAAAAATTCATGATTGTGGTTACCCTTTTTCTGAACATTACTCTTTTAATATGGAAACAATTTATAGTATTCGAGTTTCTTATGATACTCCCACTATTCGGAATGAGAAGAATTTTCCTTATGTGGAGAGTAATAAAATTTCTATGCTGGTAGATCATGAAAAGAATGCTTTATGTGATGGTTATATTGTTGAATTTATTCATGATGCTACTGTAAATTATTATGAGGGAGGAACATACGCTTGTAGGAATTGCAATAATATCAAGTTTCCTCTCTATGTGCTTAAAGTTTTGAAGTTATGCTTGTTTTGCCCTCCTATGCTAGTTGATTATTGTTCCCATAAGTTGTTTGCTCACAAAATCCCTATGCATAGGAAGAGGGTTAGACTTAAATGTGCTAGTCATATTCTTCATGATGCTCTCTTTATGTTTCAATTCTTATCCTTTATGTGAGCATCATTGAAATCATCATGCCTAGCTAGGGGCGTTAAATGATAGCGCTTGTTGGGAGGCAACCCAATTTTATTTTTAGTTCCTTGCTTTTTGTTCATGTTTACTAATAAATAATTCATATAGCCTCTGTTTGGATGTGTTTTTATGTTTTAATTAGTGTTTGTGCCAAGTAAAGCCTTTAGGACCTTCTTGGGTGATTGTTATTTGATCTTGCTATAAAAAACAGAAAGTATGTGCTCACGAGAATAATTTTCATTTCTTACTAGAGAGTGATAAAATACCAATTCAACTTGAAGTAGATTAATAAACAAATTTCCTAGGACTTCCTAATTTCTCAGGATTTTTAGAGTTACTGAAGTATTCGAAACCTACAGATTACTACAGACTGTTCTGTTTTTGACAGATTCTGTTTTCTATGTGTTGTTTGCTTATTTTGATGAATCTATGAGTAGTATCGGAGGGTATGAACCATAAATAAGTTGGAATACAATAGATATTACACAAATATGAATTTAGAATGAGTTCACAACAGTACCTAAGTGGTGATTTATTTTCTTATACTAACGGAGCTTACAAGTTTTCTGTTAAGTTTTGTGTTGTGAAGTTTTCAAGTTTTGGGTGAAGATTTGATGGACTATGGAATAAGGAGTGGAAAAAGCCTAAGATTCGGGATGTCCAAGGCACCCCAAGGTAAAATACAAGGACACCAAAAATCATAAGCTTGGGGATGCCCTGGAAGGCATCCCCTCTTTCGTCTTCGTTCATCGGTAACTTTACTTGGAGCTATATTTTTATTCACCACATGATATGTGTTTTGCTTGGAGCGTCATTTTATTTTCTTTTGTTTTGCTTTCTGTTTGAATAAAATACCTAGATCTGAAATTCTTAAATGTTAGAGAGTCTTCATATAGTTGCATAATTATTCGACTACTCATTGATCTTCACTTATATCTTTCGGAGTAGTTTGTTGTTGCTCTAGTGCTTCACTTACATCTTTTTAGAGCACGGTGGTGGTTTTATTTTATAGAAATAGATGAACTCTCATGCATCACTTATATTATTTTGAGAGTCCTAAACAGCATGGTAATTTTCTTAGGTTATGAATTTAGTCCTAATATGATGGGCATTCAAGAGGGATATAATAAAGACTTTCATATAAAGTGCATTGAATACTATGAGAAGTTTGATACTTGATGATTGTTTTGAGATATGAAGATGGTGATATTAGAATCATGCTAGTTGAGTAGTTGTGAATTTGAGAGATACTTGTGTTAAAGTTTGTGATTCCTGTAGCATGCACGTATGGTCAACCGTTATGTGATGAAGTTGGAGCATGATTCATTTATTGATTGTCTTCCTTATGAGTGGCGGTCGGGGACGAGCGATGGTCTTTTCCTACCAATCTATCCCCCTAGGAGCATGCGCGTAGTACTTTGTTTCGATAACTAATAGATTTTTGCAATAAGTATGTGAGTTATTTATGACTAATGATGAGTCCATGGATTATACACACTCTCACCCTTCCACCATTGCTAGCATCTCTAGTACCGCGCAACTTTCGCCGGTACCATAAACCCACCATATACCTTCCTCAAAACAGCCACCACCTACCTATTATGGCATGTTCATATCCATTCCGAGATATATTGCCATGCAACTTTCCACCGTTCCATTATTATGACACGCTTCATCATTGTCATATTGCTATGCATGATCATGTAGTTGACATCGTATTTGTGGCAAAGCCACCGTTCGTAATTCTTTCATACATGTCACTCATGAGTCATTGCACATCCCGGTACACTGCCGGAGGCAATCATATAGAGTCATATCTTGTTCTAAGTATTGAGTTGTAATTCTTGAGTTGTAAGTAAATAAAAGTGTGATGATCATCATTATTAGAGCATTGTCCCGGTGAGGAAAGGATGATGGAGACTACGATTCCCCCACAAGTCGGGATGAGACTCCGGACGAAAAAAATAGAGACAAAAGAGGCCAAAAAAGGGAGAAGGCCCAAAAAACAAAAAAAACAAAAAATGAGAGAAAAAGAGAGAAGGGGCAATGCTACTATCCTTTTACCACACTTGTGCTTCAAAGTAGCACCATGATCTTCATGATAGAGAGTCTCCTATGTTGTCACTTTCATGATAGAGAGTCTTCTTTTTGAGCTTTCATACACTTATAGCTCTAGTGCATCCATTGCATGGCAATCCCTACTCACTCACATTGATATCTATTGATGGGCATCTCCATAGCCCATTGCTACGCCTAGTTGATGTGAGACTATCTTCTCCTTTTTGTCTTCTCCACAACCACCATTCTATTCCACCTATAGTGCTATGTCCATGGCTCACGCTCATGTATTGCGTGAAGATTGAAAAAGTTTGAGAACATCAAAAGTATGAAACAATTGCTTGGCTTGTCATCGGGGTTGTGCATGATTTAAATACTTTGTGTGGTGAAGATAGAGCATAGCCAGACTATATGATTTTGTAGGGATAGATTTCTTTGGCCTTGTTATTTTGAGAAGACATGATTGCTTTGTTACTATGCTTGAAGTATTATTGTTTTTATGTCAATATTAAACTTTTGTCTTGAATCTTATGGATCTAAATATTCTTGCCACAATAAAGAAGATTACATGGATAAATATGTTAGGTAGCATTACACATCAAAAATTCTGTTTTTATCATTTACCTACTCGAGGACGAGCATGAATTAATCTTGGGGATGCTTGATACATCTCCAACGTATCTATAATTTTTTATTGTTCCATGCTATTATATTATCAACCTTGGATGTTTTATATGCATTTATATGTTGTTTTATATGATTTTTGGGACTAACTTATTAACCTAGAGCCTAGTGCCAGTTTCAATTTTTTCCTTGTTTTAGAGTATCGCGGAAAAGGAAAATCAAACGGAGTCCAATTGACCTGAAACTTCATGGAACTTATTTTTGGACCAAAAGAAGCCCGCAGAGTATCAAAGATGGACCAGAAGAGTCCCGGGCTGCCCACGAGGGTGGGGGCGCGCCCCCCTGCCTCATGGACAGCCCGGAGATCCACCGACGTACCTCTTCTTCCTATATATATATCCATACACCCTAAAAACTTCAGGGAGCACAATAGATTGGGAGTTCTGCCGCCAGAAGCCTCCGTAGCCACCGAAAACCAATCTAGACCCGTTCTGGCACCCTGCCGGAGGGGGGAATCCCTCTCCGGTGTCCATCTTCATCATCCCGGTGCTCTCCATGACGAGGAGGGAGTAGTTCTCCCTCGGGGCTGAGGGTATGTACCAGTAGCTATGTGTTTGATCCCTATCTCTCTCTCGTGTTCTTGAGGTGGTACGATCTTCATGTATCATGAGCTTTGCTATTATAGTTGGATCTTCTGATGTTTGTCCCCCTCTACTCTCTTGTAATGGATTGAGTTTTCCCTTTGAAGTTATCTTATCAGATTGAGTCTTTAAGGATTTGAGAACACTTGATGTATGTCTTGCACGTGCTTATCTGTGCTGACAATGGGATATCATGTGATCCACTTGATGTGTGTTTTGGTGATCAACTTGCGGGTTCCGTGACCTCATGAACTTATGCATAGGGGTTGGCACACGTTTTCGTCTTGACTCTCCGGTTGAAACTTTGGGGCACTCTTTGAAGTTCTTTGTGTTGGTTGAATAGATGAATCTGAGATTGTGTGATGCATATCGTATAATCATACCCATGTATACTTGAGGTGACATTGGAGTATCTAGGTGACATTAGGGTTTTGGTTGATTTGTGTCTTAAGGTGTTATTCTAGTATGAACTCTATGATAGATTAAACGGAAAGAATAGCTTCATGTTATTTTACTACGGACTCTTGAATAGATCGATCGGAAAGGATAACTTTTAGGTGGTTTCGTACCCTACAATAATCTCTCCGTTTGTTCTCCTCTATTAGTGACTTTGGAGTGACTCTTTGTTGCATGTTGAGGGATAGTTATATGATCCAATTATGTTATTATTGTTGAGAGGACTTGCACTAGTGAAAGTATGAACCCTAGGCCTTGTTTCCTAGCATTGCAATACCGTTTACGCTCACTTTTACCACTAGTTACCTTGCTGTTTTTATATTTTCAGATTTCAAAAACCATTATCTACTATCCATATTGCACTTGTATCACCATTTCTTTGCCGAACTAGTGCACCTATACAATTTACCATTGTATTGGGTGTGTTGGGGACACAAGAGACACTTTGTTATTTGGTTGCAGGGTTGCTTGAGAGAGACCATCTTCATCCTGTGCCTCCCACGGATTGATAAACCTTAGGTCATCCACTTGAGGGAAATTTCCTACTGTCCTACAAACCTCTGCACTTGGAGGCCCAACAACGTCTACAAGAATAAGGTTGTGTAGTAGACATCAGGGTCCTACTTCTATGACAAAAGATCATGACAGAAAATGGGCTTTTCGTCCTTGGTGGGCCGGAGACGCAGCTGCATGACATTCTTTGGGCCGTCCATGACGGAAAAAATCATGGTAGAAGCGAGGGCGAGGAAAATATCGGGGAGTTCCCAGTTATGGTGGGTGGTCGGGGGCTGAGCGATGCATGTTTCTCTCATACGTACGCGCGTGTGTGCGAGGCGTTGGGCTCTAATTGAACCCTAGCGAGGCATTGGGCTCTAACTGAACCCAAGCGATTGCACCGCAGGCTACTCGTTACTGAACCCAAGTGATCGATCGATCCCTTGCTGTTAACTGAACCCGAGTGATTCATTTGCTACTACTGCTAACTGAAGCCGATCGATGCTGCCTCTGGATGAACAATGAGCGTTGTTGGGGGGTTTGGATGAACAGTTCCCGGTGGGGGTTGGATGAACAGGACCCCATGGTAGTAGAGGCCGTTGCCGCTGGATGAACAGTACCCCGATCGATCGAGCTGGTAGATGAACACGACCCCGTGGAGGGCTGGATGAACAGGACCCCGTGGAGGGCTGGTTGAATAGTAGCGGGTGGAGGGCTGGTTGAACAGTAGCCGGTGGAGGGCTGGATGAACAGTAGCCCGTGGAGGGGTGGTTGAACAGGACCCCGTGGAGAGGGCTGGCTGAACAGTAGCCGGTGGAGGAGCGGTGGAGGCTGGATGAACAGAAGCCCGTGGATGAACAACCGCAGGTGGAGGCTAGAGAAGGTCGACGGTGGATGAACAGGAGCCCGTGGAGGTAGTCGAGGGTGGATGAACAGTAGCCCGTGGAGGCAGTCGATGATGGAGATGAACAATATACCGTGGAGTCCCATTTTGCGGTGCGCCACACACCTCCCGATGAACAGGACCCCTGTTTCGACTGTAGCGCTCCAACACAAGTCCGTTTCCTCTATTTTGCGGTATGCCACATCCCTCCCGATCAACAGGACCCGTTTTCAATCGTAGGAGGTCCGTTTCCTCCGTTTTGCGGCACGCCAGACCCCTCTTGATGAACATGATTCCGTTTTGACCGTGGCCGATCGAACACAAGGTTGTTTCCTCCGTTTGTACGCCAGGCCTTGTTTCCATTGGCTGTTCCGTCCAAGTCGGTTGGCTCCCGATGAACACGACTACGCATTCCGTTCCGACCCAACCGGTTGCCTCCCCATGATCACGACGACGGTGCAGCTTCTCCGTTCCGACCCAGCCATGTACACGAGCCCTGGCCGTACGTATGCGCGATTAGGCGTTCGATACCCCACCCATATGTATGTACGTGGCCGTATTTTCTTTCTTGCACCCTGGCTGATGTACGTACGTTACATGCTACGTGCGCGCCTCTACTACAACATGTGTGCGCCTCTACATTGACCAGTATGTACGTACACGTTCGCGACCAGAATGACAATGCTACGTATGCTTCGACTAGGTGGGTCCCGACTGTTAGGCACTTCCTTGTGTGCGAAGATGTAGCTGGTGGGTCCCAGTAGTCAGGGGGTGAATCATTTTTTTGCCTGTAATATGGACGCACTTCCTTGCATGCGAAGATGTAGCTAGTGGGTCCCAGCAGTCAGGAGGGAAATGTTTTTTCGTGAAATACGGTGGCCCGTCCGGTGGGTCCCTACTGTCAGTTGGAGGAATCATTATTTTCCGCGTAATAAGGAGGCACTTCCTTGCTGCGGCCATGGACCCAGCTGTCAGCCTCTCCACATACAGTACTCTTCCGATGGAAGTCGTTCCTTGACTATGTTGACCACGCCATGCCCAGAGCACCAGGGCGGTGGACAACGGCGAGGCCTAGGAAGGGGACGACACGGAGCTGGGGAAGATACGGCAGTGGTTCCTTGCATGCGAAGATATAGCTGGTGGGTCCAAGCTGTCAGCGGCGGGAACATTTTTTCGCAAAATACAGAGGTCCTTACGGTGGGTCCCAAATGTGAGGTGGAGGAATCATTATTTTGCGCGTAATAAGGAGGCATTTCCTTGCGTGCGGCCATGGACCCAGTTGTCAGCCTCTCCACGTATAGCCCACTTCAGATGCATGTCGGTCGCTGACCATGTTCACCACGCCAGCACCGAGAGCACCAGGGCGGTGGACGACGACGAGGCAAAGGGAATGACATGGAGCCAGGGAAGACTCGACAGTTGTTTCCCACACAGAGGGGAGTATGAGGGTTTACTGGTTCATCTGCCGTCGCCGGAGAATAACAATAGGTGTAGGTGAGTAGAGGGATGGCTAGATCAGCGATGGAAGTACGATGGGGCGGTGAGGCCTGCGTGGCAGAACAGCCGGCCCTGGGAGGAGGGAGCAGGCAGTCTCGCCGGCTCTTGTTTGAGCGGCTGGAGTAGGAAGAGCAGAGATTGAAGAAGCACGACGGCCGTTGGATGGACATCCAACAGTCACTGCTTGTGCGTCAACCTTTTTTTAGGAAAGCCTCAAATATGTGGGAAACAGCATATAGCCCATCTGCCATTATTTCTTATAATTTACATCCCTTTTGCTAATTCTTAAGGGTTTTTTGGAGCCCATATTCTTTTTGTTAGCATTACAGCCTATATTGTGGCCATGGTTAAAAAATTATACGAAATTTTGCATATTTCGGTGCGGTCTGAACTGTTTTTAATCCCGAAATTTTGAGTCACATTCAAACTGATTTTAGGAATAAATGTATATCAATATAAAATCCAACAAATTGTCCACACATAAAAATCAATGCAATTTAAAATCTTGAAATGAAAAAAAAGAAATTTGAAACTAATTGTCGGTTTGATGTGTTTTGAAAATGTACAACCCATTTCTCATTGCTGATAGGCCATTTTCTCGGCCAGCCGAATGAAGCTCTCCTCGTTTTGAAAGATTTGCAGCCCAACAGGCCTGGCAAAGCGACTACTTGACAAATCACAAAAAAGCTAGGGTAGCCATTTTTAGAAAGAAAGAAAAAAACTATTGGGCTGGTATGTGGTAAACATCAAAGAAAAGGTTGTCTAGACAGGCCAGAGTGCCCCGCACAGCCCAGTTGACACCATGCTTCCGTCTCAAAAACAAATTAGATAAATGCCACTCCAATTATAGCCATTCATAAAAATGCCATTGCAATTTTTGCAAACTTTAAAAAACTCCACTTCAATTTTTGCAAACTTTGAAAAACGCCACTCTAGACTTCGAAAAATGCCACTGCAAATGGCATGAAATGGCATTTTTCAAAGTTTGGAAATTGTAGTGGCATTTCTTGGAATCACCAGATTTGGAGTGGCATTTATCAAATTAACCCAAAACAAAAATAACTGGGCCAGCTGCTAGGTCCCTAGTGTCAGCCGCTCGTTGTGCAATTCTCTCGTTTATTGACTATGTTGACAATGGCATGGGACCCAAATGTCAGAAATCCATTAGGAGGAGCCATTTTTCTATTGGCTTGAAATAAGGAGGCACTTGCTTGCATACTGCCATGACCTTGGTGGGTCCCTGTCGTCATCCTCTCCACATACAATCATCTCCTGATTGTGTACGCGTCAACCTGGTGGCCCACAAGTCAGCCTCTAAACCCGTGGCGGACAAATACAACCCATTTAAAAAAATAACAGCGCATTCCATACGTTCAAACAGAAAGTTCAACATTCAGAGCAAAGTAACAGGTCTGATCCACATATAGAGTACCGAACTTCCATGTGGTCCCATTCCAACATGCCAGTGAGACGACGACGAGTCCTTTTGTACAATTTCCGAATGGACGTCTATGTAGGTCAGGGCGCCTCTTCATGTACCGTGGCAACCGTCCACCGACTCTTCGCCTTTCCCTCTCGATTTGGAACTGTTGTCGCACACTCTTCCTCCCTCCTCCATTTGCCTTCACCCTTCCTTCTGCCATTGTTCGATCGTCTTCTCCATGGAGGGAACAGGCTGGAAACGACCTCGTTATTCTTGCCCCGATCTGAATGATAACGTGATAATCCCCAAGTGTAGGGAATCATCGTAGCAATTCCCAATGGTGGAAGTGATAAGTATGGAGTGTCGAACCCACAAGGAGCGAAAGGCAAGATCAATATTCTCTCAACCCCTATCTGCCACTGATACGACTCTACATACACCGAACGTTTGCTTCCAACTAGAAACGAGAAATAAAACTATGTTGTGGGTATGAAGAGGATAACTTTGCATGGTATCAGAGAGATAAAATATAAAAGTAGGTGTTGTTATCATAAAGTTACAATATATTACTAAATATTATAAATAGCGAGTGTGGAATAATGATGGATCGGTGTGTGGAATTGTCTTAGGCAATTGTTAAGAAGACCGATAGTCGTCATTGCAATTTCATATGAGGGAGAAGCATAAGCTAACATACTTTCTCTTCTTGGATCATATGCACTTATGATTGGAACTCTAGCAAGCATCCGCAACTACTAAAGATCATTAAGGTAAAACCCAACCATAGCATTAAAGCATCAAGTCCCCTTTATCCCATACACAACAACCCCCTTACTCGGGCTTATGCTTCTGTCACTGAAGCAACCCACTATAAGCGAATCATGAACGTATTGCAACACCCTACAGCGGGAATCCCTCACGCTTGCGTGACACGGAGGGCACAATAGGAAAGCACCAAAATAAAACATACAACTCGTACCAATCTAGATCATCAATCAACCCAAAGACAAAGGATATCTACTCAAAAAGATCATAGGATGGCAACACATCATTGGATCATAATATGTGGCATAAAGCACCATGTTCAAGTAGAGATTACAGCAGGGTGCGGGAGAGTGGACCGCGTAAAAGAGATGAGGGTGATGATGATGATGATGATGATGATGATGATGATGGTGATGTTGATGAAGACGATCACCGCGGCGATGATTCCCCTCTCGATGGCACTCCGGTGCCACCAAGAGAGAGGAGGAGAGGTTCTCCCCCTTGTGCTTCCTCCTCCATGCCCCCCTGGATGGGGAGAGGTTCTCCCTCTAGTCCTTAGCCTTCATGGTGATGATGGCCCCTCCGGGATTCTCCTCCATAGCCTCCGGTGATGATGGCCCCCTCCGGCAGGGTGCCAGAGAGGGCCTAGATAGATTTCTCGTGGCTACAGAGGCTTGCGGCGGCGGAACTTCCGATCTAGGTTAATTTTTGGAGGTTTGGGTATTTATAGGAGAGGTTGGCATCGAGAACAAGTCAGGGGGCCCCATGGGTAGCCCATGAGGCACAGGGGCACGCCCCCACCCTCATGGGGCCCACGGGACTCCCCTCCTGTAGATTTTTGTTCCAGCATTTTTTATATTTTCCAGAAAAATTCTCTGTTGATTTTCATTGCATTCCAAGAACTTCTATTTCTGAACAAAAACAACACCATGGTAGTTCTGCTGAAAACAGCGTGATTCCAGGTTAGTTCTAACCAAATCATACTAAAATTATATAAAACTATTGTAAACATGGCATGAATACTTCATAAATTATAGATACGTTGGAGACGTATCATGACGCGGTGGAGGAAATCATTGATCGGTGCGACGTCATCACCTCGGCTAGCATGGCAGGTTCGTTCAAGACCATTCTCGACTCAACTAATAACATCATTACAAGGAACCCAAGGGTCTAGGAGCGGTTTGATCTCCCCTATCTTCTTCACCATGACCCTGCTCACTGGCGCGGGGATGAAGGAAGCCTCGCCTTGTGCAAGTTGATGCCGCTTGATAATGACACGTGTGATGTTAAGATGCCATCGCTTGAGGGCAAGGCTTGGGCAGGCACAAATAAAGATTGGGTTGTTTATATTGGGTACAACTGCAAGTGGGAACTTGTGAATGTGTACACTCGTCACCGGGTTCCACTTCCAAAAATCTCAGACTGCCCAGATGTTGAGCGCACAGATGATCCACGTGAGTTCAAATACGATCATGGTAACAGTCGTCTACGGAAGATAGCAATTTGTCAACTTCCAAACCGCTCTTGGGATTACACGAACTATGAAGTTGTTGCTATCTTCGACAAGCTTGTTGCCTTCCTTACGAGGGTCTTGTGTTTGCTGCCACCACTCGTGGCATGGTTTTTGCATGGAATCGTCATGCTTTCGGTACGTTTGTCTTCCACCGTAATTATAATTGTTTCATCCACATGCATGCGGGTTAGTTAGTTTCCCTTTACTAATTAATCAACCTTCTTGTGTTTCCAAGGTCCTGTGAATATTCCACCACCTATACTTCAAAAAAATTATAACCAAGGGGGAGATGACGATGCTGATGATCACAAGCATGAGGACGAGCAGGACCCATATACTCGGTGGCGCCTGGCAACTTATTCCGATGGATCACCCCTTCTTGTCTATATATAGGGCACCACTGATGTTACTAAGGAAGCATGGGTTGTCTCGCATGGTAGCACTCTCTGGACCTATTCCAACATCCGTTGCAGGGTATTCGGGATGGATAGTAGTGTACTAGCACCAACACCTTCTCCTTGGTTCAGTATTGAAAGTCTTGGAGGAAACTCGCTCTTCCTTGGACAAAACTATCCAATCATGGTGAAAGGCGATCCAGCTGCTGTTGACACAATGTTACTACCATCTATGAGAAGCAACTGTATCTATACCTTGGTCATTGCTATGATTCCCTACCATCGCACTATTGGTCCTAAGATAGCCTGCTTCAGCCTGGATGATCAGTCTTGCATTGGTCTCGAGACTGACAGTGGCTGGCCCTTCCCAGATAATCACTTCTGGTTCAAAGCAAGTGTTTCCAACACCGAGGATTGGTTGAACTGAAGTTCATTTCATTGCTTGTTATTTGTTGTGTGATGAGAACTTTAGTATTTACTAGAATGTATCGTCGTTGTCGTTGTGGGTTCATGACCTGTTGTATGTAATAAAATGATATGCCTGTGATAGACTTACTAAATTTATGAATGGTTTTCGAGTCTCTTCTCTGAGTGGGTTCTGCGACGAGGCAAAAAAATATTTTCCGAATACATAATTGTACGTGCATTGCAACAGGTTATGGGATGAGTCCAATCAACAATAGCACTACTACTATTTGTACTAGCTTCACATGCTTCGCACGTCGGGCGGGTGTTTTTACTGTAGCTACAAATCCCATCATCCTAGGTCCTCAGATGAGTCCAGTATAAATTGTATTCTAAAGTTTGGGTTCAAACTTTCAAAACTGCTGCACTATCTCTACGTCTACATATACGTAATACAACAAGTTTTCAACTTGAGACCAGCCACCCACCCTCACAAAGAACACTTTTTAACCTAGCACAGACTCCAGGAAATTTGGACACAGTGTGAGGTGGGCCATATGTTAATGTGAGGTGGAGTAGTACACTAGGGTGGCATGGGCCAGAACAAGCATTCACGTCTAGGAGTACGGCACATGCCACCAGCATGACTTCCATCTGACACCATATTTCTTGGAGTCCGTCCTACAGCTATCTCTTCAACCTCATCGTTTCTCTAACTCAGCCATCGCACGACGGGCGAGGTGGGGGTTTGCCGATAGTCGGTTTCCTCAACTGCGGTCCCACTTGTAAGCAAGGTAGTCAGAATCCCAATTCGACTGCTAGAATCCTACGACTTCACGACCCTACGGAAGCATGTCGATCCAAATCCCACTATGAATCTGAATCAGGTAGAATCCATGTTGGGTCACGATCCAAATCCTAGAATCCTGTACAAAACTATACAATCCCGACTATGCTATGGACTACATCCGATTCTACTAACTTATCTAAGCTGTTTGTTTAGTTGTAGCAAAATAGTATGCCATCATCCAAACCCCTTTTCATATACCTCATGGACCTTTATTCCCTCCCAAGTCGAAATGCTCAACCGTAGACACCTTTGATCTAGCTCTTAGAAACCCTAGATCAAAATTGAGAATCGGGCTGGTCGACATATGGAATTGGCATGAAAAGGAGGATGCTTCAAGATTGATCGGAGAAGGAGAGCAAGACCCTTCAAGGTTTAGCAATGTAGGTCAGATAGACAAGTGATCGACTATTCACGCACTCTAAAAAGAACGTAAGTAAATTTTGTGCATTGAAGGTTTAAATGTTCTATATATTTTCCTCTCGTATATGTTCCATACATGCGAGCTAGATGGTAGGTTAGCCATAAAAAGAAGTGGAATACAACTAGCATTGATGTGTACGTTCTTTGCTCCATATTTAGTGTCAAAACTCTATAGAACTCATATAAATTTCTTGTGTGCATACAAAATATCTTATTTGAGTAAATCTAGTAGAATCCTCGATTCGACGACTTGATCTTACAACTCGATTATGTCTGAGGAAAACCGATCCGACTCCAAATCCCGACTCTGACTACCTTGCTTGTAAGGCCAACTCGAACTCACGGCCCCAAACGGACCTTTGTGGCTTCGGTCGTGTGGGGCACAGAAGCCTCTTCGTTGCCATGTGGTCCCGTTCCAACATGTCAGTGAGATGACAGTGAGTCCTTTGTACAATTTCCGAACGGACGTCTATGTAGGCCGGGGCGCCTCTTCGTGTACCGTGGCAACCATCCACCGACTCTTCGCCTTTCCCTCTTTATTTGGAACTGTTGTCGCACGCTCTTCCTCCCTCCTCCATTTGCCTTCACCCTTCCTTCTGCCATTGTTTGATCGTCTTCTCCATGGAGGGAACAGACCAGAAACGACCTCGTTATTCTTGCCCCGACATGAATGATGATGTGGTGGAGGAACTCATTGATTAGTGCGATGTCATCACCTCGGCTAGCATGGCAGGTTCGTTCAAAACCATTTTCGACTCAACTAATAACATCATTACAAGGAACCCAAGGGTCCAGGAGTGGTTTGATCTCCCCTATCTTCTTCACCGTGACCCTACTCACTGGCGCGCGGACAACGAAGGCCTCGCCTTGTGCAAGTTGGTGCCGCTTGATAACGATACGTGTGATGTTAAGATGACATCGCTTGAGGGTAAGGCTTGGGCAGGCGCAAATGGAGATTGGGTTGTTTATATTGGGTACAACTGCGAGTGGGAACTTGTGAACGTGTACACTCGTCACTGGGTTCCACTTCCAAAAATCTCAAACTTCCCAAAGGTTGAGCACACTGGTATTCTATGTACGTTCAACTACGATCATGGTGACTGTCGTCTACAGAAGATAGCAATTTGTCGAGTTCCCAACCGCTCTTGGGGTTATAGGAATGCTTGTGTTGTCGCTATCTTCGACAAGCATGTTGCCGTACTTCAAGGTTCGACTCGATGGATATTGCTCAAAAATCAGTTTCTATACACGGATGAGTACTGTGATGCAATTCAATACGAGGGTCTTGTGTTTGCTTCCACGACTCGTGGCACTATTTTTGCATGGAATCCTGATGCTTTCGGGACGTTTGTCTTCCACCGTAATTATAATTGTTTCATCCACATGCATGCGGGTTAGCTAGTTTCCCTTTACTAATTAACCTTCTTGTGTTTTCAAGGTCCTGTGAACATTCCACAACCTATACTTGAAAAAAATTATAACCAAGGGGGAGATGACGATGCTGATGATCACGAGCATGAGGACCCATATAGGAGTACTCAGTGGTGCCTGGCAACTTATTCCGATGGATCACCTCTTCTTGTCTGTATACGGGCACCGCTAATGTGACTAAGGAAGCAGGTGTTATCTCCCATGGTCGCACTCTTCGGACCTATTCCAACATCCATTGTAGGGTATTCGGGATGGATACTACTGTGCTAGCGCCAACACCTTCTCCGTGGTTTAATATTGATACTTGGAGGAAACTCGCTCTTCCTTGGACAAAACTATCCAATCATGGTGAAAGGTGATCCAGCTGCTGTTGACACAATGTTACTACCATTTATGAGAAGCAATTGTATCTATACCTCGGGCATTGCTATGCTTCCCTACCATGGCTATCACAATATGGGTCATGCAATAGGCCGCTTCAGCCTGGAAGATCAGTCCTGCGTTGGTCTCGAGATTGACAGTAGCTGGCCCTTCCTAGAGAAACTCTTCTGGTTCAAAGCAAGCGTTTCCAAGGCTGAGGAGTGGTTGAGCTAAAGTTCATTTCATTGCTTGTTATTTGTTGTGTGATGAGAACTTTAGTATTTACTAGAATGTTTGTTGGAACTAAACTATAATCCAACATGTATCCTCGTTGTCGTTGTGTGTTGATGACTTGTTGTATGTAATGAATGGTAAAATTTCATATGCATGTCATAATCTCAATTTATAAATGGTTTTCGACTCACTTCTTGGAGTGTTAGTGCCGTAGTAGTATAGCCAGCATCCATAGTAGTATGAAGTTGCCACATCACATACAGCCAACCTATAGTTAGTTCTAGTTAGATCAACTAGAGCTAGGTGTCGCACAGAGGCCGGGAAATATCGTGATAGCGTGACTGCGTGAGGTGGGCTTGTACATAGTAGTATGATGTGGGCAAAGGGCTTGCCGTGTTTCCTACTCCTCTGGTCTAAATGTGGAGAAGATTTGGACGAGTTCTTCCTCCTTTTGCCGACACGTGGGACATCCAACATCCAGGTCGTGTCATGCAAGAAAATGGAGTGGTAGTTGAAGCCACGTGATGTGCATCTTAGGTTAAACTGTAAATAGAATCTTACTACTCTTGAGTAACTCCAAAAGTGGCCACTGAAGATCTTTATTGGATTTGTTTTTCATCACCAGCACGTCAGGGTGAAAGATGTGCAGGTTCAGTGGGTCCTCTTGTGTTTTCACTGACATGTGTGACCGCATGTGAGCAAACAGACGATGGGCTCCGCGCGTCTGCTGGCTGGCTGATAAGAGAGATAGTGGAGGGCTGAGCATGGACTCCAGGAAATTTGTTCTACATAACCAACACCTCGATATAGGCTCGATATAGTGGGGTGACATGGGCCATAACTAGCATTCACATCTAGCAGTACGGCACACGCCACCCACATGAGTCCCATCCGACACCAATTTTCTTGGAGTCCATGATACAACCATCTCTTCTCCCTCCTGTTTTCTCAGCCATCGCGCGATGGGAGGGGTGCGGGTTCGCCGATAGTCAGTTTGCTCAACTGCGGTCCCACTTGTAAGTGAAAATGTAACACAACACACATTCCCCCTTGAGTGGCGTGCCGGACCAACCGTGTGGGGGTGCGACATACGCGAACACGGCATGCTTTTCCTTTCGAACTTGTAACTTGCAAAATTTGGTTCTGCTCCATGGCGCGACCGATAGGTAGAAATAACGATTTTCCCTAGAGTAATGAGAAGTTTGGTTCTGGCGCGGTTCATGCATGGAGTATGTACGAAAATTATGAAGTTGATGCGAAAGGTAAGATAATTACTAGTGGTACCATATACTACTACATGGATTTGACGGAAAGACGAAGGTACATACGGATCCATCAACGACATCCTCACGCCCTAGTGCGCCGGGTCACTAACAGACGTGTGAGGAGCAGCGGCGTTGGTGGCGAGCACAATGTGCTTCTGAGAAATGCCATCCAAGGTTGCCCTACGGGTCAAGAAGGCCAGCAACCTATCGTCCTCCTCTGGTATGTAGTAGTCCTTGTGGACGATTTGCGCGCAGACGTGGGTGATTATGTCGACGGTGTCTTGCTGCGCCAGGCGCTGCGCGGCGAGCGCAACCTCGAGGTGGACATTCTCCGTCGCGACGGCGGGCAGTCGTAGGGCCACCAGTCTGTCGAAGAGGTTGTCACCATAGAGGCCATTGAGGGTGGCGGGCATCGCAGAGCCTTGGCGCGTGGGCTAGAGGCGTACGTCAAGGTCGTCCGCGAGCTTCTTGGCGACGGTGAACTTCTCGAGGAAGCCGGCGAGGACCTTGTCGAACAAGGAGACGAAGTTGTCGTCCAAGCGGCCTAAAGCACGACCTGGAGACATTCCTCGGTGACGGGCCGCAGGCCAGCGTCATGGACCATATGGCATAGCCGGCTGATGCTCGTGCTCATCGCCTCCATGGGTCTAGCTTCTAGTCAACTGATCTTGCGATTGGAGTGATCACTCTTGCCCTTGGTTAGGGTGAGTAGGTGCGTAGGATTTCGTAGATTGGATTGGCGGGGAGCCTTTATATGAGAAGTGCAGACTGCATTGCATTCACGTGTGTGTTGGCCATCTACTCCTTGGCCCTCTACTGCACCTGCCTTTGGCTGTATGACAGGTGGGCCAGCCACCTGTTGCGCCCATGAGTCATTCACCCAAATGTAGGTGCAGTAAATCAATGAAGTTGCGTCCCCCTCCATCCCAAAACACTTAGGCACGGTACATTAACTCCCTCCTTGTTTCTTATTGCGTGACATATCAACCAATGAGAGATGTGGGTCGTGCATGCTTTCAATGACTTGAGACTACCAAACATGACATGCAGTGGTTAGTTCATTGCATGTAATCCTACTAATTATCAAAAAGACATTAAGTTCTCTCGCTTTCCCCTTCGTCTTGGTCACGGTGCACAACCTAAGAGCATGGTTGATACTTAATAGTATAGCCAAATATTGGCTATATGATGTTGCCATGTCATAGTAGATCCATCACTTGTAGCCACTCATACAATAAGGTTAGCTATAAGGCTGGCTATAATTGTACTACTTTTTCTCATCTTCTCTCTCTCTTTCTCAATATTTATTGTATATTGGCCTATGAATCCTCATATAGCTAGGCTCTTGCATGAGAGCCCACTCCTCTTTTTCACTTGTTCTAAGATGACTTAGACTAGCCAAAGTGGGAGTAACTTCAGCAGTAACATCGAGTCCAACTCAACAAATTTGCTTATGTGGCAATGATTTAATGAGGAGAGAGGTAGTTTGAGTAACTTAGCTAGTTATTACTGTAACATCACATGTCCCAATGCAATATGAGTCTATAACCTAATAAATGAGGCTTTGCATGTTACCATACTTATGTTACTACCCACTATGAAAGGTAGTACTAGTGTATGTTACTGTACATTATGGCTAGTCATACACCTAGACGGAGGGAGTAGTCTCAAGTCATTGGATGCATACGCACCCCACGTCTCGTATTTTTATTGGGTGATTTCTTTTTTCGTGGCAAGAAACAGGGAACGAGGTGGGTAATTAATGCATCACGCCTAAAAGTTTTGGGATTACTATTTGGTTTTCGTAACGTGACTAATGCACCAGTACGGAGGGAGTACAATAGTAGTCTTTGATTGCAATTTTTTGTTGGTAGCTTACAAAGCTGAGCGCTCGGTGAGTACAATAGTAGTCTGATTGATGAGACTTCAGATTTGAGCCATCTACCAGAAGGAATAAAACAATACACCATGTATTTATTTACAGAGGGAGTAGTGCATTTTTTGTGACATGCATTACTAGATATTGCTAGTCAAATACTAAATCCAGATGGACGTGGTAGTACTACTAAATCCAGACGGTGGTGCTAGTACTAGTAGTAGTACTACCAATGTAGTAGCACTGTACTACCCGTTTGTCGAATTATTACGTGCTGCTCGTCGCAGTGAAGTGACAAGACCCCGCGCTAGAGATGACACCTGAGTATAGGCGTCGTGTTCGGCATAACACATAAGTCAGCCTCACCGTCTGCAGTCACTATCATCATGGCTATAGAGATGGCCTGCTTACAACTAGCCGTCTTTGACATAATTTCCCGTGCGTAGATGCCCGTGCATTGCTATGGAACACCAAGATTGGGGGTGGATGGCGCCAACAGCGGCCATCACGCTTTTTCCATGGCCTTCTAGATGTGGTGAGAGGAGATAAGGCTGATTGTGAGAGACAAGGAGTTGTTTATAAATAGGGAACAATTGCAGGCATCTTTTTGCAAAACTGGAGAAGTTTGGTTTGTATGCGTCAGATATAGATCTGATGGCTATTGGTGAAAGATGGCAGGCACAACATCATCACCAACTCAGGACCTCTTTGATTCGCATGATTTTGGAAACGCAAGAATAGGACACGGCAATATTACAAGTTTCGAACTGATATTACAAATGTTAGGAGTAATGCTGCACCTACGAAGAGGGAATCTAGGAAGTTTACGTAAGAACTTTTGTTACTTTAGGTGGATGCAGCATTATCGTACAAACTAAAATCCACCACCCTGACAAGTCAATAATGGGCAAATAAATTTTCAAGTCTCTGGCCACTTGATGTTTCAAAAACAAATTCAACTTCTGCGGAGACTTTGTCATTTAGTCTTAGACGCTTGCGGTGATCAGCACGCCATTCACTGTTGCGCTAGAGAACGCCAAACCTCATTACCTTGAGCACACTTGCCTCCAGAACAAAGAACCTGGCCAATTTAATCTCAGATGTGTTGCCTTGGTAGTCGATCAAATCAATTTCTGTAAGATGGAGATCAAGGCATTTGACGAGATTGTTATAGTGCATCACATTTTTCACTTTCGGGACTTTTTTATCTGCAAAAGAAGAGAACATATTAGAGCACCTGGCTGTATAAGATTGCCGTGTGTCATCAATAGGTACCAATATCATTCGCTCATATGATAGGGTTCGCTGGATAGTGATATTCTCTCTCTCTCTCTCTCTCTCTCTCTCTCTTTCTCACTCTCTTTCCTCTCATTTACCTAGGAGCACGTGAAGAGATTGGGCATTTGCTGCCTTCCACTATGTGGCCAATGCCATATTTCTCAAAAGTATGCCACATAATATGCATCGATGTCAAATCAAAAGATTTTGCCACCGCTCTCGCGATGTGAGAGAGTTGGCACCACTGTGCACACAGACCCACATGTATAAAAAATCAATCATACCAACTACACCAGCCTCTCACTCTCCCAAACAAGTGTTTTTATTGCCTCAGTCCTCTCTCTCTCCCACACAAGTGTTTTTTCATTGCGTGAGTTAATTTGGCACCGGAGCAAAGTAGGTGATCCAGATTGGGGCACCAGGTGAGCAATGGAGGGGCATCGATACCAAATGCATCACAAGTGAATTTGCACGTGTTTTGGCCTACATAGTGGAGGGCCGTTATAGCCCACTTTTGTACTACCTCGTATTTAGTGTAAAATTTTGACCATAGATTTACCTAAGTAAATGCCGGTGCATGTCACCAAAAATTATACCATTTGAAATTATGTTCAAATACGAATCCAATGATATAATTTTTAGTGACATGCATTAACATTTGTCAGTTAAATCTATGGTCTAATTTTGATACTACAAAATAGGAAGAGTAAACCAGGACGGAGGTAGTACTTGCTCTTAGGGTAACCATAGAGTTACTAGTCTAAGTTACTTTCCACTATGACTAGCCTAGGCTACTATATTAGTACAACAAAAAACAATGTAGGTGATCACGTGAGAAAAAATACTAAAAACATTTCTTTCGGTGCAGTGTGTAGATGCAGTTTTGAACACTACACTTGTCATCATAATTTCAGAAAATTATGAAAAAATTGAGCTACGTTGTGATTACGGTTTACTAATAGGAAAGAAGTTTCACCTCGATGAGTAGCTTCTCCGTGCACAGAAAGCATGTAAGGAATCCAACAACTTGATCCAGATTGGGGCCGATGGATTTTATTGCCAAGATCTTCATTGTGTGCATAGACTAGGTCAAGCTTGTGGGAATCATTTTCTGGAAGACGATCGTAAATACATCAAGAAGAAATTTAAAAATGTGAATTTCAAGAAGACGGAGATGAAGATGAGTGCTGTACCTGAACGATTACGGATCCAATAAAGAGTTCGGAGAATTTGGCAGAGGAGTACACCAACGCTGTCAATTTCGGTGTGTCAATGACCCTGATTTTTGTTGGACCTTCTAGATCAGATACAAGCAATCTCTCAAGGAAAGGCGCATTCTCAATGACCATAACGTGGAACAGCTGGAGTGATCTCTTCCCAATTGATGTCTTGTTGTGGGGCCAACAAGACACATAAATCCACCAGAGATTCGTCGAGGCGATGTGGAGGCTAATGTACCCATGGATCTGCTCAAGACGAAGGTACTCGAGCATAGTACAGCTGCGGAGCAGGTGCTCCATAGCCTGCTTCGAGATGCCAACATCAAAGAGGTCGAGCTGCTTGAGTTGAGGGAGAAGAAGGGCGGGCGCGACATTAATCTGGGGAAGATAGCAGAAGTTGAAGCTGGCGCGGTGCAGCGTTGGCTTGAGGCGAAGCGCGGACGACGGCACAGAGCGACATCATCCAGCTTCAAAGCTGAGCTCCTCGAGCTCATCTAGGGCGGGGCATAAGAACCACTCGTCGAACCTGGCATGGACCTTGTAGCTGGTACTGGACATGCGGATGTCAAGGCATCTGGCTGGCCCAGGGTGCGATAAAAGGATCTTGGAGACTGCGGCCATGCGTTTGCAATCCCCATTGCAGAGCCAGTTGTCGATGGTGAGGTTGAGGGGGACGCGGTGCCAGAGGGGGCGCCACCGCCGAGATAGTAGGGCGGTCCGCACGACAGATTTGGTGGGGAGGAGGCCGATGATGACGAGCAGCATGTCGTCGGGGAGGCTGCTGATGAAGTCCACGCTCGCCGGATGTGGTTTTGGCTCGAGCCGCCTCCGCTTGTTGGCTGCCTCGCCGTCCATCTCAACCAGCGGCGACGCCGGTGTACACATGTGCTGGTATGTGTTGTGTGCTGGCCTACTGGGTGTGAGTGAGTGCGTCCTTCTATGCATGCCGCCGCGCAGTGGTGAATTGTGTGCGAGTGCGTCCTTCACGCAGAAGAAGTGTGTCCTCAATGCGCCCTCAATTTACTAGCGTGCGGGGTGCTACCCCGAGTGGTTTCAACTTTGTTTACTTCACCGCGTGTCAGATGGGCCTCTAGTTTACTTATTTTCACCCACTGCAACATGGGCCAGTACACGAAGATAGAGAACATGAGCTGACAAGGCAGCATGTGGACTGGTGGACTGGTCAACTAAACAATATACGGAGCTATACGCTGACACAATGAGCGTATAATCAGTCAGTATAGAGAGTTCGAGTGAGAGGGGAGGCCCATGAGAGATAGCAGAGAGAGAGAAATATCTACTCCCTCCGTTCGATAATGTAGTGCCAACATTTTTTTAAGTCAAACTTTTGAAACTTTGACCAAGTTTATAAAGAAATTACTTATATCTACAATACCAAAGATAAATGATAGTATGAAGTAAGTACATGTTGTGATGAATCTAATGATCGTTCCATATGTAAATGTTTTTCTCCACATATACCTGGTCAAACTTTTATGAGGTTTGACTTTCATAACATCCATATGCTTATGGACGTGAGAGAGTCCCTATCTAGAGAGAGAGAGAGTGAAATAGAAAGAGTGAGTGAAAAAGTGTATGTGCGTGTGTGAAAGAGACATGGACAACACACGATAAAAGTAGAGAAAAGGCGTGTGTGTCTGAAAGCACAAGTGCTCCCTAGGTGGTTTTGGTAATTAATGTCAACATATCTCTTGTTGGACTAACACTTTTACCTAGTATGTTTCAGATAAGTTCAACAATGGAGTGGCATGGACTAGAGGAAAGTGGATCCCTCAAAATTCTAAGGACAAAAAGTTTGGCTCAAGCTTGAAGCTCAAGACTCTACATTTTATATTTTAGTGATCCAAGATCACATTGAGTCTATAGGAAAAGCCAATATTATCAAGGAGGGATGAGGTGTTGCTTAATGGCTTGCTTTCTCAAAATGCTTAGTGATATGCTCCAAAATCCTCAACTACCTTCCCACATCCACATATGACCTAAACCAAAAGTCAAACTCGGCCCCACCGATTCTTTCTATCCGGCGCCACCGAGTTTCAAATGTCATAGCCACTGCCACAAACCTAGGCAAATCGGTCTCACCGATAGGGATCTCGGTCTCACCGAGATGGGATTGTAATCTCTCTGTTTCCCTTCGTAACGTTTCGGTCTTACCGAGATGAGCGATCGGTCCCACCGAGATTGCAATGTAAACTCTCTATTTCCCTTTTGTAACACTTTGGTCTCACCGAGATGAGCGAATCGGTCCCATTGAGTTTACCTGACCAACTCTCTGGTTAGCTTATTACCAAAATCGGTCCCACCGAGTTTGTGTAATCGGTCACACCGAGATTACATTATGCCCTAACCCTAACCATATCGGTCCTACCGAGTTGCATCTCAGTCCCACCGAAAATCCTAACGGTCACTAGGTTTGCTGAATCGGTCCGACCGAGTTTAACCATTCGGTCCCACCGAGTTTGGCAAATTGTGTGTAACGGTTAGATTTTGTGTGGAGGCTATATATATACCCCTCCACCCACTCTTCATTCATGGAGAGAGCCATCAGAACATACCTACACTTCCAATACACATTTTTTGAGAGAGAACCACCTACACTTGTGTTGAGGTCAAGATATTCAATTCCAACCATATGAATCTTGATCTCTAGCCTTCCCCAAGTTGCTTTCCACTCAAATCTTCTTTCCACCAAATCCAAATCCTGTGAGAGAGAGTTGAGTGTTGGGGAGACTATCATTTGAAGCACAAGAGCAAGGAGTTCATCATCAACACACCATTTGTTACTTCTTGGAGAGTGGTGTCTCCTAGATTGGCTAGGTGTCACTTGGGAGCCTCCGATAAGATTGTGAAGTTGAACCAAGGAGTTTGTAAGGGCAAGGAGATCGCCTACTTCATGAAGATCTACCGCTAGTGAGGCAAGTCCTTCGTGGGCGACGGCTGTGATGGAATAGACAAGGTTGCTTCTTCGTGGACCCTTCGTGGGTGGAGCCCTCCGTGGACTCGCGCAACCGTTACCTTCCGTGGGTTGAAGTCTCCATCAACGTGGATGTACGAGAGCACCACCTATCGGAACCACGACAAAAACATCCATGTCTGCAATTGCATTTGAATACTCCAAACCCTTCTCTTTACATTCTTGCAAGTTGCATGCTTTACTTTCCGCTGCTCATATACTCATTGCATGCTTGCTTGATATGCATTGTGTTTGTTAAACTTGTGTTTAAACTCCACTTAAACTTAAGAATATTAAAAACTGCAGCTTTTGGCACTTAGTGTCTAATCACCCCCCGTCTAGACACCTCTTCTCGATCCTTTCAATTGGTATCAGAGCTTTGGTCTCCATTGCCTTGGTTTAAACACCATTGGAGGAAGATGGATGTGTCTACTTTGGGGAGTCTTAGACATAGAGTGCCTATTCTTGATGGAGAGTATTTTCATGAGTGGAAAAATGAAATTCTTGAGATTTTCAATGAATATCATTTGAACAAGTACATTACTAGCCTTTGTGCACCTCATGTTGATCCTTTGCACCCTACCCTAATGAAGATATTGACATGATTCGCAATCTTAGAACTGTTGAGCTCATCATTAGAGGCTTGCCTAGAAACTTGATTAGATGTTTGCCTACTCTCAAGTGTGCCTACACCATATGGAGATTTCTTGAGGAACGATTTCTAGATTATTCCTTGAAAAATTTAGACGAAATTATCCATAAGTCTATTGCCTTGAGTAAGATGAACTCTAGTGATCCTAGCTTTGGTGATTGTCTATTTGAGCTTACCAATCTCATGCGTGCTAAAGGAAATGTTTGAATCATTAGCGATATGATATCCGAAGCTATTAGAATTCATAAAGGTAAACATTGTGATGATCATTTATCTAATGAATTACCCTCTCTAGGAATTGATCGATCACAAGATGATGTTGAACATGGATACTATGATGAAGATGATGATAGTGACTATGATCTTGACGATGCAATGAGGCATTTTGGTCTTATGGCAAATCTTCGCGGCTACATGGCTGGAGGAAAGGAATGGGTCCTTGATAGTGGATGTACTAATCATATGACCGGAGATAAATATATGTTCCGTGAGCTTGCTGAGAACGACGACCCTCGAAAATATGTCACTTTTGGTGATAATTCAAAGGGTAAGGTGGTTGGCCTTGGTAAGGTGGCCATCTCACATGATAGCTCCATACAAAATGTCATGCTCGTTGAATCCCTTGGATACAACTTACTTTCAATTTCTAGACTTGCAGATTTCGGTTTCAATGTCTTATTCACTGAAGTAGATTGCCAAGTGTTTCGTAGAGACAATCATAAAATGGTCTTTACCGGTATACGTAGAGGAGATCTTTACATTGTTGATTTCACTAAAAAGGCTCAACCTAGAACTTGCTTAATTACCAAATCTTCTAAAGGCTGGTTGTGGCATAGAAGACTAGGTCATGTTGGTATGCGAAATCTTGATAAGCTTATTAAAGGTGATCATATCCTTGGAATAAAAGATGTCATATTTGGCAAGGATAGACTTTGTAGTGCTTGTCAAGCAGGGAAACAAGTTGGAGGAAGTCACTGCGCGAAGAACATCATGACCACAAGAAGACCAATCGAGCTACTTCACATGGATCTCTTTGGTCCAAATGCCTACAAGAGTCTCGGTGGTAACTCATTTGGTCTAGACATAGTTGATGATTTTCAAGATTTACGTGGGTGTTCTTTCTTGATGACAAATCGCAGGTCCAAAATATCTTCAAAAACTTCGCAACAAAATCGCAGGTCCAAAATATCTTCAAATAGCAGGTCCAAAAGATCAAGAAGGTTTGGAGCGACAACGGAACAGAGTTCAAGAATGAAAATGTGGACACCTTTCTTGACAAAGAAGGGATTTCACACGAGTTCTCAGCTACGTACACACCTCAACAAAATGTAGTTGTTGAAAGGAAGAACTGTACTCTTATCGAGATGGCAAGAACGATGCTGATGAGTACAAAATTCCAAAGCACTTTTGGGCGGAAGCGGTTGAGACAGCTTGTCATGCAACAAATCGCTTCTATCTTCACAAGCTACTCGGCAAGACGGCATACGAGCTCCTCACCGGTAACAAACCCCAAGTTGGATACTTTCGAGTATTCAGCTCAAAGTGCTACATTCTTGATAAGCATCATCGTTCTAAATTTGCTCCTAAATCTCATGAAGGTTTCCTACTTGGTTATGGATCAAACTCTCACACTTACCGTGTCTACAACAATTTCACCCGAAAGGTTGAAGAGACGGTAGATGTGAAGTTTGATGAATCTAACGGCTCGCAAGTAGAGCAATTGCCAATTGATGTAGGAGACAAAGACCCTTTGGAAGCAATTCAAGACTTGTCCATTGTCAATATTCGTCCAACGGAAGTGAAGGAGAGTACCTCGTTCGTCCAAGTGGAAGCTTCTACCTCACAACAAGGTGAACCAAGAGTTGATATGGAAGCATCCACAAGTGGGACACGCCAAGATGAAGAAAACGAGGAAGCGCATGAAGATGAACATCAACAACCTCCTTCTCCACCACGACAAGAGAACAACAACGTCAACAATGAAGAAGGCCAAGCAGAAGCACAAGATGAAGAGGATGTTCCACCCCGACCCAAGCAAAAGCTTTCACGAGTTCGAGCAAGAATTGCTAAGGATCATCCCATCGAGCAAATCTACAATGATATCCAAACCGGGAGAATCACTCGCTCTAAAACTCGTTTAGCTAACTTCTGTGAACATTACTCATTCATCTCTAGCATTGAACCTATGAAGGTTGAAGAAGCATTGGAGGATCCGGACTGGATAAACGCTATGCATGAAGAGCTACACAACTTTGAGAGAAATCAAGTGTGGACATTGGTCGAGAAGCCCTACAACAACCACAACATCATTGGTACCAAATGGGTGTTTCACAACAAGCAAGATGAAGATGGACAAGTGGTTTGCAACAAAGCACGTCTCATCGCCCAAGGCTACACACAAGTTGAAGGTATGGACTATGGTGAGACATATGCTCCCGTTGCTAGACTTGAGTCCATTCGCATCTTAGTTGCTTATTCTAATCACCATGATATCACCTTGTACCAAATGGACATTAAAAGTGCTTTTCTAAATGGCAAAATCGAGGAGGAAGTTTATGTTAAGCAACCTCCCGGCTTCATCAATCCTAAGAAACCTAATCATGTTTACAAACTTCACGAAGCCCTTTATGGTCTTAAACAAGCTCCTGGAGCATGGTATAAATGCTTGACCAAGTTCCTTATTGAAAAAGGCTTTGAAATTGGTAAAATTGATTCTACTCTTTTTACTAAAAGGGTTAATGGAGAACTATTTGTGTGCCAAATTTATGTTGATGATATCATATTTGGTTCAACTAACCCTCATTTTAGTGAGAAGTTTGGAAAGCTAATGTCAGAGAAGTTTGAGATGTCTATGATGAGTGAACTCAAATTCTTTCTCGGTTTGCAAATCAAGCAAACTAAGGAAGGTACCTTTGTCTCTCAAACGAAGTACACCAAGGACTTATTCAAGAAGTTCAATATGCAAGAATGCAAAGGTATGACTACACCCATGCCTACTAGTGGACATCTCGATTTGACCAAAGATGGTGAACCGGTTGATCAAAAGGTTTATCGCTCTATGATTGGTTCATTGTTATATCTATGTGCCTCTCGTACCGATATTATGCTAAGTGTGTGCATGTGTGCACGATATCAAGCTGCTCCTAAAGAGTGTCATCTTAAGGCTGTGAAAAGGATAGTGAGATACCTAATCCATACACCAAATTTTGGCATTTGGTATCCTAAGAGGTCCTCTTTTGATCTTGTTGGCTACTCCAATTCGGACTATGCCGGAGACAAGGTTGATAGAAAATCCACTTCGGGTACTTGTCAATTCCTTGGTAGATCTCTTGTGTCTTGGTCTTCCAAGAAACAAAACTCGGTATCCTTATCCACCGCCGAAGCGGAATACATTGCCGCTGGTTCATGTTGTGCTCAATTACTTTGGATGACCCAAACTCTTAAAGATTATGGGATATATGTGAAACATGTTCCATTGCTATGTGACAATGAAAGTGCTATTAAGATTGCTCACAATCCCGTGCAACATTCTCGAACTAAGCATATTGATGTTCGTCATCATTTCATTCGAGATCATGTTGCAAAAGGGGACATTAACCTTAAGCATGTTTGCACCGATAAGCAATTGGCGGATATATTCACTAAACCACTTGATGAGAAAGTGTTTTGCAGGTTGAGAGGTGAATTGAACATCATTTATGCTTCAAACTTGGAGTAGGAACTCCATTTGATACATGCGGGGCATGAGCCTATGACTAATCCTCGATATTTCTCTTATGATGCTATTCATATGTCTTGGATATATTTGTACCTTGCATGTTATCTAACCCATGTAGGTACTTGGTTGAATCTAAATCTATGAGATTGCAAATCACTCACATCTTGAGCAATCTCTACATCACCAAGTCTCTACACAATGGTGGTTGAAGACAAGGAAGCACGAAACCATTCAAACATATCCTTTGGCAAATTCTATGTTGAGTCTCATGATTGTCATTTTGGATACACAAGTGCTCTTCCTTGCAAAGCTAACCCATGTAGGTAGATGAACTCAAACTCCAAGTGGTGCTCCCAACCCTTGATGAACTACATCAACCTTGAGCAACCCACACAAGTTCAACCACATGAGCAAGATCAACACCACCACCCAAGGTATGTTATCCCATCTTAGAGAAGCTTTACTCCAAGTCATGAGTCAAAGCAACTCGACAAGATGTGAATACATCAAAAGGCTTAAATGAAAAATGGTAACCCCATTTTGAACTTAAACGATGAGTATGACCTATGATCAAGTGCTCTCACTTGACTCCTAAGTCAATATACTCTAACATAGGTGACTTTGTCACCGACCATCTCTAGATGAAGTTCTCGTGTGTCTCTCCGTGCTTTTGTCTCTTGCATATTTGTTTCCCCTTTCAAAAAAAACTTCATCTAGAACTTTTAGTTTCTTTTCTTTCCTTTTTTGTTCTCCATTTTCTGCATCCAATTCATTGCAAATCTTTCAGTAAATTCCTTGCATATCCTTGTGAGATTTTACTTGTCTAGTGAGCTGAGGTGAAAAGTGGTTTCACTCTAATGAACTCGGTCACACCGGTTTGTTCTCTTCGGCCCAGCCGAAATCTTTCGGCGCAACCGAAGCACACAACTCGGAGTCACCGATTCCACCACAGGAAAACCAACTTGTCACTTATTCCCGATTTCTGTTTGCTCCAGCTCCACTCAATCATTCTTGTCCTCTACCAGCATCATATTAGACATGCTGCTTTGCTCTGTGACTCGAGGACCAACTCATTTGTATCACATGTCTAGAAGAGCCCTTCTTGGAAATTGATGTCAAAGGGGGAGAGAGAGATCACATCAAAGCTTAATCCTTCCTATACGGGGAGAAAGAGAGAATACTCAGGGGGGGAGAGACCCCAGATGCTTGGTGTTCAAGAGGAGAGATGTCACATGTCTTTAAGAGGGGAAAGACATGTTTGGTCGCTTGCTTTAGCTCAAGCTCTGTTGTTTCCTTTTTTTGTTTTGTTGCTCTGATTTTTTGTTCCCTATCTTCTCCCAATATTCCATGCAGATTCAGGGGGAGCAAGACATCTAAGGGAAGGAAATCTCTGATTTTATTGCATATCTTTACCTTTGGGGACATGTCTATATCCAATGTGGTACTTGGTACTCACTCTACATGTCATCCCAGTCTTGGTTCTCTTGTGGTTTCTTTTGCTTGCTCTGGTCAGTAGGTGTATCTGTGTTATTTAACCTTGTTTACGCAGGTTCATCCCATCCTAAGCCAACTCAAGACCACAAGGTAAGTATATGCATCACAATCATGTGAATGAGAAGTTCTTGCTGATGTACATACTTTTTGCAAGAAGGACTCATGAGCATGAAGGTACATTTCTCACATTCACATCATTTGCTCTGATGCATATAGCCAAGATACATGTAACACATTGCTTACTCTGTCATGTTTTCGCATTCACATGCTCCTATATTCAATATTCACATGATTGCATACATGTAGGGGGAGCCTATGCATGTTACATGTCTTTCCAAAGCTTTACTTGCTATTCTCTATATCTTTATCTAAAGCTTTGATGTATGTTGTCATCAATTACCAAAAAGGGGGAGATTGAAAGCACAAGTGCTCCTTGGGTGGTTTTGGTAATTAATGTCAACATATCTCTGGTTGGACTAACACTTTTACCTAGTATGTTTCAGATAAGTTCAACAATGGAGTGACATGGACTAGAGGATGTGGATCCCTCAAAATTCTAAGGACAAAAAGTTTGGCTCAAGCTTGAAGCTCAAGACTCTACATTTTATATTTTAGTGATCCAAGATCACATTGAGTCTATAGGAAAAGCCAATACTATCAAGAGGGGATGAGGTGTTGCTTAATGGCTTGCTTGCTCAAAGTGCTTAGTGATATGCTCCAAAACCCTCAACTACCTTCCCACATCCACATATGACCTAAACCAAAAGTAAAACTCAGCCCCACCGATTCTATCTATCCGGCGCCACCGAGTTTCAGATGTCATAGCCACTGCCACAAACCCTAGCAAATCGGTCTCACTGATAGGGATCTCGGTCTCACCGAGATGGGATTGTAATCTCTCTGTGTATGTCCATTACCAAAATCGGTCTCATCGAGTTTGAGCAATCGGTACTACCGAGATTACAATGCAAACCCTCTGGTTAGCTTATTACCAAAATCGGTCCCACCGAGTTTGTGTAATCGGTCTCACCGAGTTTGCCTGACCAACTCTCTGGTTAGCTTATTACCAAAATCGGTCCCACCGAGTTTGTGTAATCGGTCACACCGGGATTATGTTATGCCCTAACCCTAACCATATCGGTCCTACCGAGTTGTATCTCAGTCCCACCGAAAATCCTAACGGTCACTAAGTTTGCTGAATCGGTCCGACCGAGTGTAACCATTTGGTCCCACCGAGTTTGGCAAATTGTGTGTAACGGTTAGATTTTGTGTGGAGGCTATATATACCCCTCCACCCACTCTTCATTCGTGGAGAGAGCCATCAGAACATACCTACACTTCCAATACACATTTTCTGAGAGAGAACCACCTACACTTGTGTTGGGGTCAATATATTCCATTCCAACCATATGAATCTTGATCTCTAGCCTTCCCCAAGTTGCTTTCCACTCAAATCCTCTTTCCACCAAATCCAAATCCTGTGAGAGAGAGTTGAGTGTTGGGGAGACTATCATTTGAAGCACAAGAGCAAGGAGTTCATCATCAACACACCATTTGTTACTTCCTGGAGAGTGGTGTCTCCTATATTGGCTAGGTGTCACTTGGGAGCCTCCGACAAGATTGTGGAGTTGAAACAAGGAGTTTGTAAGGGCAAGGAGATCGCCTACTTCATGAAGATCTACCGCTAGTGAGGCAAGTCCTTCGTGGGCGACGGCCGTGATGGAATAGACAAGGTTGCTTCTTCGTGGAACCTTCGTGGGTGGAGCCCTCCATGGACTCGCGCAACCATTACCCTCTGTGGGTTGAAGTCTCCATCAACGTGGATGTACGATAGCACCACCTACCGGAACCACGACAAAAACATCCGTATCTCAATTGCGTTTGAATCCTCCAAACCCTTCCCTTTACATTCTTGAAAGTTGCATGCTTTACTTTCCGCTGCTCATATACTCTTTTGCATGCTTTCTTGAATTGTGTGGAGATTGCTTGACTTGTGCTAAGATAGCTAAAATCTGCCAAGAACTAAAATTTGGAAAAGGCTAGATTTTTATTTGGTCAAGTAGTCTAATCACCCCCCCCTCTAGACATACTTTCGATCCTACAAGTGGTATCAGAGCTTTGGTCTCCATTTGCTTTTATTTCCATAGCTTCTGGCGGTCATAGCCTTGGTTTCACAACCTAGGAGAGTATGGCGTCTAGCGAGGGAAATTATCACCGTAGAGGTCCTTACTTTCATGGCACTAATTTTGCTAGTTGGAAGCATAAGATGAAAATGCATATTCTTGGACATAACCCCGCCGTTTGGGCTATTGTGTGTATTGGCTTGCAAGGTGAATTCTTTGAAGGGAAAGAACCGAACCGTGAAGCCACCGCGGAAGAGTTGAAAATGCTGCAATACAACGCTCAAGATTGTGCCCCAAAGAATTCAACAAAATCAGCCGTCTTGAGAATGCAAAGGAAATTTGGGATACTTTGATTGATATGCACGAAGGTACCGACTCCGTCAAGGAATCCAAATTAGATGTGCTTCAAAGTCAACTTGACAAGTTCAAAATGAAGGATGGTGAAGGTGTTGCTAAAATGTACTCTAGGCTTGCTCTTATCACAAATGAGATTGCCGGCTTAGGGAGTGAAGAGATGACCGATAGATTCATCATCAAGAAGATCCTAAGAGCCTTGGATGGAAAATATGATACCGTGTTCACATTGATCCAAATGATGCCAAATTACAAAGATCTCAAGCCAACGGAAGTCATCGGAAGAATTGTTGCTCATGAGATGTCACTCAAGGATAAAGAGGAACTTCACAACAAATCAAGTGGTGCTTACAAAGCCTCATGTGAAGCCCCCACATCATCAAATGAGAAACAAACCTTCAATGAAGAATTGAACTTAATGGTGAAGAACTTCAACAAGTTCTACAAGAGTAGAAGCAAAGAGAGAAGCTCCAAGTCAAGGTCCTACAATGACAAAAGATCTTCTAGTCGAGAGCGAAACTGCTACAATTGTGGAAGGCCTGAACACTATTCCAATGAGTGTACGGCCCCTACGAGAAGAGAAGATTCTCCCAAGAGAAGAAGTAGAAGAGAAGAATCACCATCTAGAGAAAGAAGGAGTAGAGATAATCGTTATGAATGAAGACCCTCACGGAGAAGCAAGGATTCGGAAAGAAAGGACAAGTCATCAAGGAGCTACAGAAAACGAAGACATCAAGCTCATGTTGGTGAATGGGTATCCGGCTCCAACTCTGACAACCACTCCGAGAGAAGCTATCACTCCGACTCCGAATATACTCAAGATGAAGGTGTTGCCGGTCTAGCACTTGTGACAACCAACTCCTACGACATATTTGACTCACCAAATGAAGGAGTTGGAACATGATTCATGGCTAAAGGCCCAAAGGTATCACACCCCGAGTATGTTGATTTCAATAGTGATGAAGATTACTTATTAGGTGATGATGATTTACTTGTTGACAACTCTAGTGATGAATACTGTGATGAAATGTCAATTAATCATGCTAATCAAGATAAAACGAATGACAATGATAAGGAGAAGATTGAGTCTCTAACTAAATAACTAAACACTCTTAAGTTAGCTCATGAAACTATCTTAGGAGATCATCGAGAACTTTTAAGGACTCATGAGAAATTACGCTTTGAAAAGCTCAACCTTGAGCAAGAGCATGAGTTCTTAAAAGCAATCAATGATGATCTTCATAAGAAAAGTTCTTCTTACATTGCCAAGTGTTTACTCTTATCCACTTACATGCCTCAAGTCAAGTCTAGTAACAAGAACAAGAAAGATTCTTCCTCTAGTAGTAACAATAATCATGCTAAATCCAATATTGTTGCTTCTAGTAGTTCTCTTGATTCCACTAATGATTCTCTTAGCCAAGTTACACTTGAGCAAGAAAATAGCTTATTGAAGGGAATTATAGAGAAAGGTGTTTACAAGAGCCTTGCCGGAAGTAAGCAATTCGAGGAAATTGTGCGCAAGCAAGGAACGAACCGGAAGAATCAAGGTGTTCGTTTTGAACGAAAGTTCAATGCCAATGGAGTTGAGTGGGAAGAAGATTAATACCCCAAGACGAAGTTCATTCCTCAACAAGAGAAGTGTGATCCTACTTCTTTCAAAGGGACACAAGCTCAAGATGATCTTACACCACAAGACCACAAGCAAAAAGGCAAGGACAAGCTTCAAGAGGAAATTGATGCATTTGAAGAAGCTCCTAAGGCCTTGGTCAAGTGGGTTCCCAAGACTACTTCAAGTTCCACTTCATCAAGTACAACTACAACACCAAGGATTCCCATCAAGATGGTGTGGATCCCGAAGAAGAACTAGAGAGTTCTTGAGGGTGACTCTGCCAACATACTTCACTCTTATCATCTTGGCAAGAACAAGTGCAATCAACTTCCACATCTTGCACTAGTTCAAGGAGTCACAAACCCTCTTGTTGGTAAGACAAGGGACAAGGTAACCTAAAAGCTTTCATAGACATCATCTTGTGTGTGCATCACTTTATGTCTATGGATATCCTTGTTTGTTCCTTGTGGGACTAACCCGTGTAGGTTTTGAAAGTGCAACTCACTCCAATGGATAGCTTCAAATGATCTACATCAACATTGAGCATCCACATCTTCAACATCTACATGAAGTCATCATCGACAAAACCCAAGGTTAGTTCATCCCTCTTAGGGGGGTCTCACATCTAGGGGGAGCTTTACTCTAAGAATTGAGCTAAAGCAACTCTAATGGTGTGAACACAACAATGCTTTATGTAAAAGTGGTAACCCCACTTGTGCTTAAACGATGAGTATGACCTATGATCAAATGTTCTCATTTGACTCCTAAGTCAATATACTCATATATAGATGACCTAGTCATCGCAAATTGTTTGATAGATGCTAGAATTGGTTGTGCATGCTTTGCCACAAATTTCAATTGCCATTTTATTGTGTGAGCATGTTGATTGCATATTTTACTCATTCGAGGACATCCACGTGTTGTTTTGATTGATTGGTTTCTTTTCTTTTGCCAAGTGGATGGACAAGAATGCCTAAGAACCCTCTCTAGCTATCTATGCTTTTCTCGTCTCAAACTCTATTCATGCTACATCACAAAATTTGATCAAGTCAGATTTGAACCACTCTGTGTGAGGAGCATTCGGAGTCCCCGATTCGTCATAGACTTAAACTTCCAAAACTTCTTTGTGTGTTTTGGTCTGACCGATTCATCCATTTCGGTCATACCGAGATCACAAATTCGATCTAGGTTTTCAATCTCGGTGCAACCGATTTGAACCTTTCGGTCACACCGAGTTTCAGTAACTAATTGCAGTTATGAATCTCGGTGCCACCGAGTTGTTCCACTCGGTCACACCGACAGGGTCGGGCTATATATATCCATGGGTCAAATTTTGGAAAACTTTCTAAACCTCCTCGACCCGCGCTTAGCCCGCTCTGCCTCCAGGGTCTCCGGATTGTCTTCCTCGTCGCCAGCCGCCTCCTGCCGCTGGTCTCCGCCGCCGTCAACGGGAATCATCCCCGCCGTTGCCGCCGTAGCAAGTTCATCGCCGAACTAGGGTATGAACTCGATCACTGTGCTATCCCTATCTGATTCCTAGCACATTGTGTTCGCCATGTATCTTGCCACGATTGAGATCATTCTTATCCAGTCAAAACACTCCGTAGTTTAGTCGTGAATTGAAAATTTAGGGTTAGGTTTCCGCCGAAACCATCTCGGACCCACCGAGTTGTGGAATTCGGTACCACCGATTTGGCTCAGGCCATTGCACATGTAATTTTCGGTCTGACCGAGAATTGCAAATCGGTGTGACCGAGTTCAGGACTTTGTGGAACCCTAGCAGTCTCGGTGCCACCGAACTGTGACTCGGTTTGACCAAGTTCACTAGTTTAGGTTCCAACAGCTGCTTCGGTATCACCGAGTTTACAAATCGGTTGATCCTAAATGTTTTCTGTGGAAAACTAAAACTAAGTTTTTGACTCATTCTTTTGCAAAAACCTCTACATTTGGTGATGCTCATCCACTCTATCTCATCTATATCTATTCACAGGGTCTGCTGTCAGTGTTTGCAATATGTCTGATCAGAGTGACAGCTAGAACAGGTCAGAGGAGCAGGTTCACCTGAGTGAGGGCAGTAGTCCCTCTAGCAGTTCAGATGATGGTAGCAGGAGCACCCCAAGCAACTTACCCAAAGCTGCCACCAGGGCCAGAAAGAAGAAGACTTCTGAATCTGAGGATGAAGACTATGTGGCAGTTGAGGATGAGGCCACTTCCAAGAAGAAAGTGGTTAAGAAGGAATATAGCACTGCTGCTGCCACCAAGCCAGGCATGAAGCAAAAGGTTCGTGCAAAGAGAATTCCAATGTCTAAGGCCAGAGCATCTACTCAAGTCCCTTTGGGATCTGAACCCAAAGAGGCTGCTGCAGAAGGGAAGAGGAAGGAGAGGATCAAAAAGACCACTGCTAGAGTGCTTGGGAGATCCTCAATCATGAGAGATTCTGAAGAGGAAGAGGAAGAAGAGGTTTCTGCACCAGCACCCAAGGCACAAAAGCTGATGGGTGATGCTATAAAGTCAGGGGCTGCAACATCAAAGCCCAAAGAAGCACCCAAAGCAGCCTCCAAGCCCAAGAGTGCACCTAAGAGGAATACCAGGAGTATACCAGCTGCTGAGAAGAACGAGGCCCCAGTGCCTGAAGTTGTTGCTGATGAAGATGATGAAGGACAAGTCCTGAGGAAGCTCAAACCCAAAATCCCAGATCACAATGATGGTCATCCAGTAGCTGAGAACATGAAGATAAGGAAGGACTCAGATCTAAGGCTATGGAGAGAGTCGGATCCATATGGCACCAGGAGAAGGACTTCTGTTGATTACAGGTTCCACACAAAGGAATAGCAGGACTTCTATGAGACAGTGTTGCTTGACAAGAAGCCCATAGTGTGTGACATGAGATGGGTCGACTAGGACTACATCAAGGAGAATGAGGATCACTATCCAGGTGTACATGATAGTTTCAAGGCTTGTGGAGTCGATGAGTTTGTGGCTCAGAAGCTCACAAAATGGAATGATGAGCACATCATGCAGTTCTACTCCACAGCTCATTTCTACCCAGATGGAAGGATTGTCTGGATGTCTGAAGGTACGAGGTACCAGTCCACGGTTGCTGAATGGGCGAAGTTGATCAATGCCCCAAAAGAGAGTGAAGATGACTTGGATGTCTATGCCAACAAGAAGAAGGATCACAACACAATGGCACACATGTACATGGAGATCCCAGATGCTGCTCTTGATACACATAAGTTTGGATCTGTACATTACCTTCTGTCAGGCTTGCCAACCATCAACTGGATCCTCAGGCACACTCTCTTGCCAAAGTCAGGTGATCACAAGATGATCAGAGGCCATGCAATTAACTTTCTTAACATCTTTGATGTCTCACAGAAGTTCAAAGTCATGAGCCTAATAGTTGAAACTATCAAGAGGACAGCTGTAGATCAGAAGAGGACTTGTGGGTATGCCCCACAGATCCAGGAGCTGATCAACTCCAAGATAGGCACTGGTACATATCTGCTGGACAAGGAGCACATGCCTATCTATCCAGACTTCAAGGACAACATTGTGGTTATGAATGAGGATGAACCATCTTCTGTGCATGCACAAGCCAAGAAGGAGAAGGCAAAAGCTGAAAAGGCTGCAAGGATGCCAACTACTGAAGAAGCATCTCAGTATCTCCTGAAGAGCAAGCAAGATCAGCTTGGCTACCTGATTGCATCCACTCTGAGGATTGAGAAGGGGCTGGCCACCCTGACTCAAAACCAGGAGAGCTTGGAAAGAATCATGGAGCAAAAATTCTATGACTTGGATGTGAAGGTAACTGAAATTCAGTCTGTTGTGGAGCAACTTCAAGATGATATGCAGGAGAGGAAGGGCAAGACAACCACTGATGCATTTGCCAGAGTGCCTAGAGCTTAGAGGTCTGCTGCAGTGCCTGTTCCAGCACCAGAGCCACGTCATCTGCACCAGCTACAGCTTCAGCACAACCAGCTCCAGCACCAACTCCTTCAGCTCCATCCACATCAACTAAAGTCTTCGTCCAAGGAGCCATCTCTACGCCACCACCTGAAGACCAAGCTTGAGAGACGTTTTAGTGCTATGCATTTTCTATGAACTTTTTGGTAACTTGTTGCCAAAGGGGGAGAAACATGTATAGATCATAGGCTTCGAGAGAGAGCGTTGCTTTTTATTCTCTCTTGCTTTGGTGGTTGAACTTTGTTTGTCTTTTGATTGCTTGAGATACTATGCTATTATTTGTGAGACATTGATGATCATGTGGTTGATCATAAGCTACACTTATGCTTGTTAGATGATATTATCTTACTTATCCTTATATGATCATTCACTTTGCTTGGTGATGAGTGCATGTATTCAATCTTTATTATTTTGAGCGCTCCACCAAGATGTATGTGACATGGAAGAGTAACCCATGATCCTAACTCATTGTGCATTTGCAGTCCAAAGCAAATCTTAAGATATGCACAAATTTAGGGGGAGCTCTTGCTTTTCACATACTTCTCAAAGCGACAATATCTTTCACTCTTATTATCATTTGTCGAAGCTTTGATCTATATGTTGTCATCAATTACCAAAAAGGGGGAGATTGAAAGTGCAACTATCCCTGGGTGGTTTTGGTAATTCCTAACAACATATAGCTCATTGAGCTAACATTATTCCAAGATTAATATTTCAGGAAAAGCTCAATGAATGGCATGGCATGGATGAGGAAAGTGGGTCCCTCAAAATTCTAAGGACAAAAAGTTTGGCTCAAGCTTGAAGCTCAAGACTCTACATTTTATATTTTAGTGATCCAAGATCACATTGAGTCTATAGGAAAAGCCAATACTATCAAGGAGGGATGAGGTGTTGCTTAATGGCTTGCTTGCTCAAAAATGCTTAGTGATATGCTCCAAAATCCTCAACTACCTTCCCACATCCACATATGACCTAAACCAAAAGTCAAACTCGGCCCCACCAATTCTTTCTATCCGGTGCCACCGAGTTTCAAATGTCATAGCCACTGCCACAAACCCTAGGCAAATCGGTCTCACCAATAGGGATCTCGGTCTCACCGAGATGGGATTGTAATCTCTCTGTTTCTCTTCGTAACGTTTCGGTCTTACCGAGATGAGCGATCGGTCCCACCGAGATTGCAATGTAAACTCTCTGTTTCCCTTTTGTAACACTTTGGTCTCACCGAGATGAGCGAATCGGTCCCACCGAGTTTACCTGACCAACTCTCTGGTTAGCTTATTACCAAAATCGGTCCCACCGAGTTTGTGTAATCGGTCACACCGAGATTACGTTATGCCCTAACCCTAACCATATCGGTCCTACCGAGTTGCATCTCAATCCCACCGAAAACCTAACGGTCACTAGGTTTGCTGAATCGGTCCGACCGAGTTTAACCATTCGGTCCCACCGAGTTTGGCAAATTGTGTGTAACGGTTAGATTTTGTGTGGAGGCTATATATATACCCCTCCACCCACTCTTCATTTGTGGAGAGAGCCATCAGAACATACCTACACTTCCAATACACATTTTCTGAGAGAGAACCACCTACACTTGTGTTGAGGTCAAGATATTCCATTCCAACCATATGAATCTTGATCTCTAGCCTTCCCCAAGTTGTTTTCCACTCAAATCTTCTTTCCACCAAATCCAAATCCTGTGAGAGAGAGTTGAGTGTTGGGGAAACTATCATTTGAAGCACAAGAGCAAGGAGTTCATCATCAACACACCATTTGTTACTTCTTGGAGAGTGGTGTCTCCTAGATTGGCTAGGTGTCACTTGGGAGCCTCCGACAAGATTGTGGAGTTGAAACAAGGAGTTTGTAAGGGCAAGGAGATCGGCTACTTCGTGAAGATCTACCGCTAGTGAGGCAAGTCCTTCGTGGGCGACGGCCGTGATGGAATAGACAAGGTTGCTTCTTCGTGGACCCTTCGTGGGTGGAGCCCTCCGTGGACTCGTGCAACCGTTACCCTCCGTGGGTTGAAGTCTCCATCAACGTGGATGTACGATAGCACCACCTATCGGAACCACGACAAAAACATCCGTGTCTCCAATTGCGTTTGAATCCTCCAAACCCTTCCCTTTACATTCTTGCAAGTTGCATGCTTTACTTTCCGCTGCTCATATACTCTTTTGCATGCTTGCTTGAATTGTGTGGAGATTGCTTGACTTGTGCTAAGATAGCTAAAATCTGCCAAGAACTAAAATTTGGAAAAGGCTAGATTTTTATTTGGTCAAGTAGTCTAATCACCCCCCCTCTAGACATACTTTCGATCCTACAAAAAGCAACGCTCTCTCTTGAAGCCTATGGTCTATACATTTTTCTCCCCCATTGGCAACAAGTTACCAAAAAGTTCCTAGAAAATGCATAACACTAAATCGTCTCTCAGGCTTGGTCTTCAGGTGGTGGTGTCCGGATAACTCCAAGAATGAAGGCTTCAGTCGATGTGGATGGAGCTGATGGAGTAGGTGCTGGAGCTGGTGGCACTGAAGCTGTAGCTGGTGCAGATGAAGCGGCTCTAGTGTCTGGAATAGGCACTGTAGCTGACCTCTGAGCTCTAGGCACTCTGGCAAATGCATGAGTGGTTGTCTTTCCCTTCCTCTCCTGCATATCATCCTGAAGTTGCTCCACAACAGACTGGATCTCAGTTACCTTCACATCCAAGTCATAGAACTTTTGCTCCACGATCCTTTCCAAGCTCTCCTGGTTTTGAGTCAGGGTAGCCAGTCCCTTCTCAATCCTCAGAGTGGAGGTAATCAAGTGGCCAAGCTGATCTTGCTTGCTCTTCAGAAGATACTGAGATGCTTCTTCAGTAGTTGGCATCCTTGCAGCCTTTTCAGCCTTTGCCTTCTCCTTCTTGGCTTGTGCGTGCACATAAGATGGTTCATTTTCATTCATCACCACAGTGTTGTCCTCAAATTCTGGGTAGATGGGCAGGTGCTCCTTGTCCAGCAGATATGTGCCTGTGCCCATCTTGGAGTTAATCAGCTCCTGAATCTGTGGGGCATACCCGCAACTCCTCTTATGATCTGTAGCTGTCCTCTTTATGGTTTCCACTATGAGGCTCATGACTTTGAACTTCTATGGGACATCAAAGATGTGAAGCAAGTTTATTGCATGGCCTCTGATCATCTTGTGATCACCTGACTTTGGCAACAGAGTATGCCTGAGGATCCAGTTGATAGTTGGCAAGCCTGACAAAAGTTAATGTACAGATCCAAACTTGTGTGTCTCAAGAGCAGCATCAAGGATCTCCTTGTACATGTGTGCCATGGAGTTATGATCCTTCTTCTTCTTGGCATAGACATACAAGTCATCTTCACTCTCTTTTGGGGCATTGATCAACTTAGCCCATTCTGCAATTGTTGACTGGTACCTCGTACCTTCAGACATCCAGACAATCCTTCCATCTGGGTAGAAGTGAGCTATGGAGTAGAACTGCATGATAAGCTCTTCATTCCATTTTGTGAGCTTCTGAGCCACAAACTCATCAACTCCACAAGCCTTGAAACTGACATACACACCTGGATGATGTTCATCATTCTCCTTGATGTAGTCCCAGTCGACCCATCTCATGTCACACACTATTGGTTTCTTGTCAAGCAAGATGGTCTCATAGAAGTCCTGCTGTTCCTTTGTAAGGAACCTGTAGTCCACAGCAGTCCTTCTCCTGGTGGCATATGGACCAGACTCTCTCCATAGCCTCAATCCTAAGTCCTTCCTTATCTTCATGTTCTCAGCTACTGGATGAGCATCATTGTGATCTGGATTTTTTGGCTTCAACTTCCTCAAGACATATGACTCATCATCTTCTTCTTCCATTTCAGCTTCGGGCACTGGGGCCTTGTTCTTCTCCTCGGCAGGGATGTTCCTGATGCTCCTCTTTAGTTATGGCTTTGGAGCTGGAGCAGCAGGCTTAGGAGCAGTCTTAGGCTTAGATGGAACAGCCCCTGCCTTGATGGCATCACCCATAAGCTTCTGAGCTTTGGGTGTTGGTGCAGCATCTTCTTCCTCTTCCTCTTCAGAATCTCTCATGATTGAGGATATCCCAAGCACTCTAGCAGTGGTCTTCTTGACCCTCTCTTTCCTCTTCTTTCCTTCTGCAGCAGCTTCTTTGGGTTCAGATTCCAAAGGTACTTGAGTAGAGGCTCTGGCTTTAGACATGGGAATCCTCTTTGCAGGCACTTTGGTTTTCATACCAGGCTTAGTGGCAGCAGCAGTGCGATATTCCTACTTAACTATTTTCTTCTTGGAAGTGGCCTCATCCTCAACTGCCACATAGTCTTCATCCTCAGATTCAGACATTTTCTTCTTTCTGGCCCTGGTGGCAGCTTTGGGTAAGTTGCTTGGGGTGCTCCTTCTACCCTCATCAGAGCTGCTAGAGGGACTAGTGCCCTCACTCAAGTGAACCTGCTCTTCTGACTTGTTCTGGCTTTCACTTTAATCAGACATATTGCAAACACCGACAGCAGATCCTGTGAATAGATATAGATGAGATAGAGTGGATGAGCATCACAAAATGCAGAGGTTTTTGCAAAAGAATGAGTCAAAAACTTAGTTTTAGTTTTCCACAGAAAGCATTTTGGATCAACCGATTTGTAAACTCAGTGATACCGAAGCAGCTGTTGGAACCTAAACTGGTGAACTCGTTCAGACCGAGTCATAGTTCAGTGGCACCGAGACTGCTAGGGTTTCACAAAGTCCTGAACTCGGTCACAACGATTTGCAATTCTCGGTCAGATCGAGAATCACATGTGCAATGGCCTGAGCCGAATCGGTGGTACCGAGTTCCACAACTCGGTGGGTCCGAGATGGTTTCAGCGGAAACCTAACCCTAAACTCTCAATTCATGACTAAACTACAGAGTGTTTTTGATGGATAGAATGATCTCAATCGTGGAAAGATACATGGCGAACACAATGTGCTAGGAATCAAATAAGGATAGCATAGTGATCGAGTTCATACCCTAGTTCGGTGATGAACTCGCTACAGCAGCAACGGCGGGGATGATTCCCATTGACGGTGGCGGAGACCAGCGGCAGGAGGTGGCTGGCGACGAGGAGGACGATCCGGAGACCCTGGAGGCAGAGCGGGCTAAGCGCGGGTCAAGGAGGTTCAGAAAGTTTTCCAAAATTTGACCCGTGGATATATATAGCCCGACCCCGTCGGTGTGACCGAGTGGAACAACTCGGTGGCACCGACATTCATAACTGCAAGCAGTTACTGAAACTCGGTGTGACCAAAAAGTTCGAATCGGTTGCACCGAGGTTGAAAACCTAGATCGACTTAGTGATCTCGGTATGACCAAAATGGGTGAATCAATCAGACCGAAACGCAGAAAGAAGTTTTGGAAGTTTAAGTCTATGACGAATCGGGGACTCCGAGTGCTCCTCACACAGAGTGGTTCGAATCTGACTTGATCAAACTTTGTGATGCAGCATGAATAGAGTTTAAGACGAGAAAAGCATAGATAGCTAGAGAAGGTTCTTATGCATTATTATCCATCCACTTGGCCAAAAGAAAAGGAAACCAAACAATCAAAACAACAAGTGGATGTCCTCAAATGAGTAAATTATGCAACCAACATGCTCACACAGTAAAATGGCAAATGAAATATGTGGCAAAGCATGCACAAACAAATCTAGCATCTATCAAGCAATTGGCAATGACTAGGTCATCTATATATGACTATATTGACTTAGGAGTCAAATGAGAACATTTGATCATAGGTCATACTCATCGTTTAAGCACAAGTGGGGTTACCACTTTTACATAAAGCGTTGTTGTGTTCACACCATTAGAGTTGCTTTAACTCAATTGTTAGAGTAAAGCTCCCCCTAGATGTGAGATCCCCCCTAAGTGGGATGAACTAACCTTGGGTTTTGTCGATGATGACTTCATATAGGTGTTGAAGATGTGGATGCTTGTGGGGACCCCGACTCATAAGTCGAGATCACCGAATGCACGTGTACAGTGATCAAAGAGATCAATGCTCACTGAACACACAGAAGCTGAATAACAAGAGTCTTACATCCATACATACCGTTTTACACAAGTAGGACCATTATGGTCAAGTCTTGAGTGTATCATCGCAGCGGAAATCTTCAATAACAACTTGGACCCATGCCATCTACCTTAACCCTACAGGCATTCTGACTGGGAAACATCCTAGTTCGCATGTTCGTCTCCAAAGAACTCTTCTTCGAACTCATGTGCTTCCATGCCTGGCCAATTAAATAACCAGTGGCAAGCCAATGAGTACTTTGAATGTACTCGCAAGCAACCCATGTTTTGGGTCAAGATACAACAATGCATGATATAGGTATATTTTTGCAGAAAGCTAGTTTTGAGTGCAATGACATGTTCAACAACTTGTGAGACATGCATCAGGAGAATTCAAGTAACCATGAGGACATGTTACAGATATCAACATAAATAGAGTGGGCATCAACCCAACTCAATCATGTCAAGTCCTTTGAATTGACCCAAGTAGTTCTTCCCACTTATCCAAACACATACACTGGTTTGTAAACATGTGGACGTAGCCCAAGAGCGGTTACCCAACTGTCCTTGACCGTGGACACGGCTATTCGAATAGTTTTACACTCTGCAGAGGTTGCACACTTTACCCACAAGATCCGGGGAACTTCCATGTCATCCACGACCCGCGGTACCTCAAGTACCCGGGGTAAGCACCCGATCACTATCTTTCCCTAGACGACAATAACATGGAGTCCACTCGTTGTTCCGTATCTTCACGATGTACATCATACGAGACTCACTCCAGATCGTAACATCCGAGAGGGGACACAACGGTGTATCCGGTGCCCTGTGAAAACAGTCATGGCCACCCTACCTGGCACGGCCCCGTCCCAAGAGAGCGCACAAACAACTCTCCTGTCACTAGTAATGTGGGCTCCAAGCTAGTATAAGCCTAGGTAATCAATAATGCCCTTTCCCATACAAGGGTAGAGTGGTTGCGCATGTAAGGTTGGAATAACGGTCGCAACTTAAACCAATCCGTTTTGAAAAACAACACACACACTTGCCTCGGTACACCACTTCGTCATCAAGTGGTTACCCAACTCATCATCTCCCTCGGGCATAAGTGGCACCCGACGGGTTTTTTGAAAAGTACTTTGAAAATACTTTGTATCCATCACCATGCATATTCCCGTCCCTTTTTGCGTAGCAACTACTTTAGCATCCTATCTACTCCCACCGGCATAACCCTCATAAGGAGGTAGGGTCATGCACAATGCAAGTATCAACGAGGAAGTGACGGAGGCAAACCATCAAAGTGGTTCCACCTCATCATGATTCCGTTGCAACAACAATATGGTGCTATATGTCATGCATAAAAAGGGTTTCATAGACATGGTCAAAGGGCTGCTTGCCTGTTTTAACAAAGTCTTCGAGGTCTTCAAATATCTCTGGTCCAACTCCGAGCATTTCGTCTACTTCGTCAACTATCGTCGAAAGCAACCGTAATAAGCAACACAACAAGGCAGAAAATAAAAGTGCTCTAAAAATATTAATTTGACTTTTCTAGGACATCTCTGGTTATATGAAAATTAACCAGTGTGGTTTCATTGGAATTTGGTCAGTGGGTATTTCTAAACATTTTGTTACGATGGAATCAAGGGTTTATGGATTTGCAAGAAGTGTAGAAAAACTATTTTTGAAAAATGAGCAAAGGCACCCATTTAACAAACCCCGATTTTAGAAGCATCTAGGAGTTGGTTTTACTGGATTTGGAGTTCAAATGATTTTCCTATGAATTCGCAAAGTTTACAAATATGAAGAATGGCTCATTATTTTGTGTGGTATATAAAATATTAATAAAAATGTTCATAAACTAAGTTATGAACTTAGAAGCATCTAGGAATTTGAACCATGGCATTTGGATCAATTTTGAGCTCTCTCTGATTTTCTAAAGTTTATGACAGAAATAGAAAAATAGGATTTTGATAAATATTTCTGAAGAGAAAGTTTCTGAAAAAATGTGCAAATATCACCATGTGATAGATCATGATTTATGGAGCTACTATAAATTTGAATCATTGGATTTGGAGCTCTGTTGAATTATTTATGGATTTTTGAAGTTGACTTGAAAAAGAAAAAAGAAATAAGGCTTTAACCTTATCCTACGCACAAGGCACCAGATAGACCGTGGGCCGGCCCAGCCGCATGGCCGCATGGGGCGACATCGAAGGCGCCCACGCCTAGTACGCCTTCACCATGGGGACACGTGACAGGTCGAACCCGCCTCCACTTGCCAGCGTGGCCCGGTGGCTGGGCCACTAACGAGCGGGGCCCGCCTACAGGGCCTTCGTCTTTGTCTTCCTCTCGCGCGCTTGGCTGGTCGAGGGAGCAAAGAGCCCCGACGGCGACTTCCAGCGCTACGGAGCACCTCCGGCGACGCCCTGGCTATGGATGAGCTCGGCGCCGAACATCGCATCCACTCATGTATTCCATGGCTGCCGGGGATGGTCGAGGCGACGGCGGCTTGGCCGCCGGCGGACGGTGGCGTCAGGCGAGATTGGGCACAGAGCTACGGTGCGCCCTCAGACGAGGGAAAGAGCGTGGGAGCTCCGCCTTGCTCAGGGGAGCCTGCTGGTGGAGAGAGGAGAGTGAGAGGAGCTCGGGCTCGGCTGAATTTTGGTGGAGTTCGGCGGTGGCTCACCGGCCATGGAGGGCTATGGAGGGCGCGGGGAGAGGAGGGAGCCGGTCGGGATGACGCGCAGGAGGGAGAGAGAGCCATCGGAAGCCAAAGAGGGCTCGGGGTGGCCTTTAAGGGAAGGGGGCGAGGTGCACCATGAGATCATGCGCCAGCGAGGCTGTTGCCGTCGCTGAAAGCCACGGGGGCTCACGTGGGCGTGTCCGGGGTGTTTGTAGGGGTGGTCTACGCCCAGAGGAAGGGAGAGAAGGAGCAGGGGAGGGCCAGAGCATCGCGCGTGTGAGCTCGGCCATTGGAGCTCTCGGGCGGCCGGCGAGCGTGCGAGCAGGGGCAGGAGGAGGGGGCCGACCAACTGTCGTGCTGTAGACACCGAGGCGTATCGTCGGGCGTGCTGGGGAGGCCCGAGGTGGTTGGAAGGGGGCGGCTACAGTGCTAGAGCACACTGTAGCGCGCTCCAGAGCATGCAAATGGCATGCCATGGCATTTTATATGCCTTGTGGGCGCGGCCACTAATGTCTGGTAGCTCTAGGAGGGAGTAAAGAAGAGGGGAGGGACATTGGATGCCCTGGTGGCCACTGGAGTGAGGAGGGAGGTGAGAAAGGGAGAGAAATGGGCTTGTCCAGAGAGGGAAAATGGGTCTCTGCCCCCCCTTAATCATTGCTCCTTGGGCAGCTAAGCATATAGGAGGTAGAGGAGGAGCAGATGAGGCTGTGGGTAAAAGTTGAGCTCATGGAGATTAGTGGAAGTGTACAAAACAGGCATTTTAAATTTCCACCAGATGGTGTTTGATGTAGGTTTGGGCAAGCAAATGGACTTCCCTTGTCATGAGGCTTGACAGGGTCAAATGACCTGAGAAAACAAGAGGTTCCACCAAGATTGAGTTCATTTGGGAAAAGTTGCCAATGCAACTTTTGTAAACCCTAGAAATCAGCAGAAATGGACTTTCCAAGATTTAGTCATGCAAATCTATTCTCCTTGATGCACCACTTAGTGTAGTGTCATCATTTGAGGTTATGAACATGTCCACAAAATTTGAGATCAAAAGGAGAAAGTTGCCAATGTAGAGTTGTTCAAATTTGGTTCTGGACAGGAAGGGTTTTGGGTCACTTTGAGTAAGATAACATTCTCTCCAACTTGTGCCATTTGGTCTAGATGAATAATTAGACCATTTGAGCATGTTCACAAGGTTTGAGAAGATTTGGACATGTTTGGCAATGTAAAGTTTCTCAAACTTCAAAATGGACAGAAATGGTTTTGAGGAGATTTCATGGGGTTATACTATTCTCCATGACATGATACTCGGCAAGATCATCAAACATGTCATATGTGACATTCTAGAATTTTCTTGGAATTTTTGGGGAATATTTCCTTTGTAAATATTTCAAAATCTTGAAATATCCACAAAGGGTTTTTTGAAGGATTTAACCCATATTTTGAACATGACCATGTGTTGAAACTCTTATATATGGATGATATATGTCCACTGAGTTTCCCTAGGTTTTTCCCAAATATTTTTAAAGCATTAAAATAATTTTAACCTATTAAAGACCATTTCTGGCCTTAAGAAAAAGCCTTTAAATAAAATAGGAAAATAACTTTTAAAATTGTATTTTTGTGGTTTATGGGAGCCCTATACCTAATAGATTTCAAATATACTTTTTGAAAGATTTTTCACACCCTTAATTAAGTACTTGTAGTTCAAGTCTCAATTCAGGGGGTTTTGGAAAACCTAATTTATAAAATTCTTTTTGGCCAAAATATTTTTGCAAGAAATTGTTTTTATGTCCTACACACATGGCATGATCATTGGGGAAGGTTTTGGATCAAGGAGAAGGAGTATAAGAGTTGGAGGATTTATTTGATTTTTAGAGCACTTGCAAACAACAAACAAAATCCAATCAAGGCAAGGTCCAAAACACTCAAACGTTTTTGTCAAACCACATTTTATCATGATTGTTAGCTTAAGTGTAGTGGTCTAAAAAGCAGGGTGTGACAGACCTACCCCCCTTACAAGAATCTCGTCCCCGAGATTCCCAAACTAGGCGTGGAAAGGAATACAAAAACTGGACCTGGGGTAGTCTTCACGTCCTCATACTGCTTCTGCTTCCGAATGGTGCTCCATTGAACCTTGAAGTACTTGATGGTGTGGCTTCGTGTATGACGTTCTGCTTGATCCAGATTGCAATTGGGGTCTCTCGCGTTGGTCATGTTGGGCTGGAGGTCGATGGCTCGGTGACCGATGTCCTCGTAGAGATCAGGCTTATCAGGAAGTTGGAAACACTTCTAGGGTTGTGATGTGTGGGAAAACGTTGTGCATAGTGGGTAACTCATGTGGTAACTCCAGCTGGCAACTGTCTTCTCTTTCATCTCGTAGCAATCTCGGCGGGGGTTGTTAAATCTTGGAGTGAGCTTCCCTTTGACATGGAAATTCTTTGTCCTTCTGATAGGAGTGGTTTGCAGATACGCACGGTCTTCGACGAGTAAGTTCACTTCTTGACGATGGTGGTTGGTATAGTTCTTCCTCCTTGGCATGGCGGTCCTCAAATGTTCCTTGACTAGCTGAACGGTTCTTCTTCCATCTTCGGGTAGGCAAGTAGGTCACCAAATGATGATGACAACTATCTTTTCTAAGCACTCCATGAAGACTTTGCTCACGGGGTACATAAAGTAGGCTGGGGAATTGGTGGTGGTAACGGTTGAGTATGGCCCAAGGTGTTCTCGATCTAGAGTCAAGACCCATGGTCATGACCCGACCATGTTGTGGCTTAGTAGGGCTTAAGGGTTTCAAGGATTCTAGTGTGAGAGTGAACATTTTATTATCTTATCCTTAAGCACGGTTTCTGAGATGCCAATAGTCTATCTAGTCCAAACAAATAACCGTATACCACCGAAAGCATCAACTCTTGTAGGTCAGCTCCAATCATCACTCATGCTATTATTATCCTCATGGCTCCCGAGAAGAGGTCTAACAAGATCATACATGTGAACTATCCCCAAACTCATACCTATGCAAAAATCCATGGGTAGAACGTACAAGCCGCTAAGCTTGAATTAAACACCACGATCCAAGTGCTCAGCCTATTCTTCGAAGGTCCAAGATAGTGCATCTCTATCCTAAGGAAACATGTCGCATGCCACTCCAAGATCTTGTTTCCTTCCTATGGATCAACTCCAAAAGCCCATTAACTTCTATCAACCACTACACAATCCATTAATTCTACAAATCCAACGCCTATGCTGGTCTTCAGTTGAGGAGAGAGATGAGAGGGAAAAGTAGAATAGAGGAGGTGGGATGCCTAAAGGGGGTTCTATGGTGCAAGTGCAAACAAACGGGTGCCAAAAGGGCCAAACAAAAGAAAACAAGGAAGGTGATATAGTCGCATACTTGTTGCCTAGGGCAAAAGTGTGACTTATATCAAAACACAAACAATAAAAACAAGCAACACACAATCATGGTTCTATTCGAACCATCATACGGACTCGACTGCGCATAGGGGGTACATGACTCATCCTACCCTAGGGGTTCTTGGATTCAGTAGTCGTGCTTTGCTCCGTGCCTCATGCAGTCTTCTAGGTTTTCCTTAGGTGTCGCTACATCTCTTGTAGTCGTTCGACGAAACGATCCAAGTTGAGCCTGAAGAGTCTTGAACAACTTATCGCATGTTGAAGTGATGGGGTGAAGGTGGCTCCTCGTAGCTGACATTGACTTGGTCTTCTCTTGTCTTCTTAATCATGACGATCCCTTTTTGTCTTGTAAGGCGTCGATGGTACCAAGTAGGTAATCCTTTATGCAATGACATTAACAAGGCATAGTAGAGGTCCAACATGTCGGTTACGTTGATGACAACATCGACACCAAGAGCGGGGGATGGGGAGAATCGTTTCCTGCTCACTATAGTGAGGCGGACCAAATGGTGAGGTTCTCATCCACCGGTGCTTGCCGATGCATCAATGATAAGGACATGGTTCTCTATTAGCAATGTATATCATGATCTTGCATTTCCTATGCCCTGGTCATTATAGGCTAAGGTTGCACCATCTTGGCGTGGTGTTGCCAATCTTATGTTCAAAAGAGGTGGGTGAATGTTCGGCAAGGCATCCTCCTTCTAGACTATCCACGAGGGTTTCAAGGAATCCAGTGGTCAGGGGCATAAGGGTTCTAGCGACCAAAAGTTTTGAAGGGGAATAGATCAATAAGGAAAGTATACCTTGAAGAAAAACTGAGAAGGGGAAGAGAAGTATAGACAGTTTTTGAAAACTAGCGATAGTTTTGAAAATAGTTTTACCCTAACTAACGGCCATGCTAACTAAGGCTTCCTACAGTCAGGATGGCTCTGATACCAGCTCTGTGGGGACCCCGACTCATAAGTCGAGATCACCGAATGCACTTGTACAGTGATCCCAGAGATCAATGCTCACTGAACAAACAGAAGCTGAATAACAAGAGCCTCACATCCATACATACCGTTTTACACAAGTAGGACCATTATGGTCAAGTCTTGAGTGTATCATCGCAGCGGAAATCTTCAATAACAACTTGGACCCATGCCATCTGCCTTAACCCTACAGGCATTCTGACTGGGAAATGTCCTAGTTCGCAAGTTCGTCTCCAAAGAACTCTTCTTCGAACTCCTGTGCTTACATGCCTGGCCAATTAAATAACCAGTGGCAAGCCAATGAGTACTTTGAATGTACTCGCAAGCAACCCATGTTTTGGCTCAAGATACAACAATGCATGATATAGGTATATTTTTGTAGAAAGCTAGTTTTGAGTGCAATGACATGTTCAACAACTTGTAAGACATGCATCAGGAGAATTCAAGTAACCATGAGGACAGGTTACAGATATCAACATAAATAGAGTGGGCATCAACCCAACTCAATCATGTCAAGTCCTTTGACTTGACCCAAGTAGTTCTTCCCACTTATCCAAACACATACACTGGTTTGTAAACATGTGGACATATCCCAAGAGCGGTTACCCAACTGTCCTTGACCGTGGACACGGCTATTCGAATAGTTTTACACTCTGCAGAGGTTGCACACTTTACCCACAAGATCTGGGGAACTTCCGTGTCATCCATGACCCGCGGTACCTCAAGTACCTGGGGTAAGCACCCGATCACTATCTTTCCCTAGACGACACTAACATGGAGTCCACTCGTTGTTCCGTATCCTCACGATGTACATCATACGAGACTCACTCGAGATCGTAACATCCGAGAGGGGACACAACGGTGTATCCGCTGCCCTGTGAAAACAGTCATGTCCGCCCTACCTGGCACGACCCCATCCCGAGAGAGCGCACCAACAACTCTCCCATCACTAGTAATGCGGGCTCCAAGCTAGTATCGGCCTAGGTAATCAATAATGTCCTTTCCCATACAAGGGTAGAGTGGTTGCGCATGTAAGGTTGGAATAACGGTCGCAACTTAAACCAATCCAATTTGAAAAACAACACACACACTTGCCTCGGTACACCACTTCGTCATCAAGTGGTTACCCAACTCATCATCTCCCTCGGGCATAAGTGGCACTCGACGGGTTTTTGAAAAGTCCATTGAAATACTTTGTCTCCATCACCATGCATATTCCCGTCCCTTTTTTACCGTAGCAACTACTTTAGCATCCTATCTACTCCCACCGGCATAACCCTCATAAGGAGGTAGGGTCATGCACAATGCAAGTATCAACGAGGAAGTGACGGAGGCAAACCATCAAAGTGGTTCCACCTCATCATGATTCCATTGCAACAACAATATGGTGCTATATGTCATGCATAAAAAGGGTTTCATAGACATGGTCAAAGGGCTGCTTGCCTGTTTTAACAAAGTCTTCGAGGTCTTCAAATATCTCTGGTCCAACTCCGAGCATTTCGTCTACTTCGTCAACTATCGTCGAAAGCAACCGTAATAAGCAACACAACAAGGCGAAAATAAAAGTGCTCGAAAAATATTAATTTGACTTTTCTAGGACATCTCTGGTTATATGAAAATTGACCAGTGTGGTTTCATTGGAATTTGGTCAGTGGATATTTCTAAACATTTTGATACGATGGAGTCAAGGGGTTTATGGATTTGCAAGAAGTGTAGAAAAACATATTTTTGTAAAATGAGCAAAGGCACCCATTTAACAAACCATGATTTTAGAAGCATCTAGGAGTTGGTTTTACTGGATTTGGAGTTCAAATGAGTTTCCTATGAATTCGCAAAGTTTACAAATACGAAGAATGGCTCATTATTTTGTGTGGTATATAAAGTATTAATAAAAATGTTCATAAACTAAGTTATGAACTTAGAAGCATCTAGGAATTTGAACCATGGCATTTGGATCAATTTTGAGCTCTCTCTGATTTTCTAAAGTTTATGACAGAAATAGAAAAATAGGATTTTGATAAATATTTCTGAAGAGAAAGTTTCTGGAAAAATGTGCAAATATCACCATGTGATATATCATGATTTATGGAGCTACTAGAAATTTGAATCATTGGATTTGGAGCTCTGTTGAATTATTTATGGATTTTTTAAGTTGACTTGAAAAAGAAAAAAGAAATAAGGCTTTAACCTTATCTTGCGCACAAGGCACCAGATAGACCGTGGGCCGGCCCAGCCGCACGGGGCGACATCAAAGGCGCCCACGCCTAGTACGCCTTCACCGCGGGGATGCGTGACAGGTCGAACCCGCCTCCACTTGCCAGTGTGGCCCGGTGGCTGGGCCACTGACGAGCGGGGCCCGCCTGCAGGGCCTTCATCTTCGTCTTCCTCCCATGCGCTTGCCTGGCTGAGGGAGCAGAGAGCCCCGACGGCGACTGCCGGCGCTACGGAGCACCTCCGGAGACGCCCTGGCTATGGATGAGCTCGGCGCCGAACGCCGCATCCACTCGTGTATTCCATGGCTACCGGGGATGGTCGAGGCGACGGCGGCTTGGACGCCGGCGGACGGTGGCGTCGGGCGAGATTGGGCACGGCGCTATGGTGCACCCTCAGACGATGGAAAGAGCATGGGAGCTCCACCTTGCTCAGGGGAGCCTGCTGGTGGAGAGAGGAGGGGGAGAAGAGCTCGGGCTCGGCTGAATTTAGGTGGAGGCCGGCGGCGGCTCTCCGGCCATGGAGGGCTATGGAGGGCGCGGGGAGAGGAGGGAGCCGGTCGGGATGACGCGTAGGAGGGAGAGAGAGCCATCGGAAGCCAAAGAGGGCTCGGGGTGGCCTTTAAGGGAAGGGGGCGAGGTGCACCGTGAGCTCATACGTCGGCGAGGCTGTTGCCGTCGCTGAAAGCCACGAGGGCTCACGGGGGCATGTCCGGGGTGTTTGTAGGGGTGGTCTACGCCCAGAGGAAGGGAGAGAAGGAGCGGGGGAGGGCCAGCGCATCGCGCGTGCGAGCAGGGGCAGAAGGTGGGAGAAGGAGGAGGGGGCCAACCAACTGTCGTGCTGTGGACGCCGAGGCGCATCGACGGGCGTGCTGGGAAGGCCCGAGGTGGTTGGAAGGGGGCGGCTACAGTGCTAGAGTGCGCTGTAGCACGCTCCAGAGTGTGCAAATGGCATGCCATGGCATTTTATATGCCTTGTGGGCGCGGCCACTAATGTCTGGTAGCTCTAGGAGGGAGTAAAGAAGAGGGGAGGGACATTGGATGCCCTGGTGGCCACTGGAGCGAGGAGGGAGGTGAGAAAGGGAGAGAAATGGGCTTGTCTAGAGAGGGAAAATCGGTCTCTGCCCCCCTTAATCAATGCTCCTCGGGTAGCTAAGCATACAGGAGGTAGAGGAGGGGCAGATGAGGCTGTGGGAAAAAGTTGAGCTCATGGAGATTAGTGGAAGTGTACAAAACAGGCATTTTAAATTTCTACCAGAAGGTGTTTGATGTAGGTTTGGGCAAGCAAATGGACTTCCCTTGTCATGAGGCTTGACAGGGTCAAATGGCCTGAGAAAACAAGAGGTTCCACCAAGATTGAGTTCATTTGGGAAAAGTTGCTAATGCAACTTTTGTAAACCCTAGAAATCAACAGAAATGGACTTTCCAAGATTTAGTCACGCAAATCTATTCTCCTTGATGCACCACTTAGTGTAGTGTCATCATTTGAGGTTATGAACATGTCCACAAAAGTTGAGAACAAAAGGAGAAAGTTGCCAATGTAGAGTTGTTCAAATTTGGTTCTGGAGAGGAAGGGTTTTGGGGCACTTTGAGCAAGATAACATTCTCTCCAACTTGTGCCATTTGGTCTAGATGAATAATTAGACCATTTGAGCATGTTCACAAGGTTTGAGAACATTTGGACATGTTTGGCAATGTAAAGTTGCTCAAACTTCAAAATGGACAGAAATGGTTTTGAGGAGATTTCACGGGGTGATACTATTCTCCATGACATGATACTTGGCAAGATGATCAAACATGTCATATGTGACATTCTAGAATTTTCTTGGAATTTTTGGGGAATATTTCCTTTGTAAATATTTCAAAAGCTTGAAATATCCAGAAAGGGTTTTTTGAGGGATTTGACCCATATTTTGAACATGACCATGTGTTGAAACTCTTATATATGGATGATATATGCCCACTGAGTTTCCCTAGGTTTTTCCCAAATATTTTTAAAGCATTAAAATAATTTTAACCTATTAAAGACCATTTCTGGCCTTAAGAAAAAGCCTTTAAATAAAATAGGAAAATAACTTTTAAAATTGTATTTTTGTGGTTTATGGGAGCCCTATACCTAATAGGTTTCAAATATACTTTTTGAAAGATTTTTCACACCCTTAATTAAGTACTTGTAGTTCAAGTCTCAATTCAGGGGTTTTTGGAAAACCTAATTTATAAAATTCTTTTTTAGCCAAAATATTTTTGCAAGAAATTGTTTTTATATCCTACACACATGGCATGATCATTGGGCAAGGTTTTTGATCAAGGAGAAGGAGTATAAGAGTTGGAGGATTTATTTGATTTTTAGAGCACTTGCAAACAACAAACAAAATCCAATCAAGGCAAGGTCCAAAACACTCAAAAGTTTTTGTCAAACCACATTTTATCATGATTGTTAGCTTAAGTGTAGTGGTTTGAAAATCAGTGTGTGACAATGCTCTATGTTGATGTAGATCATTTGGAGCTATCCTGTGGAGTGAGTTGCACTTTCAATACCTACACGGGTTAGTCCCACAAGGAACAAACAAGGATATCCATAGACATAGAGTGATGCACACACAAGATGATGTCTATGAAAGCTTTAGGTTACCTTGTCCCTTGCCTTACCAACAAGAGGGTTTGTGACTCCTTGAACTAGTGCAAGATGTGGAAGTTGATTGCACTTGTTCTTGCCAAAATGATAAGAGTGAAGTATGTTGGCGGAGTCACCCTCAAGAACTCTCTAGTTCTTCTTCTTCGGGATCCACACGATCTTGATGGGAATCCTCGCAGTTGTAGTTGTACGTGATGAAGTGGAACTTGATGTAGTCTTGGGAACCCACTTGACCAAGGCCTTAGGAGCTTCTTCAAATGCATCAATTTCCTCTTGAAGCTTGTCCTTGCCTTTTTGCTTGTGGTCTTGTGGTGGAAGATCATCTTGAGCTTGTGTCCCTTTGAAAGAAGTAGGATCATACTTCTCTTGTTGAGGAACAAACTTCGTCTTGGGGTATTGATCTTCTTCCCACTCAACTCCATTGGCATTTAACTTTCGTTCAAAACCAACACCTTGATTCTTTCGGTGCATTCCTTGCTTGCGTACAATTTCCTCGAATTGCTTACTCCCGGCAAGGCTCTTGTAAACACCTTTATCTATAATTCCCTTCAATAAGCTATTTTCTTTCTCAAGTGTAACTTGGCTAAGAGAATCATTAGTGGAATCAAGAGAACTACTAGAAGCAACAATATTGGATTTAGCATGATTATTGTTACTACTAGAAGAAGAATCATTCTTGTTCTTGTTACTAGACTTTACTTGAGGCATGTAAGTGGATAAGAGTAAATACTTGGCAATGTAAGAAGAACTTTTCTTGTGAAGATCATCATTGATTGCCTTTAAGAACTCATGCTCTTGCTCAAGGTTGAGCTTTTCAAAACGTAATTTCTCATGAGTCCTTAAAAGTTCTCGATGATCTCCTAAGATAGTTTCATGAGCTAACTTAAGAGTGTTTAGTTCTTTAGTTGGAGATTCAATCTTCTCCTTATCATTGTCATTCGTTTCATCATAGTATTCATCACTATAGTTGTCAACAAGTAGATCATCATCACCTAACAAGTCATCTCCATCACTATTGAAATCAACATACTCGGGGTGTGATACCTTTGGACCTTCGGCCATGAAGCATCTTCCAATTCCTTCATTTGGTGAATCAAATATGTCGTAGGATTTGGTTGACACAAGTGCTACACCGGCAACACCTTCATCTTGAGTATATTCGGAGTCGGAGTGATAGCTTCTCTCGGAGTCCTTGTCGAAATCGGAGCCGGATACCCATTCACGAACATGAGCTTGATGTCTTCGTTTTGTGTAGCTCCTTGGTGACTTGTCCTTCCTTTCCGAATCCTTGCTTCTCCGAGAGGGTCTTCATTCATATCGATCATCCCTACTCCTTCTCTAACTTGATGGTGATTCTTCTCTTCTACTTCTTCTTTTGGGAGAATCTTCTCTTCTCTTGTGGGGAGCCGTACACTTGTTGGAGTAGTGTCCAGGTCTTCCACAATTGTAGCAGTTTCGCTCTCGACTAGAAGATCTTTTGTCATTGTAGGACCTTGACTTGGAACTTCTCTCTTTGCTTCTATTCTTGTAGAACTTGTTGAAGTTCTTCACCATTAGGCTCAATTCTTCATTAAAGGTTTGTTTCTCACTTGATGATGTGGGAGCTTCACATGAGGCTTTGTAAGAACCACTTGACTTGTTATGGAGCTCCTCCTTATCCTTGAGTGACATCTCATGAGCAACAATTCTTCCAATGACTTCCGTTGGCTTGAGATCTTTGTAATTTGGCATCATTTGGATCAATGTGCATACGGTATCGTATTTTCCATCCAAGGCTCTTAGGATCTTCTTGATGATGAATTTGTCGGTCATCTTTCCACTTCCTAAGCCGGCAATCTCATTTGTGATAAGAGCAAGCTTAGAGTACATCTCAGCGATACCTTCACCATCCTTCATTTTGAACTTATCAAGTTGACTTTCAAGCACATCCAACTTGGATTCCTTGACGGAGTTGGTACCTTCGTGCATATCAATCAAAGTATCCCAAATTTCCTTTGCATTCTCAAGACGGCTGATTTTGTTGAATTCTTCGGGGCACAATCCGTTGAAGAGGATATCACAAGCTTGAACATTGTATTGTAGCATCTTCAACTCATCCGCGGTAGCTTCACGATTCAGTTCTCTCCCATCAAAGAATTCACCTTGCAAGCCAACACACACAATAGCCCAAACGGCGGGTTATGTCCAAGAATATGCATTTTCATCTTATGCTTCCAACTAGCAAAATTAGTACCATCAAAGTAAGGACCTCTACGGTGATAATTTCCCTCGCTAGACGCCATACTCTCCTAGGTTGTGAAACCAAGGCTATGACCACCAAAAGCTATGGAAGTCAAAGCAAATGGAGACCAAAGCTCTGATACCACTTGTAGGATCGAAAGTATGTCTAGAGGGGGGGGTGATTAGACTACTTGACCAATTAAAAATCTATCCTTTTCCCAATTTTAGTTCTTGGCAGATTTTAGCAACTTTGCACAAGTCAAGCAATCTTAACACAATTCAAGCAAGCATGCAAAGAGTCTATGAGCAGCAAAAAGTAAAGCATGCAACTTGCAAGAATGTAAAGGGAAGGGTTTGGAGAATTCAAACGCAATTGGAGACACGGATGTTTTTGTCGTGGTTCCGATAGGTGGTGCTATCGTATATCCACATTGATGGAGACTTCAACCCACGAAGGGTAACGGTTGCGCGAGTCCACGGAGGGCTCCACCCACGAAGGGTCCACGAAGAAGCAACCTTGTTTATCCCATCATGGCCATCACCCACGAAGGACTTGCCTCACTTGCAGTAGATCTTCACGAAGTAGGAGATCTCCTTGCCCTTACAAACTCCTTGGTTCAACTCCAAAATCTTTGTCGGAGGCACCCAAGTGACACCTAGCCAATCTAGGAGACACCACTCTCCAAGAAGTAACAAATGGTGTGTTGATGATGAACTCCTTGCTCTTGTGCTTCAAATGATAGTCTCCCCAACACTCAACTCTCTCTCACAGGATATGGATTTGGTGGAAAGAAGATTTGAGTGGAAAGTAACTTGGGAAAGGCTAGAGATCAAGATTCATATGGTGTGAATGGAATATCTTGGCCTTAACACATGAGTAGGTGGTTCTCTCTTGGAAAATGTGTATTGGAAGTGTAGGTATGTTCTGATGGCTCTCTTCTCCAATGAAGAGTGGGTGGAGGGGTATATATAGCCTCCACACAAAAACTAACCGTTACACACAATTTACCAATCTCGGTGAGACCGAATTTAGCAAACCTAGTGACCGTTAGGATTTTTGGTGGGACTGAGATGCAACTCCGTAGGACCGATATGGTTAGGGTTAGGGCATAACGTAATCTCGGTGTGACCGATGCACAAACTTGGTGGGACCGATTTTGGTAATAAGCTAACCAGAGAGTTGGTCAGGTAAACTCGGTGGCACCGATCGCTCATTTTGGTGGGACCGAAATGTTACAAAAGGAAAACAGAGAGTTTACATTGCAATCTCGGTGGGACCGATCGCTCATCTCGGTAGGACCGAAATGTTACGAAGGGAAACAGAGAGATTACAACCCCATATTGGTGTGACCGAGATCCCTATTGGTGAGACCGATTTTCCTAGGGTTTGTGGCAGTGGCTATGACATCTAAACTCGGTGGCTCCGGATAGAAAGAATCGGTGGGGCTGAGTTTGACTTTTGGTTTAGGTCATATGTGGGAAGGTAGTTGAGGGTTTTGGAGCATATCACTAAGCACTATGAAGCAAGAACCTCATCAAGCCACACCTCATCCCTCCTTGATAGTATTGGCTTTTCCTATAGACTCAATGTGATCTTGGATCACTAAAATATAAAATGTAGAGTCTTGAGCTTTGAGCTTGAGCCAATCTTTTTGTCCTTAGTATTTTGAGGGGTCCACTTTCCTCATCCATGCCATGCCATTCATTGATCTTTTCTTGAAATATTAATCTTGGAATAGCATTAGCTCAATGAGCTATATGTTGTTAGGAATTACCAAAACCACCTAGGGATAGTTGCACTTTCAGTTATCCTTTCTGATTGATCTATTCAAGAGTCCATAGTAAAATAACACGAAGCTATTCTTTCCGTTCAATCTATCATAGAGTTCGTACTAGAATAACACCTTAAGACACAAATCAACCAAAACCCTAATGTCACCTCAAGTATCCATGGGTATGATTATACGATATGCATCACACAATCTCAGATTCATCTATTCAAACCAACACAGAGTACTTCAAAGAGTGCCCCAAAGATTCTACCAGAGAGTCAAGATGAAAACGTGTGCCAACCCCTATGCATAGGTTCATGGGCGGAACCCACAAGTTGATCACCAAAACATACATCAAGTGGATCAATAGAATACCCCATTATCACCACGGGTATCCCACGCAAGACATACATCAAGTGCTCTCAAATCCTTAAAGACTCAATCTGATAAGATAACTTCAAAGGAAAACTCAATCCATTACAAGAGAGTAGAGGGGGAGAAACATCATAAGATCCAACTATAATAGCAAAGCTCGCGATACATCAAGATCGTACCACCTCAAGAATACGAGAGAGAGAGAGAGAGAGAGATCAAACACATAGCTACTGGTACATACCCTCAGCCCCAAGGGTGAACTACTCCCTCCTCATCATGGAGAGCATCGAGATGATGAAGATGGCCACCGGAGAGGGATTCCCCCTCCAGCAGGGTGCCGGAACGGGTCTAGATTGGTTTTCGGTGGCTACGGAGGCTTCTGGCGGCGGAACTCCCGATCTATTGTGCTCTCCGAAGTTTTTAGGGTATATGGATATATATAGGAGGAAGAAGTACGTCGGTGGATCTATGGGTTGTCCATGAGGCAGGGGTGCGCCCAGGGGGGTGGGTGCGCCCCCCACCCTCGTGGGCAGCCCGGGACTCTCCTGGTCCAACTCCGATACTCCGTGGGCTTCTTCTGGTCCAAAAATAAGTTCCGTGAAGTTTCAGGTCAATTGGACTCCGTTTGATTTTCCTTTTCTGCAATACTCTGAAACAAGGAAAAAAACAAAAACTGGCACTGGGCTCTAGGTTAACAGGTTAGTCCCAAAAATCATATAAAATAGCATATAAATTCATATAAAACATCCAAGGTTGATAATATCATAGCATGGAACAATAAAAAATTACAAATACGTTGGAGACGTATCAGCATCCCCAAGCTTAATTCCTGCTCGTCCTCGAGTAGGTAAATATTAAAAACAGAATTTTTGATGTGGAATTCTACCTAACATATTTATCCATGTAGTTCTCTTTATTGTGGCAAGAATATTCAGATCCATAAGATTCAAGACAAAAGTTTAATATTGACATAAAAATAATAATACTTCAAGCATACTAACAAAGCAATCATGTCTTCTCAAAATAACATGGCTAAAGAAAGCTATCCCTACAAAATCATATAGTCTGGCTATGCTCCATCTTCACCACACAAAGTATTTAAATCATGCACAACCCTGATGACAGGCCAAGCAATTGTTTCATACATTTGATGTTCTCAAACTTTTTCAATATTCATGCAATACATGAGCGTGAGCCATGGACATAGCAATATAGGTGGAATAGAATGGTGGTTGTGGAGAAGACAAAAAGGAGAAGATGGTCTCACATCAACTAGGCGTATCAATGAGCTATGGAGATTCCCATCAATAGATATCAATGTGATTGAGTAGGGATTGCCATGCAACGGATGCACTAGAGCTATAAGTGTATGAAAACTTAACAAAAGAAACTAGTGGGTGTGCATCCAACATGCTTGCTCACGAAGACCTAGGGCATTTTGAGGAAGCCCATCATTGGAATATACAAGCCAAGTTCTATAATGAAAGATTCCCACTAGTATATGAAAGTGACAACATAGGAGACTCTCTATCATGAAGATCATGGTGCTACTTTGAAGCACAAGTGTGGTAAAAGGATAGTAGCATTGCCCCTTCTCTCTTTTTCTCTCATTTTTTTATTTTTTTATTTTTTTATTTGGCCTTCTCTTTTTTATGGCCTCTTTTCTCTTTTTTTATTTGGGCTTCTTTGGCCTCTTTTATTTATTCATTTTCGTCCAGAGTCTCATCCCAACTTGTGGGGGAATCATAGTCTCCATCATCCTTTCCTCACTGGGACAATGCTCTACTAATGATGATCATCACACATTTATTTACTTACAACTCAAGAATTACAACTCAAGAATTACAACTCGATACTTAGAACAAGATATGACTCTATATGAATGCCTCCGGCGGTGTACTGGGATGTGCAATGACTCAAGAGTGACATGTATGGAAGAATTATGATCGGTGGCTTTGCCACAAATACGATGTCAACTACGTGATCATGCAAAGCAATATGACAATGATGAAGCGTGTCATAATAACGAAATGGTGGAAAGTTGCATGGCAATATATCTCGGAATGGCTATGGAAATGCCATAATAGGTAGGTATGGTGGCTGTTTTTAGGAAGGTATATGGTGGGTTTATGGTACCGGCGAAAGTTTTGCGGTACTAGAGAGGCTAGCAATGGTGGAAGGGTGAGAGTGTGTTTTGTTGGAAATATGCTCTAGAGGCAATAACAAATTAGTTATTATTATATTTCCTTGTTCATGATAATCGTTTATTATCCATGCTATAATTGTATTGATAGGAAACTCAGATACATGTGTGGATACATAGACAACACCATGTCCCTAGTAAGCCTCTAGTTGACTAGCTCGTTGATCAATAGATGGTTATGGTTTCCTGACCATGGACATTGGATGTCGTTGATAACGGGATCACATCATTAGGAGAATCATGTGATGGACAAGACCCAATCCTAAGCCTAGCACAAAGATCGTGTAGTTCGTATGCTAAAGCCTTTCTAATGTCAAGTATCATTTCCTTAGACCATGAGATTGTGCAACTCCCGGATACCGTAGGAATGCTTTGGGTGTGCCAAACGTCACAACGTAACTGGGTGTCTATAAAGGTACACTATGGGTATCTCCGAAAGTGTCTGTTGGGTTGGCACGAATCGAGACTGAGATTTGTCACTCCGTGTGACGGAGAGGTATCTCTGGGCCCACTCGGTAGGACATCATCATATGCGCAATGTGACCAAGGATTTGATCACGGGATGATGCGTTACGGAACGAGTAAAGAGACTTGCCGGTAACGAGATTGAACAAGGTATCGGATACCGACGATCGAATCTTGGGCAAGTACAATACCGCTAGACAAAGGGAATTGAATATGGGATTGATTAAATCCTCGACATCATGGTTCATCCGATGAGATCATCGTGGAACATGTGGGAGCCAACAAGGGTATCCAGATCCCGTTGTTGGTTATTGGCCGGAGAGTTGTCTCGGTCATGTCTGCATGGTTCCCGAACCCGTAGGGTCTACACACTTAAGGTTCGGTGACGCTAGAGTTGTTATGGGAAATAGTATGTGGTTACCGAAGGTTGTTCGGATTCCCGGATGAGATCCCGGACATGACGAGGAGCTCCAGAATGGTCCGGAGGTGAAGATCTGTATATTGGATGAAAGGTATTGGAGTTCGGAATTGTTCCGGGGGTACCAGGTGATGACCAGTGTGTCCGAAAGGGGTTTCGGAGGCCCCAGCAAGCGTTGGGGGGCCTTATGGGCCAAGGGGAGAGGGCACATCAGCCCACTAAGGGGCTGAGCGCCCCTCCCACCCCATCTCACGTAACCAGGAGAGGTGGGGGCGCCACCCCTAGGGCAGCCGCCCCTCCCGGCTTGGGGGCAAGTTTCCTAAGGGGTGGGGGCGCCCAAACCCATCTAGGGTTTCCCCTATGGCCGCCGCCCCTCCCCTAGGGAACCGTAGGGAGCCTCCCCCTCCTCCCTTCCCCCTATATATAGTGAGGGAGAGAGAGGGCAGCCGCACCCTTCCCGTGGCGCAGCCCTCTCCCTCCTCCAACACCTCGTCCTCCTCCGTAGTGCTTGGTGAAGCCCTGCCGGAGAACCATGAGCTCCATCACCACCATGCCGTCGTGCTGTCGGAGTTTTCCCTCAACTTCTCCTCTCCCCTTGCTGGATCAAGAAGGAGGAGACGTCCCTGGGCTGTACGTGTGTTGAACGCGGAGGTGCCGTCCGTTCGGCACTAGGATCATCGGTGATTTGGATCACGACGAGTATGACTCCATCAACCCCGTTCACTTGAACGCTTCCGCTTAGCAATCTACAAGGGTATGTAGATGCACTCTCCTTCCCTCGTTGCTAGATTACTCCATAGATTGATCTTGGTGTTGCGTAGAAAATTTTGAATTTCTGCTACGTTACCCAACAGTGGCATCATGATCTAGGTCTATGTGTAGTTTCTATGCACGAGTAGAACACAAAGTAGTTGTGGGCGTCGATCTTGTGAATTTACTTGCCGTTACTAGTCTTATCTTGATTCGGCGGCATTGTGGGATGAAGCGGCCCGGACCAACCTTACACGTACGCTTACGTGAGACCGGTTCCACCGACTGACATGCACTAGTTGCATAAGGTGGCTGGCGGGTGTCTGTCTCTCCCACTTTAGTCGGATCGGATTCGATGAACAGGGTCCTTATGAAGGGTAAATAGAAATTGGCAATTCACGTTGTGGTTTTGGCGTAGGTAAGAAACATTCTTGCTAGCAACCTATAGCAGCCACGTAAAAACTTGCAACAACAATTAGAGGACGTCTAACTTGTTTTTGCAGCAAGTGTTTTGTGATGTGATGTGGCCAAAGGATGTGATGAATGATATATGTGATGTATGAGATGATCATGTTCTTGTAATAGGAATCATGACTTGCATGTCAATGAGTATGACAACCGGCAAGAGCCATAGGAGTTGTCTTAATTTATTTATGACCTGCGTGTCAACATAAACGTCATGTAATTACTTTACTTTATTGCTAACCGTTAGCTGTAGTAGTAGAAGTAATAGTTGGCGAGACAACTTCATGAAGACACGATGATGGAGATCATGATGATGGAGATCATGGTGTCATGCCGGTGACGATGATGATCATGGAGCCCCGAAGATGGAGATCAAAAGGAGCAAAGTGATGATGGCCATATCATGTCACTATTTGATTGCATGTGATGTTTATCATGTTTTTACATCTTATTTGCTTAGAACGACGGTAGCTTAAATAAAATGATCCCTCACTAAAATTTCAAGAAAAGTGTTCTCCCTAACTGTGCACCGTTGCGAAGGTTCGTCGTTTCGAAGAACCACGTGATGATCGGGTGTGATAGATTCTTACGTTCGAATACAACGGGTGTTGACGAGCCTAGCATGTACAGACATGGCCTCGGAACACATGCGAAACACTTAGGTTAACTTGACGAGCCTAGCATGTACAGACATGGCCTCGGAACACGAAGGACCAAAAGGTCGAACATGAGTCGTATAGAAGATGCGATCAACATGAGATGTTCACCGATGATGACTAGTCCGTCTCACGTGATGATCGGACACGGCCTAGTCGATTTGGATCATGTATCACTTAGATGACTAGAGGGATGTCTACCTGAGTGGGAGTTCATGAAATAATCAGATGAACTCAATTATCATGAACATAGTCAAAAGGACTTTGCAAATTATGTCGTAGCTCACGCTTTAGTTCTACTGTTTTAGATATGTTCCTAGAGAAAATTTAGTTGAAAGTTGATAGTAGCAATTATGCGGACTGGATCCGTAAACAAAGGATTGTCCTCATTGCTGCATAGAAGGATTATGTCCTTAATGCACCATTCAGTGAGCTGACCCTCGAATGTCGGTTGTGGATGTTGCGAACATCTGACATACACGTTTTGATGACTACATGATAGTTCAGTGCGTAATGCTAAATGGTTTAGAATTGAGGCACCAGAGACGTTTTTGAAACATCGCAGAACATATGAGATGTTCCAAGGACTGAAATTGGGATTTTAGGCTAGTGCCCACGTCAAGAGGTATGAGACCTTTGACAAGTTTCTTAAGCCTGCAAAATAAGGAGAAAAGCTCAACCGTTGAGCATGTGCTCAGATTGTATGAGTACAACAATCGCTTGAATCGAGTGGGAGTTAATCTTCCAGATGAGATAGTGATGGTTCTCCAAAGTCACTGTCACCAAGCTACTGGAGCTTCATGATGAACTATAACATATCAGGGATAGATATGATCCTTGAGCTATTCGCGACACCGCGAAAGTAGAAATCAAAAGGGAGCATCAATTGTTGATGGTTAGTAAAACCACTAGTTTCAAGAAGGGCAAGGGCAAGAAAGGGATACTTCATGAAACAACAAATCAGTTACTGCTCTAGTGAAGAAACCCAAAGTTGAACCCAAGCCTGAGACTAAGTGCTTCTGTAATAAGGGGAACGGTCACTGAAGCAGAACCACCCTAGATACTTGGTAGATGAGAAGGCTGACAAGGTTGATAGAAGTATGTATTGGACATATATTAAATGTGTACTTTACTAGTAGTCCTAGTAGCAGCATGGTATTAGATACCGGTTCGGTTGCTTAGTGTTAGTAACTCGAAATAAAAGGCTACAGAATAAACGGAGACTAGCCAAAGGTGAGACGAAGATAGGTGTTGGAAGAGTTTCCAAGGTTGATGTGATCAAACATCGCACGCTCCATCTTCCATTGGGGTTGGTGTTAAACCTAAATAATTGTTATTTGGTGTTTGCGTTGAGCATGGACATGATTAGATTTTGTTCATCGCAATGCGGTTATTCATTTAAGGAGAATAATGGTTACTCTGTTTATTTGAATAATACCTTCAATGGTCTTACACCTAAAATGAATGGTTTATTGAATCCCGATCGTAGTGATACACATGTTCATGCCAAAAGATATAAGATAGTAATGATAGTACCACATACTTGTGGCACTGCAATTTTAGTCACAATGGTATAAAACGCATGAAGAAGCTCCATGTTGATGGATCTTTGGACTCGCTTGATTTTGAATCACTTGAGACATGCAAATCATACCACATGAGCAAGATGACTGAAAGGCCTCGTTTTCAGTAAGATGGAACAAGAAAGCAACTTGTTGGAAGTAATACATCTTGATGTGTGCAGTCCAATGAGTGCTGAGGCATGTAGTGTATATCGTTATATTCTTACTTCATAGATGATTTGATTAGATGTTGAGTATATTTACTTGATGAATCACGAGACTGAATTATTGAAAGGTTCAAGTAATTTCAGGGTGAAGTTGAAGATCATCGTGACAAGAGGATAAAATATCTATGATATGATCATAGAGATGAATATCTGAATTACGAGTTTGGCACATAATTAAGACATTGTGGAAATTGTTTCACAACTAATATAGCCTGGAACACCATAGTGTGATGGTGTGTCCGAACATCATAACTGCACCCTATTGGATATGATGCATACCATGATGTCTCTTATCGAATTACCACGATAGTTTCTGGGTTAGGCATTAGAGACAACCACATTCACTTTAAATAGGGAACCACGTAATTCTGATGAGATGACACCGTATGAACTATGGTTTAGAGAAAGCTAAGCTGTCATTTCTTAAAAGTTTGGGGCTACGACGCTTATGTGAAAAAGTTTCAGGCTGATAAGCTCGAACCCAAAGCGGATAAATGCATCTTCATAGGACACCCAAAACAGTTGGGTATACCTCCTGTCTCAGATCCGAAAGCAATAGGGATTGTTTCTCGAATCGGGTCCTTTCTCGAGGAAAAGTTTCTCTCGAAAGAATTGAGTGGGAGGAAGATAGAACTTGATAAGGTTGTTGAAACTTTACTTCAACCAGAGAGTAGAGCAGCACAGGAAAAATGTTTCTGTGGCACCTGCCTCAGTTGAAGAGAAAGCTAATGATGATAATCATGGAGCTTCAGATCAAGTTACTATCGAACCTCATGGGTTGACAAGGGTGTGTACAACTTCTAAGTGGTAACCCTGTCTTAAAGGTCACGTTGTTGGACAACGATGAACCTATGAGCTATGGAGAAGCGATGGTGGGCCCGAATTCCAAAAATTGGCTCGATACCATAAAATTCGAGAGAGGATCCATGTATGAAAACAAAGTGTAGACTTTGGAAGAACTACTTGATGGTTGTAAGGCTGTTAGGTACATGTGGATTTTAAGAAGAAGACAGAAGTGGACGGTAATGTCATCGTCTATGAAGCTCGACTTGTGGCGAAGAGTTTTTCACAAGTTCAAGCAGTTGACTACGATGAGATTTTCTCACCCGTAGCGATGCTTAAGTCCGTCGGAAACATGTTAGCATAAGCTGCATTTATGAAATCTGGCAGATGGATGTCAAAACAAGTTTCCTTACCAGTTTTCGTAAGGAAAGGTTGTATGTGATACAATCAGAAAGGTTTTGTCGATCCTAAGGATGCTAAAAGGTATGCAAGCTCCAGCGATCCTTCCATGGACTAGAGCTAGCATCTCAGAGTCGGAATATACACTTTGATAGAGTAATCAAAGTTTATGGGTTTATACAAAGTTTGTTAGAAACTTGTATTTACAATAAAGTGAGTGGGAGCACTACAACATTTCTGATAAGTATATGTGGATGACATAGTGTTGATCCCAAATGATGAAGAACTTCTGGAAAGCATATATGGTTATTTGAAAAGTGTTTTTTCAATGGAAAACCTTGATTAAGCTACTTGAACATTGAGCATCAAGATCTATAAGGATAGATCAAAAACGCTTAATGGTACTTTCAAATGAGCACATACCTTGACATGATCTTGAAGGTGTTCAAGATGGATCAGCCAAAGAAGGAGTTCTTGCTTGAGTTGTAAGGTATGAAGTTAAGACTTAAAGCTCGACCACGGTAGGAGAAAGAGGAAGGACGAAGGTCGTCCCCTATGCTTTTGTCATAGGCACTATACGGTATGCCATGCTGAGTACCGCACCTGATGTGTGCCTTGCCACATGCCTGGCAAGAGGGTACAAAGGTGATCTAGGAGTAGATCACCAGATAGCGGTCAAAATTATCCTTAGAGGAATAAGGATATGTTTCTCGGTTATGGAGGTGATAAAGAGTTCGACATAAAGAGTTACGTCGATGCAAGCTAAACACCTATCCGGATAGCTCTGAGTAGAGATACCGGATACGTATAATGGAGCAACAATTTAGAATAGCTCCAAGTAGAACAGTTATTTGAAATGTCTCCAAATATAGCGTAGATATTTGCGAAGTACATACGGATCTGAATGTTGCAGACCCGTTAACTAAAACCTCTCTCACAAGCAACATGATCAAACCCAGAACTCATTGAGTGTTAATCACATAGTGATGTGAACTAGATTATTGACTCTAGTAAACTCTTTGGATGTTGGTCACATGGCGATGTGACCCATGAGTGTTAATCACATGGCGATGTGAACTAGATTATTGACTCTAGTGCAAGTGGGAGACTGTTGGAAATATGCTCTAGAGGCAATAACAAATTAGTTATTATTATATTTGTTCATGATAATCGTTTATTATCTATGCTATAATTGTATTGATAGGAAACTCAGATACATGTGTGGATACATAGACAACACCATGTCCCTAGTAAGCCTCTAGTTGACTAGCTCGTTGATCAATAGATGGTTACGGTTTCCTGACCATGGACATTGGATGTCGTTGATAACGGGATCACATCATTAGGAGAATCATGTGATGGACAAGACCCAATCCTAAGCCTAGCACAAAGATCGTGTAGTTCGTATGCTAAAGCTTTTCTAATGTCAAGTATCATTTCCTTAGACCATGAGATTGTGCAACTCCCGAATACCGTAGGAATGCTTTGGGTGTGCCAAACGTCACAACATAATTGGGTGCCTATAAAGGTACACTACGGGTATCTCCGAAAGTGTCTATTGGGTTGGCACGAATCGAGACTAGGATTTGTCACTCCGTGTGACGGAGAGGTATCTCTGGGCCCACTCGGTACGGCATCATCATATGCACAATGTGACCAAGGAGTTGATCATGGGATGATGTGTTACGGAACGAGTAAAGAGACTTGCCGGTAACGAGATTGAACAAGGTATCGGATACCGACGATCAAATCTCGGGCAAGTACAATACCGCTAGACAAAGGGAATTGAATACGGGATTGATTAAATCCTCGACATCGTGGTTCATCCGATGAGATCATCGTGGAACATGTGGGAGCCAACATGGGTATCCAGATCCCGCTGTTGGTTATTGGCCGGAGAGTTGTCTCGGTCATGCCTGCATGGTTCCCGAACCCGTTGGGTCTACACACTTAAGGTTCGGTGACGCTAGAGTTGTTATGGGAAATAGTATGTGGTTACCGAAGGTTGTTCGGAGTCCCGGATGAGATCCCGGACATGACGAGGAGCTCCGGAATGGTCCGGAGGTGAAGATCAGTATATTGGACGAAGGGTATTGGAGTCCGGAATTGTTCCGGGGGTACCAGGTGATGACCAGCGTGTCCGAAAGGGGTTTCGGAGGCCCCGACAAGCGTTGGGGGGCCTTATGGGCCAAGGGGAGAGGGCACATCAGCACACTAAGGGGCTGAGCGCCCCTCCCACCCCATCTCACGTAACAAGGAGAGGTGGGGGCGCCACCCCTAGGGCAGCCGCCCTTCCCGGCTTGGGGGGCAAGTTTCCTAAGGGGTGGGGGCGCCCAAACCCATCTAGGGTTTCCCCTGTGGTCGCCGCCCCTCCCCTAGGGAACCCTAGGGCGCCTCCCCCTCCTCCCTTCCCCCTATATATAGTGAGGGAGAGAGAGGGCAGCCGCACCCTTCCCCTGGCACAGCCCTCTCCCTCCTCCAACACCTCGTCCTCCTCCATAGTGCTTGGCGAAGCCCTGCCGGAGAACCACGAGCTCCATCACCACCATGCCGTCGTGCTGTCGGAGCTTTCCCTCAACTTCTCCTCTCCCCTTGCTGGATCAAGAATTAGGAGACGTCCCCGGGCTGTACGTGTGTTGAACGTGGAGGTGCCGTCCGTTCGGCACTAGGATCGTCGGTGATTTGGATCACGACGAGTACGACTCCATCAACCCCGTTCACTTGAATGCTTTCGCTTAGCGATCTACAAGGGTATGTAGATGCACTCTCCTTCCCTCATTGCTAGATTACTCCATAGATTGATCTTGGTGTTGCATAGAAAATTTTGAATTTCTGCTACGATACCCAACATGTATAATCCATGGACTCAACATTAGTCATAAAGAACTCACATACTTATTGCAAAAATCTATTAGTTATCGAAACAAAGTACTACGCACATGCTCCTAGGGGGATAGATTGGTAGGAAAAGACCATTGCTCGTCCCCGACCGCCACTCATAAGGAAGACAATCAATAAATAAATCATGCTCCGACTTCATCACATAACGGTTCACCATACGTGCATGGTACGGGAATCACAAACTTTAACACAAGTATTTCTCAAATTCACAACTACTCACTAGCATGACTCTAATATTACCATCTTCATATCTCAAAACAATCATCAAGTATCAAACTTCTCATAGTATTCAATGCACTCTATATGAAAGTTTTTATTATACCCCTCTTGGATGCCCATCATATTAGGACTAGATTCATAACCAAAGCAAATTACCATCCTGTTATAAAGACTCTCAAAATAATATAAGTGAAGCATGAGAGTTCATCTATTTCTTCAAAATAAAACCACCACCGTCCTCTAAAAAGATATAAGTGAAGCACTAGAGCAACAACAAACTACTCCGAAAGATATAAGTGAAGATCAATGAGTAGTTGAATAATGATGCAACTATATGAAGACTCTCTAACATTTAAGAATTTAAGATCATGGTATTTTATTCAAACAGCAAGCAAAACAAAAGAAAAGAAAATGACGCTTCAAGCAAAACACATATCATGTGGTGAATAAAAATATAGCTCCAAGTAAAGTTATCGATGAACGAAGACGAAAGAGGGGATGCCCTCCGGGGCATCCCCAATCTCAGGCTTTTTGGTGTCCTTGGATTTTACCTTGGGGTGCCCTGGGCATCCCCAAGCTTAGGCTCTTGCCACTCCTTATTCCATAGTCCATCGAATCTTTACCCAAAACTTGAAAATTTCACAACACAAAACTTAACAGAAAACTCGTAAGCTCCGTTAGTATAAGAAAATAAATCACCACTTAGGTACTGTTGTGAACTCATTCTAAATTAATATTTGTGTAATATATACTGTATTCCAACTTCTCTATGATTCATACCCTCCAATACTACTCATAGATTCGTCAAAATAAGCAAACAACACGTAGAAAACAGAATCTGTGAAAAACAGAACAATCTATATTAATCTGGATCAAACGTATACTTCTGGAGCGCCAAAAATTATAAAATAAATTTCTGGACGTTAGTAATTTATCCTTTAATCATCTGCAAAAAGAATTAACTAAATAGCACTCTCCAGTAAAAAATGGCAGCAAATCTCGTGACCGCTAAAGTTTCTGTTTTTTACAGCACGATCAAAAAGACTTCACCCAAGTCTTCCCAAAGGTTCTACTTGGAACAAACACTAAGTAAGAGCATAAAACCACATCTAAACAGAGGCTAGATGGATTATTTATTACTAAACAGGAACAATAAGCAAGGAACAAAAATAAAATTGGGTTGCCTCCCAACAAGCGCTATCGTTTAACGCCCCTAGCTAGGCGTGATGATTTCAATGATGCTCTTATAAAAGATAAGAATGGTAACATAAAGAGAGAATCATGAAGAATATGACTAGCACATTTAAGTCTAACCCTCTTCCTATGCATAGGTATTTTGTGAGCAAACAACTTATGGGAAAAATAATCAACTAGCATAGGAAGGCAAGACAAGCATAACTTCTAAACTTTAAGCACATAGAGAGGAAACTTGATATTATTGCAATTCCTACAAGCATATATTCCTCCCTCATAATAATTTTCAGTAGCATCATGAATTAATTCAACAATATAACCAGCACCTAAAGAATTCTTTTCATGATCTACAAGTATAGAATTTTTACTACTCTCCACATAAGCAAATTTCTTCTCATGAATAGTAGTGGGAGCAAACTCAACAAAATAACTATCATGTGAGGCATAATCCAATTGAAAACTAAAATCATGATGACAAGTTTCATGGTTATCATAAATATTTATAGCATACATGTCATCACAATAATCATCATAGGTAGCAACTTTGTTCTCATAATAAATTGGAACCTCTTCTGAAATAGTGGATTCATCACAAAATAAAGTCACGACCTCTCTAAATCCACTTTCATCAATATAATCATCATAAATAGGAGGCATGATTTCATCATAATAAATTTGCTCATCAAAACTTGGGGGTCAAAAAATATCATCTTCATCAAACATAGATTCCCCAAGCTTGTGGCTTTGCATATCATTAGCATCATGGATATTCAAGGAATTCATACTAACAACATTGCAATCATGCTCATCATTCAAATATTTAGTGCCAAACATTCTAATGCATTCTTCTTCTAGCACTTGAGCACAATTTTCCTTTCTATCATTCTCACGAAAGATATTAAAAAGATAAAGCGTATGAGGAAAACTCAATTCCATTTTTGTTGTAGTTTTCTTTTATAAACTAAACTAGTGCTAAAACAAGAAACAAAAAGATTCGATTGCAAGATCTAAAGATATACCTTCAAGCACTCACCTCCCCGGCAATGGCGCCAGAAAAGATCTTGATGTCTACTACACAACCTTCTTCTTGTAGACGTTGTTGGGCCTCCAAGTGCAGAGGTTTGTAGGACAATAGCAAATTTCCCTCAAGTGGATGACCTAAGGTTTATCAATCCGTAGGAGGCATAGGATGAAGATGGTCTCTCTCAAGCAACCCTGCAACCAAATAACAATGAGTCTCTTGTGTCCCCAACACACCCAATACAAAGGTAAATTGTATAGGTGCACTAGTTCGGCAAAGAGATGGTGATACAAGTGGTACATGGATGGTAGATAAAGGTTTTTGTAATCTGAAAATATAAAAACAGCAAGGTAACTAATGATAAAAGTGAGCACAAACGGTATTGCGATGCGTTAAAACAAGGCCTATGGTTCATACTTTCACTAGTGCAAGTTCTCTCAACAATAATAACATAATTGGATCACATAACTATCCCTCAACATGCAACAAAGAGTCACTCCAAAGTCACTAATAGCGGAGAACAAACCAAGAGATTATGGTAGGGTACGAAACCACCTCAAAGTTATCCTTTCTGATCGATCTATTCAAGAGTCCGTAGTAAAATAACACGAAGCTATTCTTTCCGTTCAATCTATCATAGAGTTCATACTAGAATAACACCTTAAGACACAAATCAACCAAAACCCTAATGTTACCTAGATACTCCAATGTCACATCAAGTATCCGTGGGTATGATTATACGATATGCATCACACAATCTCAGATTCATCTATTCAAACCAACACAAAGTACTTCAAAGAGTGCCCCAAAGATTCTACCGAAGAGTCAAGACGAAAACGTGTGCCAACCCCTATGCATAAGTTCACGAGGTCACGGAACCCGCAAGTTGATCACCAAAACATACATCAAGTGGATCAACAGAATATCCCATTGTCACCACGGGTATCCCACGCAAGACATACATCAAGTGTTCTCAAATCCTTAAAGACTCAATCTGATAAGATAACTTCAAAGTGAAAACTCAATCCATTACAAGAGAGTAGAGGGGGAGAAACATCATAAGATCCAACTATAATAGCAAAGCTCGCGATACATCAAGATCGTACCACCTCAAGAACACGAGAGAGAGAGAGAGATCAAACATATAGCTACTGGTATGTACCCTCAGCCCCGAGGGTGAACTACTCCCTCCTCGTCATGGAGAGAACCGGGATGATGAAGATGGCCACTAGAGAGGGATTCCCCCTCCGACAGGGTGCCGGAACGGGTCTAGATTGGCTTTCGGTGGCTATGGAGGCTTCTTGTGGCGGAACTCCTGATCTATTGTGCTCTTCGAAGTTTTTAGGGTATATGGATATATATATATATATATATATATATATATATATATATATATATATATATATATATATATAGGAGGAAGAAGTACGTCGGTGGATCTCCGGGCTGTCCACGAGGCAGGGGGCGCGCCCCCCACCCTCATGGGCAGCCCGAGACTCTCCTGGTCCAACTCTGATACTCTGTGGGCTTCTTCTGGTCCAAAAATAGGTTCCGTGAAGTTTCAGGTCAATTGAACTCCGTTTGATTTTCCTTTTCTGCGATACTCTAAACAAGGAAAAAACAGAAACTGGTACTGGGCTCTAGGTTAATAGGTTAGTCCCAAAAATCATATAAAATAGCATATAAAACATCCAAGGTTGATAATATAATAGCATGGAACAATCAAAAATTATAGATACGTTGGAGACGTATCAAAATGTTATTTATATCTACAATACAAAAGATACATCATACGAAACTACATCTCATGATGAATCTAATGGTATATGTTTGCCGTTCTAGATGTAAATGTTTTTCTCCACGTACATGGTCCAACTTTGTGATGTTTGACTTTTCAATAAATCTATATGCTATGGACCGAAGAGAGTGCCTAAGTCGAGAGAGATCAAGTGCGTTTGAAGGAGAATGAGTGAGTGTGCAAAAAGAGTGTGTGTGTGAAAGAGAAAGGGATAGCAAACAATAAATTAGAGAGAGAGAGAGTGTGTGTGTGTGTGTTTTTTTCATTTCTTATGCAAACATATCACACATGCATCTTCGAGATAGAAAAGCGAGGTGAGGAGATACACGAAGATAGCTAGTGCGTGATTGTTTCCAACGGAGAGAGACACCCCTATAGGACATGTCCAATAGAGGTCTGGACAACAAGGAACAAAGGTCGAGAGGGACACATGGAGAACATGGATGCATGGGGAGGGAGAGAGGGTGTGTTTGTGATAGAGAGATCCCCTCGAGATCGTGAGGGAAGTATATGGGTGGGAGATCGAGGGAGGTGCGTGCGCGATAGAAAGATGCCCCGAGAGAAATTGAGATAGACCATGCACATGTTTGTGATAGAGACTAAGATTAGCTAGTCATACACATATAGGGGGGCTGCGCGTGCCTACATTTGAGTGAGAGACCATCATACTTGGCTAGGCATGAGATTGTGTGTGTGTGCATGTGAGATGGAGAGAGAACGAGGGAGAGAGATAGAGTTTTAGATGGGTCTATCGAGTGCGAGTGAGATATGCATGTGTATGTGTGACCCAGGTAGATGGAGAGTTTGGGAGAGACAGAGGGAAGAGCTCCGAGACAACAGAGTGGTGCGTGAGAGAGTTACGGGCAACGAGCCAAGGAATTTGTGTGCGTACGATGAGTGCACCAAAGATATTTAGCTTGGACTAGAGAATCATACATAGTGTGCGAGAGAGACCTATAGATGGAGTATATATGCATGCGAACTAGAAAGACCCCCCCCCACACACACACAGAGACGGAGAGAGAGGGATAGGTACCAAAAAGGTTTGTGTGTTGGATGCATGCGACATAATTGAAGATTGTTGGTGAGAGAGAGAGAAGGAGTCCGGAAGAGGGGGAGGTCGTGTTTTATGCATTAAAGACTGATATAAACCATGTTTCGATATATACTTGCATTCAAATATTTAAATTGGAGAACATGTTGTCTGCAATCCACAAATGAACGGAGATATGCGTATATCAAACAAGTTCATTAATTTGACTTTCAACATGTTCATGGAGTACTATAATAATGTACAACATGCTACTCGATTGAGGTGTTCAATTTTGGATTTAGTTCACTATTTTGACTTGGTGAACGAGCTATTTCATTGAATCGAGATATTTCATTTTGGGTTTGATTCCTGTTTTTCAGTGGGTCAACTATTTGTCATATAGTAAATCGCTAGCAACGAGCATGTAAAAACACATTACTCCCGAGCATCATCTCTCCATCTAAAAAAGAAGTGCAAGATAATATTTGCAAATTTGATTTGAATCGACTTGGTAAGGTAGACATGGATGCTCGTTCTCCCAAAATTTGAACGAACCGTTAAACACCCTCTGCTCAGTGGGATTCGCCCAAGTAAATAAATGGGAGACACGAAATTACCGGCCTATGTGGGACACGCATCAATTGGCCCGTTGTACATCGAGGGTAGGTTCTTAACTTCATCCAAGCGCGCCTTCTCCTTAGCCAAAATGACATGTGCCGAATAATTCATAAACCATGGTCGGCAAAACACCATCTCCTCGCCTGAAATAGCTCGCGCCCACTATTTCAAAACGCGCTCTCCTCGCCTGAAATCGCTCGCGCCCACTATATTTGAAAACACACCCTCCTCGCCCGAAATTGCTCGCGCCCACTATATTTCAAAACACGCCCTCCTCGCCTGAAATCGCTCGCGCCCACTATTTGGGAGAAGCAAAGTTACTCTACTATCCCCGACCCTCAGTACACAGACCCAAGACGA
>NC_041380.1:408763711-408820564 GCF_002162155.2 Triticum dicoccoides
GTAAGACATGGTTCCCCCTCCCAATTCCCCATTCATACCTCATGGGCGCCAAATCACCTTCTCCCTGGAAGCTCCCTTCTCCCGAGCCGCGAAACCTCAGCCCCTCCTCCATGGCGCCCCCACCGCACCAAATTCACAGCCGCCCTCCTCTCTAATCCCGGAGACGCTGCCCATTTGCCATCATGCAATGGGTTGTGTGCCTCTCACTCCGTGTTGTCGGAGCTGCCTCGACGACGGCCGCATGAACCATACTGGAGCCGATTCACACCCGCCGTTTTTCATGGCGCCGGAGCGGCTCCAACTTTGGACCCGCCCAGAGCCCCGGCGCTGCTTCCCCGTAGCCGTCGACCATCGCGACATCTCTGCTTCCCTGCCGCCGGTAACCACCGCAACTGCGCCGGCCTCACCGACTAGGCAGCTGGAGCTGCCTACTTCACCGGGCCGCCAGATAGGTCGCACCCTCATCTCAAATCACTTTATTTAGGCGTCATTTGTCTGGATTTTTATTCTGGGCTAATCGATTCCCAATGGGAAGCAGCACCCCTCGAGCCGGCAGAGCTCCTAGGCTGCCGGTTGGCTAGTGTCTAACGTAAGGGTGCGGGGGCACAAGTTCGCCGTGGAAGCATCGCTTAGATGACTATCTTAGAATTGCGTGGGTTTAAGGTACTGCCGCCGCCGGATCTAGATGACGGTGAGTCTTTATGGATTGGCCCAGGGGCGGCGCAACCACGACAATGCGGTGGGGCGGGGAGCGGGGTTTTGGTCGGGGCCACGGACGGCGGAGGCAGGCTGCTCTACCGGTGGTCGCTGGCTCTTCGGGGAAGATTCCGAACAGTGTCAGTCGGGAGGCACAAGACGACCATCAAGCCATCCGGCGTAGATCGGACAATACCAAAATAAAATAAAATCGTGTGACCCCAATTTAGTCTTCAGTCAATAGACGTGTGACCACTCTCGTACCTTGCTGTTGATCTCTTAGGGTATTTCTTCAGATCAGAGAGATGTGTCGTTCTTACGTTTTCTGCATCTTCAGTCACACCGTCTTCCAACTCACCGCAGTTGCTCCAACAAGGGAAGAATACACCAGAAGGGAGCTATAGTCCCCACTCAATAGTTCCCTGCATCGAATGTGCGTGCCTGACATGGACAGCCACAACAACTGTAGGGCCATCGACAATTCAGCACATGATGCTCACTCCTATGGATGGCGGCCAGATAGGTTGTACCATCATCTTACTTGTGTGCAATATTTATGGCTTTGTTATTAATCTAAGCATGGAAAATAGATTATCACATTTCACTGTATATTCATGCTGATCTCTTACGGGTCTTGTTCAGGAGTTAACACTGTTCCATAGTTCAGCTAAGAGACTTGTTCTTTAGGTAATGTTGTTCCATAGTTATCATCCATCAGCCAATGCTATCCCACAGGCTGGTGATTATAGTATTATACCAATTCTAGTATAACATATGTTATTCCTTAATACTTTTGTGTGCCATCTAGTTAATCTCGAGTACAAACGATACATATTCTATATCTTTCATCTGTGTTCTCCCTTTAGTTTTTGAGACCTGTTGCTGCTAGTTAACCCCAGTCCTACTAGTTATGTCGTCTCCTACAGGCACTCATTACATAAATCTAACTGCTAGTTGTCTTCCATGCATGTCAGGTATAACTGCACACGCTGATTTATCCACAAGAACCTCACGGAGCAATGTAACGGCCAACAAACTTGATGTCAATGATACCCAATATGATGGAACATGTAAAGGTAGTTCTTCACAAGACTTGCAGAAAGATGATGAATCCTATTCACCCCATAAGGTCCTTGCTCTAACTTGGCCCTTGATATGGGTACAACATGCATATAATCTCCTAGAGTGCATCTACTCTATTGCAATGCCTTGTGCTTAGCCTGTTGATCATGAATGTAAATATGGTTGCCTTATTGTTTTTCAGTACCTATTCCATTCATGATAACATATTTTCAAATTCAAGTACTGTCATTCTACTCTATCGCAATGCCGTCTACTTAGTTTGGACATCATGCTTCTCAATATCTCATGCATTGTTATTCATCAGTATGTACTTCATCTGTCTACCATACCATGTTTTTTTACATTAAAGTGATGTTCTAGTGGTCTCTTGCAATGTCATCCTAGTTTCCCAATCATACACGCATATGTTGCCTTAGTGTTTTCCTGTATGTATTCCGCTAGCATATAGTTTTACATTCAAGTAGAGTTTTTTTACACTGTTGTCTTCTCGTATCCCTAGCTCTTACATCATACTCCTCCATCTGGATTACATGTCGCAGAAATGGATAAAACTGGATGTATCTAGAACTGATATACGCCTAGACCCATCCATTTATTTCCGGATGGAGGGAATACATGTAAATAGGGCATGCCTTTCTATTCTTCATTACCTATTCCATCTCTGTTGTAGCATGTTTTATAATTGAATCACCATTCTTCTATATAAGGCATGCACGGGGAAGACGTCTATGTTAGAATCTGAAGGGTTACAAACTAGGTCTTTGCAAAAGATCCAAACGCTAGGAGATAATAAACCAACTCCAGTTTTCATAGATACTGCTCCAGCATAGAGAAACCTAGCTCCCACTGATAATAAGCAGATGCCAGTGGCCAAAGAACTAGTCCGCTCCAGTCCAGCAAAAATATGTCAACTCCATTCTAAGAAGCGTGTGCGTATCCTCGCATCATGAAATTTTATAGCATTCTGATCATATTTTCTACATGTTTCTTACACATCTCTCTTTTAAAAAATAAGGTTAAACGATAGAAGACTTCCTCCATTGGGATTGTCTTCGAGGAAATATCTTGCGGGAATTATCTATGCTCCAATGCTGATGTAAGTACCTATTGAATATCACTATATTTTTACATCAGCATGTATTTTGTTAATCTGCGTGAATGCAACCTTTATCTGATCTAAAATTAGTTGCAGCAAAATGTTAAAGGCGCTAATGTTGATTTTTGTAAGGAAAACTACCTGGTAGTTTTGCATACTGAGCTGCATGAGTGTACTATCTCATATCATGCACATTACTGAATTCTAGTGCTGCTCTGGTTGCCCATTCATTCATTTTGTCAATGTTGCTTTCGTATTACCTTACCTGGCTGATGATAGTTGTGCCATATTGTGTTAATTTGGTGTAGGCTAGTTGCCCAAACATTCGTTGTGTCAATGTTGCTTTCCTATTATCTGACCTGGCCAATGATAGCAATGCTAGTGTGTTAATTTGGTGCAGGCTGCTGAAGATAAGAAGACAAACTCTGAAAATAGCAAGGCAACCCCATTGTTTCTTTCCAATAAATCTAGGCCAGGTAATATGGCAATAACTCATGATTAATCTGTTCGGTTCCCCTCCTAATTTATGTTATGATGCAGTGGTCAAGACACTCTCCACTATCAATAATACAAGCCTGCCAAAATCGCCATCTGAATATGTTCAATTTCCTCTATCTCGAATGCAATGGAAAAAATGTATGTTTGTGAACCAGTCAATGGTTGAAGCAATGATGGAAATGGTGTAGGAATCAGAGGTGCACATTCGTGTGCAACGACAACTGATCAATGTTTTCAGAGACAGTGTAGCAAAGCAGCAAGAACTTGCCCACATGCTTATGGGCGTCATCCGCGCTGAGTTGCAGATTGTGACGTTGTAGATTGTTAGGTTCTGTTCATTTATTTGCACTAGCATCAATCTTTGATTGCCCAGTGGATGTAATTTCCTGTAATATATGTTGGATGTGCAACATTTTTCCCTGTATGTCGTACCTTTGCTTGATCGGTTTTGGTCATGTGCATAATTGCTCATCGTAATGGGCTCAAATTATCTAATTGGGCCTAAAGACATGTACGAACTTTAGTGGGCCCATTAAGTTAATGGGCCATTACCAGGCCGAAAGTTAATGGTCGGCCCTCTTACCTCTCGGGTCATTAACGGGCCGACATCGAAACGGGCGACAGGTGGGCCCATTTGATTCCACGGGCCGTTAACAGGCCGTTACTAAGGTCGGGCTACATATGGCCCAACTATACTATGGGCCTTTAGCAGGCCGAAAGAGATAGCGGCTCGTACTGGACCATGAAGAGCATGGGCCGCTAAGAGGCCGAAAGTCAGGTTGTACAGTAATGGCCCAACTGTCTTGTGGGCCTTTAGCAGTCTGAAAGAGAAACTAGGCTAGTATTGGACCATGAAGAGCATGGGTCGTTAAAAGGACAAAACTCAGGTTTGACTACAAATGGTCCAACTCATTTATGGGCCGTCAACAGGCTAAAAGACACACCGGGCAGGGAATTGGCCCAACACTTAAATGGGTCGCTAAAAGGCCAAAACTAAGGTCCGACTACAAATGGCCCAACTCCTTTTTGGGCCGTCAGCAGGCTGAAAGACACACCGGGCCGGAAATTGTCCCAACACTTAAATGGGTCGCTAAAAGGCCGAAAGATGTACATCTTGAAAATTGGCCCATCCCTTGAATGGGCCGTTAACAGGCCGAAATCACATCGGGCCGATATTGAGCCCAAATATATAGAGGGATGTTAATGGGCTCGAACTGACGATGGGCTGCAATGGTGTCAAATCTTTAACAGATCGTTGACGGGCCGAATTGGCACATCTCGTATGGGTCGTGGGCCTAAATGTACCGAACACAAGTCGGCCTTATATGGGCCGGCCTGCTAATTTTTACTGGGGTGGCCTTTTTCACCGGAATGGGCCACTGTTGGGCCGTGCCATGTGTCGACCTATCATAGGCGCCTCCTGTCCAATGAGTGGATGACATATGTCCCAACGGTGAGCCAACACGTGTTTCCTCCAGCCAATGATAATTTTACATGTAGAAAATCCCCATTGATCCGGGCTATTAACTGGTTATCGGATCTGAAACTGGACCCGATAGCTTAATGGCGACCCGTTACGGTGGATGCCACGTGTCGGTCACCCTTGACAAAAGCACTTTCATGACGCGCCATTTATCGTCATGGAAGTGGACACTTCCGTGATGATAATTTTGGTAATGTCATGGAGCACTTCTACGACAGCACATGTATGACTATCTTGATTCTGCCATAAAATTGTCATGGATGTACATGCATGATAGAAAACGTGACCTACTATGACAAACACGTATCATCACGGAAGTGTCTTTTTTTGTAGTGCACACAGCTTGAGAGGGCGGGAAAGAAAACCGTCGCTGCCAAGGGGAAGCGAGCGACCACCACGAAGGAGGCGGCCGCAGAGGGGAGTAAGAAGAGGGCAGCAGAACAGGACAAGAAGCAAAGGGGAGACGTGGTCTTCTTCCCGTTGAATCTAGATAGCGACACCTTGGTTGCAAGGTATGGATACATGTGGGGGAGGGAATTTGATACGTCTCCAACGTATCTATAAATTTTGATTGTTCCATGCTATTATATTATCTGTTTTGGATGTTTTATATGCATTAATATGCTATTTTATATGATTTCTGGGACTAACCTATTAACCTAGAGCCCACTTTCTGTTTTTTCCTTGTTTTAGAGTTTCGTAGAAAAGGAATACCAAACGGAATGAAACTTTCGTGATGATTTTTCTTGGACTAGAAGACATCCAGAGGACTTGGAGTGCATGTGAGGGAAGCCACGAGGCAGGCACAAGGATGGAGGGCACGCCGAGGGGGGTAGGGCGCCCCCCACCCTTGTGGGCCCCTCGTGACTCCACCGACCTATTTCTTCCGCCTATATATTCTCAAATACCCCAAAACCTTCCAGGGGAGCCACGAAACCACTTTTCCATTGCCGCAACCTTCTGTATCCGTGATATCCCATCTAGGGGCCTTTTTTGACGTCCTGCCAGAGGGGGATTCGATCATAGAGGGCTTCTACAGCAACAGCATTGCCCCTCCGATGAAGCGTGAGTAGTTTACCACAGACCTACGGGTCCATAGCTAGTAGCTAGATGGCTTCTTCTCTCTCTTTGATTCTCAATAACATGTTCTCCTCGATGTTCTTGGAGATCTATTCAATTTAATACTTTTTTGCGGTGTGTTTGCCGAGATCCCATGAATTGTGGATTTATGATCAGCTTATCTATGAATATTATTTGAATCTCCTCTGAATTCTTATATGCGTGATTTGATATATTTGCAAGTCTCTTTGAACTATCGATTTGGTTTGGCCAACTATATTGGTTTTTCTTGCAATGGGAGAAGTGCTTAGCTTTGGGTTCAATCTTGCGGAGCTCGATCCTAGTGACAAAAGGGGAACCGACACGTATTGTATTGTTGCCATCGAGGATAACAAGATAGGGCTTTCATCATATTACTTGAGTTAATTCCGCTACATCATGTCATCTTACTTAATGCATTACTCTGTTCTTATGAACTTAATACTCTAGATGCAGGAATGAGTCGGTCGATGTGTGGAGTATAGTAGTAGATGCAGAATCATTTCGGTCTACTTGACACAGACATGATGCCTATATTCATGATCATTGCCTTAGATATCATCATAACTTTGTGCTTTTCTATCAATTGCTCGGTAGTAATTTGTTCACCCACCATAATGTTTTATATCTTGAGAGAAGCCTCTAGTGAAACCTATGGCCCCCGGGTCTATTTTCCATCATATAATCTTTTGTTTTCCATCATGTAAGTTTCTGATCTACAATTTTAGTTTCCTATTTACTTTATTTGCAATCTTTTACTTTACGATCTATAAACCGAAAACACCAAAAATATTACTTTACCATTTATCCATCTATATCAAATCTCACTTTGTAAATAACCGTGAAGGGATTGACAACCCCTTTGTCGCGTTGGGTGCAAGTTGGTGTTTGTTTGTGTAGGTATTCGGTGGCTTGTTGCGTTGTCTCCTACTGCATTGATACCTTGGTTCTCAAAACTGAGGGAAATACTTGCTCTACTTTGTTGCATCACCCTTTCCTCTTCAAGGGAAAAACCAACGCAAGCTCAAGAGGTAGCAGGAAGAATTTCTGGAGCTGTTGCCGGGGAGATCTATGCCAAACCAGTTCATACCAAGTACCCATCATAAACTCTCATCCCTCGCATTACATTATTTGCCATTCGGCTCTCGTTTTCCTCTCCCCCACTTCTAAAATGATTTTCAAAAAGATTCACCTTTTCTTCACCCCTTTTTTATTCGTCTTCTTCATTTGCTTTTCGTGTGCTCATGTGTTTAAACACCCGTTTAGTTCCTATGGCTAGTCCACCTGTCCTTGTTAGCACTCCCGATAATGAGGTCCAAAATTTCAAGCAAAGGGAAGGAGAAAATTTAAAAGATGCTTGGTATAGAATTTGCAATGCTCAAAATAGATCTACTCGAAAGCAGTCTACTGTCGTTCTTCTTCGCAATTTTTATGTGGGCGTTACTCCTTGGAATAGATATGTTCTAGATACCATTACCGGAGAAAATTTCTTGGGGAGCCATACTTTTGATTCTTATAATGCCATGATAGATTTGCTAGGCCCCCCACCTCTTTTGATTAATTGAACTGTTTTAACTTTGGAGCATGTGATGCAAAGACTTGATATTACTGAGAATAAAATTGATACAGTTGAGTTGATTGAAAATTAGGATAAAAAGATTCATAATCAGATTATGCAATATGGATCTAAAGTAGTAGTTAATTTAAAGAATCTTAAGGAAAAGGAACCAATAGTTAATGGAAGGATAGATCAAGATTCTACTAAAATTGGCAAACTAGAAGATATTATTACCAACTTGGGTTCCACTTTTTCCTCCGTTAAAACTACTCAAAACCTTCCTCCTACCAAGATTGCCAAGTTTACTTATGTTCCTAAGAATAAGGGTGAATCTTCTAGTAAATACAATGAAGATCTCAAATCAATTAGTATTCACCCCAATTTTCTCGATATTATTAAGGAACCTATTGTCATGAATGAGTTTCTTGATTTCTTGCCTAGGAGTTTGATAATTAACAAAATTAAAGAACCTCCTAAGGGTAATAGGTGTGAGATTGAAGAAATGCGTGCCAAAGATGATAATACTTAGATCTATTCATGTTTTATGCCTAGCTAAGGGCGTTAAACAATAGCGCTTGTTGGGAGGCAACCCAATTTTATTATTGTTTTTACTTTTTAGGTCCTATTTTGCAATAAATAATTCATTTAGCCTCTGGTTAGATGTGGTTTTTTCTACCTCTTGAGCACTGCATTGGTTTTCCCTTGAAGATGAAAGGGTGATGCAGTAGAGCAGCGTAAGTATTTCCCTCAGTTTTTGACAACCAAGGTATCAATCCAGTAGGAGACTGTCACGACCGGTTTTTCAATAAAAATGTTTATTGAGAAAACCAATCTTTTGAATCCAGTATGAGAAAAATCCTTCTTACCGGTAGACAAATTCTTGATACAATAAGCCAGAAGCATAAAATATATTACAGGGTCGAGCTACGGTTGCTCAACCAAATCTTTACAAGCACGCCAATAATTATACATAATGGCGGACATGACACAGTGGTGTGGAGGCATACTACTGACTCGAGGATAGGGTGGTGGTGGAAAAACACAGTGGGGAGTGTGATACATGACTCTAAAACTGGCATCTCATCGAGCGTCGAGGTGAGGCTCGATGAATTTATTTGGTAGCGGAAGCGGATATAATACAGTGACCAAATCCAGGGTCGCACGAGACTGACTGGGATTCCTCTAGGCGTCGGACTCGCTATCAAATTCTTCATCCATGAGATCGCCTTCGTCAGCATCTGGCCAAATCAACAAGCCAGGTGAGTACTTTGAAAGTACTCGCAAGACAGTTCGGACGTAAGATATAACAAATGCATGCATGGATGCGTCATGAGTATTTTAACAGTGTCACATTAATTCGTAAAAGCAAGACAGGTAAAAAAAAAGGGGTCAGCGGTAGTCCGCTCGAAAACCCAACAAAATAACTGTAAACCCAATTGGGTGTCTGAAGCGACACCTCGATAGGAAAATAAATAAATAAATCATGCCGCAGTCGGGCGTCTGAGCGACGCCACATAAAGGGCTTTAGAAGAAATGCCACAGTCGGGCATCTGAGCGACGCCACATAAAGGGCTTTAAAAGAAATGCCACAGTCGGGCGTCTGAGCGACGCCACATAAAGGGCTTTAAAAGAAATGCCACAGTCGGGCATCTGAGTGACGCCACATAAAGGGCTTTAAAAGAAATGCCACAGTCGGACGTCTGAGCGACATCGCAGAAAGGGCTTTCATTGAAAGTAAAATATAACACTGCCACAGTCGGACGACATCACTGAAAGGGCTTTTATTCACAAGTAAATAATACTCATAATAAATATTCAATTCATGAGAATAAACGGGTTAGTCCATCCACAGGAATAAACATTTAACCGGACTTAGCACTCATGTGATTCACCGGAGTCTCTGTCATCAAAACTGACATTTTGTCAGGATAAGATAATACCGAACTTGGACATGTAATAGATGATTCAAAGGAATATATGACTCTGCAGAGTTTGTACGAAATTTTTTCCCACAGCCAACAGATTTCCGTAGTCATGAAGGACTAGTTCCGTTTACAGTATTTCGGAAGAAAACACAGCTAACCAGTACACACCCATCCTACCTCTCGATGCTAGGAATCACCCTAGACATCGTCCAAGAAAAACTTTTGAGACGGGGAGATCAGAATCTCGAATAGCGTGGGATCAAATTTATATACGCGTGCTCTAAGGGGTGCCCCCCTCTCGGTCCCAACCGGAAACACCCATGCCCCCTAACCGGATGACTGGCTTTAATCCAGGGCCATGGAACCATCATCGCGGCCTCTCCTTTTTGGTGTGTACCAGGAAAGCGGTTTACAACTTACTAAGCCATATTCCTTGCGGAAAACATGTGGTAGTACAGGGAAGGAAGAATGGAAGGAACTGGAATGATACGGTTTGACACTGAAGTCATATAGCCTGGCATAAGACTGGCATGCTACAACACTGCCATCTTACCCATCCTCATGCCAACACATGGCCATGCATACTCACATTCATCCACTTATGGATTTTCGGAACTCACTTGTCTCATTGTTGCATGTAACATGACATCCGTCGGTATACTCATCAACATGCCATGAAACTACTTAATGCAAACATGCCAAGACAATCATCATATCAAAAGTTCAAACATGCTTGCCTGGTTCGGAGTAGTCTGAGCCTAGCTCGGTGAAGTTTGCGGCCCCATCACCTCCTTCGGTATCTATGGCATAAAGAAAATATACGCGCTATCGTGAATATCATGAGGTGCACAAAAATTTCTCCAAATATTTTTCAAATAAATCTGATAAAAAACTAAACAAAATTTTAAGGAAAACAGAAAAAGAATCAATCAAAAATACTTTTCTGTTAAAAAGTTATAAGGGTTTTAGTCCAGGGACTCATCTGTAATGAAACAGAAAGTTCCCAGGGGCTAGCTTACAAAAACAGAAAACGACTCGAATAAGAATGCGCCGGCCCAGCGGGAAAACACATTTGGTAGAAGACATTTTCAGAAAACGTTTCGCTTAGAAAGGACAGAGAGGCTGACAGGCGGGTCCCCCCCGTCAGGTTTGAATATTCAAACGGGGCGGCAGAGTTCGACGGTGCCCGAGAGCCGCGGTGGTCGCCGGCGGCGATCCATGGCGAGCCAGGGAGATCGGAGAGTACCTCCGTGTTCAGGGCGCCATTCCGCGTCGGTTGGTGGTGGTGGTGGTCGCCGGCGAGTACCACGTCGACGGCGAGCCTTGCTCCAGCGGACGGCGGTTCGGGTGGTCGAGGGCCTCGTCGGAGAGAGCTGCGAAGGCCAAATTGATGCTGGGGTTAGCTTACTGGGTGCTAGAGGAGGCTATAGACGAGATTTGGGCGCCGGGGACGGCCTCACCGGAGCGAATCGAGCTGGTGGCCGAGGCGGATCGGGGCGGCCGAAGTTGGGGGAGGAGACCTCCTCGAGGTCCTCCTGGTAGCTTGGCAGGGTCCTGGAGAGGTGCAGAGGGGGTGTGTGCTCGAGAGCGAGTTCGGGAGCCCTTTTTATAGGCGATCCGAGGCGGTGGCCGAGAACGGGGTTCTCCGGCGAAGTTTACGGCGGCGCAGGGCATTGGTCGGGGAGGTTTTAGGGGTTGAGCGCCATCGTGGGGGTTCACTGGGTCCGTTTAGGTGCTAAACGAGCCAGGATTGGGTGCTTTGGGCGAGCTCGACGGAACGGGGCGGCGCGATCCCGTCGGCGGCAGGGAGCACGTTCTGTGCTTGCCGGGCCACGGCGACCGTGCCACGGGCATGCGCTAGCATGGCAGGGACACGCGGAGAGCCAGGGGACGTTGGGCGGCGCCGGGTGGCGTGGCGAGCGGGCTCGGGCCCTCGCTGGCCGCCACGGGAGGCGCAGCCACCGCAGAAACCTCCAACGCCGGCGAGGCTCGTCGCCACCGACGCCAGGAATCGGCCAAGCGTGCGTGCGGGGTGCTGGCCAAGGGGAAGGGGCTGCGTGCAACGCGCCAGGGCGCACTGTGTCCGCGTGACCGAAGTCTGACAAAGGAAAAACGACACTGAACTCTGAATTTAACTGAAGATGAACAGAACAGTGCATGCAAGGTGTTCGACAGAATGATCTAGGCATCTAGGGATTTTTCCTTGAGCTGAAACTTGGTGGGGTGGCCTCTCATTGCACCAGGAGGCTGCCTGAATTTTGGTGGAATTTTAGGAGAAGTGTAGATATGAGTTTCACCAAATTTATCAAATCTGGTCCAAACTTGCAGTGAGTGAAATTTGAAATTTTTGAAAAGAAGAAGAGTGGATCAAGATGGTTCTAGGTTGTGGGTACTAAAGACAATCCAGGGGAGTTGGTTTGAGATAAAAACTCAAAGGCAATGAGGTACTTGCTTTGAAAATCACTCAGGCTCAAAATAATTGGCAGAAATGATTTGAGAGATAAAATAATTGAAATAAAATCCAAAACTTGTTTGGACTTGTTGAGACAGATAATTTAGATTGTTCAAAGGTGGAGGGAGGGATTTTGAGAAGATTTACTATAGGAGACATGGTAAAACCATGGGTGGTTTCAAGATAAGAAAAACCTAAAAATTCATAGAGTTCTTTTTATAAGAAAAAGAATAATCTCCAAAAATATACTTTGAGAAGGGAACCATTAGAGAAAGAGTCTTAAGTGATCAAACACCATAGTTTGAAGAAGATACAAAAATAAAAATCCTTGCCAAAGAAGTTTTTAAGAGGAAGGTTTTCTAGAAAAAAATTAAATGGCCTCTTTTCAAAAACCAACAAAGTTTTTGCTGAAAACCAAATAAAATTTTTGGAGTGTCACAACACCTACCCCCTTAGGAAAAATCTCGTCCCCGAGATTTCAGCTGATCCTTAAATAAGTGTGGATGCTCTGTCCGAAGGAAATCTTCCCTTTCCCAGGTTGCTTCACTTTCTGTGTGATTGCTCCACTGAACTCTGAAAAATTTGATGGTTTTCTGTCGGGTCCTCCTTTCAGACTCCTCTAATATTTTTACTGGGCGTTCTCATAGGTGAGGTCTGGCTGCACGTCAATGTTCTCATGGGATACTTGCTTCTCTGGTTTGCTTACGCACTTCCTTAATTGAGAGACGTGGAACACGTCGTGGATGTCGGAAAATTCTTCTGGTAAGTCTAGCTGGTAGGCTACAGTGCCTCTTCGTGCCACTATGCAGAATGGTCCAATGAATCTTGGTGCTAACTTCCCCTTAATCTTAAACCGTTGTAGTCCCCTCATAGGTGATACTCGTAGGTACACAAATTCACCGGGTTCAAAATTGATCCCACGATGTTTCTGATCGTAATAACTCTTCTGTCGGCTTTGAGCGGTCTTGAGTCGGTCCCTGATTAGCTTGACTTTTTCCTCGGCTTCTTTGAGCATGTCTGGGACGAAGATACGGCTGTCTCCGGTCTCTGACCAATTTAGCGGGGTACGACATCTCCGTCCGTACAGAGCTTCAAATGGTGCCATTTGCAGGCTGGCCTGGTAACTGTTGTTGTATGCGAACTCGGCATATGGCAGGCTTTCTTCCCAAGTGGTTCCATAGGTGAGTACACATGCTCTCAGCATGTCTTCTAAAATTTGGTTTACGCGTTCAGTCTGTCCATCAGTCTGGGGATGGTAGGCTGTACTGAAGGCCAGTTGAGTTCCCAGGGCCTGTTGTAAATGATCCCAGAATCTCGAGACGAACTGAGTGCCTCTGTCGGATATTATAGTCTTCGGGACTCCATGCAGACAAACTATACGGGAGAGATAAATCCTGGCGAGCCTCTGAGTGTTGTAGGTTGTCTTCACTGGAATGAAATGTGCCACCTTGGTTAATCTATCGGTGATGACCCATATGGCATCATTCCCGTGCCGTGACCGAGGTAGTCCGACAATGAAATCCATCCCTATTTAATCCCATTTCCACTCAGGTATTTTGTTTGGTTGCAGTAGTCCGGCTGGTTTTTGATGCTCAACTTTTATGCGTTGACAAGAATCGCAACATGCAACGAATGTGGCTATGTTCCTCTTCATACCGTGCCACCAAAATCTTTCCTGAATATCCTTATACATTTTGGTTCCTCCAGGGTGGATCGAATATGGGGCGGTGTGGGCTTCAGCTAGAATTTGCTGTTTGAGGTCCTCTATGTTTGGCACACAGAGTCTGTCTCCGTACCATAATATTCCTCCATCGTCTATGACGAACTCAGGGGCCTTGCCCATACTCACCTTTCTTTTAATTTCTTCAATGCTGGGGTGACCAGGCTGAGCTTCTTTAATTCTCTCCACAAGGTCGGGCTGTATTTCCAAGTTTGATATGGTGCCTTCCGCGATCATTAACATGTTGAGTTTGGCAAATTCTTGTTGGAATTCAGGTCTCAAGCATTGCAGACTGTTTTCGTCGGAGCTGGGGTTCCGACTAAGAGCATCAGCCACTACATTTGCTTTTCCTGGATGATAGTGGATACCAACATCATAATCCTTTACCAATTCCAACCAGCGTCGTTGCCGTAAGTTTAGTTCTGGCTGTGTGAAAATATATTTGAGACTTTTATGGTTCGTGTATATTTCACATCGATTTCCAAGTAAGAAATGCCTCCATTCCTTGAGTGCATGAATGACTGCTGCCATTTCTAAGTCATGAGTGGGATAATTTTCCTCATGCTTGCGAAGTTGCCTTGAAGCGTATGCGACAACCTTGCCTTCTTGCATCAATACGCACCCGAGGCCCTTTCGGGATGCGTCACAATACACTTCAAAATTCTTGTGTATGTCTGGCACAATTAATACCGGTGCTGTCGTTAATTTCCGTTTTAGCTCTTGGAAACTTTTCTCGCAGGCTTCTGTCCATTCAAACTTCTTGTCCTTTTTGAGTAACTGCGTCATTGGCTTGGCTAGGGTGGAGAATCCTTCAATAAATCTGCGGTAGTATCCTGCCATTCCTAAGAAACTTCGTATGTCCGTTACGCTGGCTGGTGACTTCCAGCCAAGTATGGCCCTGATTTCTCCGGGTCCACTGCGATGCCGTCTTGGGTCAGCACGTGGCCTAGAAAGCCTACTTGTCTTAGCCAAAATTCGCACTTGCTGAACTTGGCATACAATTGGTGTTTCCTGAGTTCTCCTAGCACAATCCTGAGATGTTCCGCGTGCTCTTCTGGTGTCTTGGAGTATATCAGAATATCGTCGATAAATACCACAACGAACTTGTCCATACACTTCATAAATACTTTGTTCATGAGGTGAACAAAATATGCGGGGGCGTTCGTTAATCCAAAAGGCATAACTGTGAACTCATATAGTCCATATCTGGAGGTGAAGGCTGTTTTGGGGATATCTTCTATTCGCACTTTTAATTGATGGTATCCTGACCTTAAGTCAATCTTTGAGAATACCTTGGCCTGAGCGAGCTGATCAAATAAATCATTTATCCGTGGCATCGGGTATTTGTTCTTGACTGTGACCATGTTAAGTGCTCGGTAGTCTATGCACAATCTCAGTGTTCCATCCTTCTTTTTGGCAAATAAAATTGGTGATCCCCAAAGTGAGGAGCTGGCTCGAATCTATCCCTTGTCCAGCAATTCCTTTATTTGTTTCTTCAACTCAATCAACTCGGATGGTGCCATTCTGTATGGTTTCTTGTATATGGGGGTGGTTCCTGGTGCTAGCTCAATGCTGAATTCTATCTCTCGGTCTGGTGGCATGCCTGGTAGTTCTTCGGGAAATACATCTGGAAATTCACATGCTACTGGAACCTTGTTTAGCTCGGAAACGTCCACCTTATTCAATCTCGCCTGTCGGGGTATTTTTCTTTCTTTGGCTGATACTTTTATTGTCCCGTGGTGGTGTGTGAGAATTACGGTCCGGTTGAAACAGTCAATAAAACCTTTGTTGGTGGTTAACCAGTCCATCCCTAGGATGACATCCAGTCCTTTATTTTCTAATACAATAAGATAGGCGTGAAACTTCAATCCTTCAAACTCAATAACCACATCCTGACAGTAATTCTGAGTGACTTGCTGAATCCCAGGGGACTTGATGATCATGGATTTTTCCAAGGGAAACATCGAAAAATTATTTTGCAAAGCAAAACTTTTCGAAATGAATGAGTGAGAAGCTCCAGAATCAAACAAAACCATTGCAGGTATTGTGTTGACAGGAAACGTACCGAGTACGATATCCGGAGCGTTTTGTGCTTCTTATTTGGTCACGTGGTTTAGATGACCCTTCCTGTGGTTGTTGTTGGGGTTGAAATTGTTGCGCTTGGGCGCGGAATTATTTCCACCGTTGTTTGGCTTCGGGGTTGAGTTCCTTGGCTTGGGGCACTGTTTGGCATAGTGCCCTTCTTCTCCACAAGCGTAACAAGTAACGCCTGGGCGATATGTGAACTCCTTGTCCCTTGCATGGAAATTCTTGGTTGTGCGTGAGACGTTTGTCGTAGTTTTGTGTGTCCCACCTTTCTGAAAATCTGTCTTGCTTCGGTGGTTGCGTGCAAGAGTAGTCTGGTCTCTTTTTCGCTTGCGGAAATCCTCCAAGCTACGTCTCTCATTTTCCAGAGTAATGGCTTTGTCCACTAGAGTCTTGAAATCTGGAAAAGTGTGCACGACCAGTTGGCATTTAAGCGCGGGCGCCAGACCGTCAAGGAATTTCTCCATCTTCTTGCTTTCAGTCATACGTTCTTCATTGGCGTAGCGAGACAATAGAGTAAATTGACCGTTGTATTCTGACACTGTCATGTTCCTTGTCTGAGGTCATCAAACTCTCTCTTCTTGATTTTCATAATACTTTTAGGGATGTGTGCACCACGGAAACCTTCCTTGAAATCATCCCAGGTTATATCATTTTCGTTGGGGTGCATGTGCAGAAAATTCTCCCACCAGGATGCAACTGCTCCTGTGAGATAGTGCGGAGCATATAGTAGTTTCTCGAGATCTGAACATTTTGCAATAATTAATTTTCTCTCCATATCTCGAAGCCAATCCTCGGCTTCAAGAGGCTTGTCAGTATGAGAAAATGTTTGGGGACGTGTCTTCTGTAGCTCAGATAACTTGGAATGCTGCTGATACTGTCCATGGTGATTTCCCATGTTGATGACTTGGTTCATCATTTCCCGATGTTGTTGCTGAGTCTGCTCATAAAGGCGACACATTTGTGAAAGTGCCGATTCACTGCCCTGTTGGCTTGACTGTCCCTGTGTGAACTTGTTGCTGGGTTGTGTATCATAATTTTCCTCTGGTGGAGTTGGCATGGAGCGAGTCCAAGGACGAGACATTTTTCACTCTGGGGATATATTTTGTAAAACCCATAAGAAAAGTGGAAAGAGTCACAAAAACAATTCCATAAATGCATAAAGCTGGCAAATAAAATTAAATAACCAAGTTTACTTAAGAAAAACAAATTGATTTGCGCGCGGAGGAGGACTGCTCATTACATATCTTACACGCAGACAGTAATTATACAATACATCACTCAGGATATGCGTACATATTCCTGACATGTTATTTATGGCTAGTGCACTCCTCCAGATCCTACATGATGCGCAAACAGGCTACTTCTCACAACCTATGTACATATAAACATATCATACAAAGCGGTACATTGCATGGCGGCTAAGCGTACTCAGGCGGAGATGTTGACGACCTCCTTTGCCCTGCCGAGGGTGAGGCGTAGCGAGGCTGGGGACTCGACTTCCTCCTCGCTAATAGGCTCCATACGTGTAGTGCTGCGCTGGGTGGACGGAGCGGGCGCCAGGGGCGGAACAACACGAATAGGAGTGGGCGCGAAGGGTGGTGCAGTGCGCGCTGGAGTGGGTGCAATAACTTGGTTGAACTCTTCGGTAGAAGGCAGGCGACGAGTAGGTGCATAAGATGCTGAGGACGATATAAAAGTCAGTGGCGGTGCGGTGGGTAGGAGCTCCCTCCTGTTGGCAGCACAGCCATGGACTGAGTCCATGCGGGCAGCTATGAAGTCGTCCACCAGGTTGTCGAAGGCTGCCTCCAGGGCCCGGAGATACTCAATAAGCATCTCAAAAGCCTCGTCTTGTTCTCCTCTGGGGCAGGAGAATGCGTAGTGACAGGTGTAAGGCACATGGCATGGAAGATAACGGTAACGACGAGTCTTCATCACGGGGAGGACATCCCTGAGACGAGCTATCGCCTCGCGGGCTGCCATCTGCATAGCATGCCTCTCCGTAGGCATGGCTCTTCCCAAGAACCAGAAGCGGCGTAACTCACCACGCCCTCCCTTGAACTGCACCGCGGCCTGGTGCATGGTCAGACTGTCGTTGACTTGGTGCTGGCAGAGTGTGAAGACTGGGCGCACAGATGGCCCCATCGCGACCTGAACGATGAAGGAAAGAAGCTTGACGAACCCATCGGGCACGTTGGCGAAGGTCTGAGACTCGCAGCTGTTGTCGGCCATCTACAAAAGTAGGCAAAAATTCTGAATGGTCAGATCATAAATTTATGCTGACTGTCAGAAATGACTACAATTGCAGAAAAATATAAATTGGCTCTATCATGCTAATAATCAATTAGCGTTCGCACCTAGTGGCTTCCTACAGTCAGCCTGGCTCTGGTACCAAGCTTGTCACGACCGGTTTTTCAATAAAAATGTTTATTGAGAAATCCAATCTTTTGAATCCAGTATGAGAAAAATCCTCCTTACCGGTAGAAAAATTCTTGATACAATAAGCCAGTAGCATAAAATATATTACAGGGTCGAGCTACGGTTGCTCAACCAAATTATTACAAGCAAGCCAATAATTATACATAATGGCGGACATGACACAGTGGTGTGGAGGCATACTACTGACTCGAGGATAGGGTGGTGGTGGAAAAACATAGCGGGGAGTGTGATACATGACTCTAAAACTGGCATCTCATCGAGCGTCGAGGTGAGGCTCGATGAATTTATTTGGTAGCGGAAGCGGATATAATACAATGACCAAATCCAGGGTCGCACGAGACTGACTGGGATTCCTCTAGGCGTCGGACTCGCTATCAAATTCTTCATCCATGAGATCGCCTTCGTCAGCATCTGGCCAAATCAACAAGCCAGGTGAGTACTTTGAAAGTACTCGCAAGACAGTTCGGACGTAAGATATAACAAATGCATGCATGGATGCGTCATGAGTATTTTAACAGTGTCACATTAATTCGTAAAAGCAAGATAGGTAAAAAAGGGGGTCGGCGGTAGTCCGCTCGAAAACCCAACAAAATAACTGTAAACCCAATCGGGTGTCTGAAGCGACACCTCGATAGGAAAATAAATAAATAAATCACGCCGCAGTCGGGTGTCTGAGCGACGCCACATAAAGGGCTTTAAAAGAAATGCCACAGTCGGGCGTCTGAGCGACGCCACATAAAGGGCTTTAAAAGAAATGCCACAGTCCGGCGTCTGAGCGACGCCACATAAAGGGCTTTAAAAGAAATGCCACAGTCGGGCATCTGAGCGACGCCACATAAAGGGCTTTAAAATAAATGCCACAGTCGAGCGTCTAGGGGACGCCACATAAAGGGCTTTAAAAGAAATGCCACAGTCAGGCGTCTGAGCGACGCCACATAAAGGGCTTTAAAAGAAATGCCACAGTCGGACGTCTGAGCGACATCGTAGAAAGGGCTTTCATTGAAAGTAAAATATAACACTGCCACAGTCGGACGTCTGAGCGACATCACAGAAAGGGCTTTTATTCACAAGTAAATAATACTCATAATAAATATTCATTTCATGAGAATAAACGGGTTAGTCCATCCACAGGAATAAACATTTAACCGGACTTAGCACTCATGTGATTCACCAGAGTCTCTGTCATCAAAACTGACATTTTGTCAGGATAAGATAATACCGAACTTGGACATGGAATAGATGATTCAAAGGAATATATGACTCTGCAGAGTTTGTACGAAATTTTTTCCCACAGCCAATGGATTTCCGTAGTCATGAAGGACTAGTTCCGTTTACGGTATTTCGGAAGAGAACACAGCTAACCAGTACATGCCCATCCTACCTCTCGATGCTAGGAATCACCCTAGACATCGTCCAAGAAAAACTTTTGAGACGGGGAGATCACAATCTCGAATAGCATGGGATCAAATTTATATACGCGCGCTCTAAGGGGTGCCCCCCTCTCGGTCCCAACCGGAAACACCCATGCCCCCTGACCGGATGACTGGCTTTAATCCAGGGCCATGGAACCATCATCACAGCCTCTCCTTTTTGGTGTGTACCAGGAAAGCGGTTTACAACTTACTAAGCCATATTCCTTGCGGAAAACATGTGGTAGTACAGGGAAGGAAGAATGGAAGGAACTGGAATGATACGGTTTGACACTGAAGTCATATAGCCTGGCATAAGACTGGCATGCTACAACACTGCCATCTTACCCATCCTCATGCCAACACATGGCCATGCATACTCACATTCATCCACTTATGGATTTTCGGAACTCACTTGTCTCATTGTTGCATGTAACATGACATCCGTCGGTATACTCATCAACATGCCATGAAACTACTTAATGCAAACATGCCAAGACAATCATCATATCAAAAGTTCAAACATGCTTGCCTAGTTCAGAGTAGTCGGAGCCTAGCTCGGTGAAGTTTGCGGTCCCGTCACCTCCTTCGGTATCTATGGCATAAAGAAAATATACGCGCTATCATCAATATCGTGAGGTGCACAAAAATTTCTCCAAATATTTTTCAAATAAACCTGATAAAAAACTAGACAAAATTTTAAGGAAAACAGAAAAAGAATCAATCAAAAATACTTTTCTGTTAAAAATTTATAAGGGTTTTAGTCCAGGGACTCATCTGTAATGAAACAGAAAGTTCCCAGGGGCTAGCTTACAAAAACAGAAAACGACTCGAATAAGAATGCGCCGGCCCAGCGGGAAAACGCATTTGGCAGAAGATGTTTTCAAAAAATGTTTCGCTTAGAAAGGACAGAGAGGCTGACAGGCGGGTCCCCCCCATCAGGTTTGAATATTCAAATGGGGCGGCAGAGTTCAGCGGTGCCCGAGAGCCGCGGTGGTCGCCGACGGCGATCCACAGCGAGGCAGGGAGATCGGACAGTACCTCCGTGTTCAGGGCGCCATTCCGCGTCGGTTGGTGGTGGTGGTCGCCGGCGAGTACCACGTCGACGGCGAGCCTTGCTCCGGCGGACGGCGGTTCGGGTGGTCGAGGGCCTCGTCGGAGAGAGCTGCAAAGGCCAAATTGACGCTGGGGTTAGCGTACTAGGTGCTAGAGGAGGCTATAGACGAGATTTGGGCGCCGGGGACGGCCTCACCGGAGCGAATCGAGCTGGTGGCCGAGGCGGATCGGGGCGGCCGGAGTTGGGGGAGGAGACCTCCTCGAGGTCCTCCTGGTGGCTTGGCAGGGTCCTGGAGAGGTGCAGAGGGGGTGTGTGCTCGAGAGCGAGTTCGGGAGCCCTTTTTATAGGCGATCCGAGGCGGTGGCCGAGAACGGGGTTCTCCGGCGAAGTTTACGGCGGCGCAGGGCATTGGTCGGGGAGGTTTTAGGGGTTGAGCGCCGTCGTGGGGGTTCACTGGGTCCGTTTAGGTGCTAAACGAGCCAGGATTGGGTGCTTTGGGCGAGCTCGACGGAACGGGGCGGCGCGATCCCGTCGGCGGCAGGGAGCACATTCTGTGCTTGCCGGGCCACGGCGACGGTGCCACGGGCGTGCGCTGGCATGTCAGGGACACGCGGAGAGCCAGGGGATGTTGGGCGGCGCCGGGTGGCGTGGCGAGCGGGCTCGGGCCCTCGCTGGCCGCCACGGGAGGTGCAGCCACCGCAGAAACCTCCAACGCCGGCGAGGCTCGTCGCCACCGACGCCAGGAATCGGCCAAGCGTGCGTGCGGGGTGCTGTCCAAGGGGAAGGGGCTACGTGCAACGCGCCAGGGCGCACTGTAGCCGCGTGACCGAAGTCTGACGAAGGAAAAACGACACTGAACTCCGAATTTAACTGAAGATGAATAGAACAGTGCATGCAAGGTGTTCGACAAAATGATCTAGGCATCTAGGGATTTTTCCTTGAGCTGAAACTTGGTGGGGTGGCCTCTCATTGCACCCGGAGGCTGCCTGAATTTTGGTGGAATTTTAGGAGAAGTGTAGATATGAGTTTCACCAAATTTGTCAAATCTGGTCCAAACTTGCAGTGAGTGAAATTTGAAATTTTTGAAAAGAAGAAGAGTGGATCAAGATGGTTCTAGGTTGTGGGTACTAAAGACAATCCAGGGGAGTTGGTTTGAGATAAAAACTCAAAGGCAATGAGGTACTTGCTTTGAAAATCACTCAGGCTCAAAATAATTGGCAGAAATGATTTGAGAGATAAAATAATTGAAATAAAATCCAAAACTTGTTTGGACTTGTTGAGACAGAGAATTTAGATTGTTCAAAGGTGGAGGGAGGGATTTTGAGAAGATTTACTATAGGAGACATGGTAAAACCATGGGTGGTTTCAAGATAAGAAAAACCTAAAAATTCATAGAGTTCTTTTTATAAGAAAAAGAATAATCTCCAAAAATATACTTTGAGAAGGGAACCATTAGAGAAAGAGTTTTAAGTGATCAAACACCATAGTTTGAAGAAGATACAAAAATAAAAATCCTTGCCAAAGAAGTTTTTAAGAGGAAGGTTTTCTGGAAAAAATTTAAATGGCCTCTTTTCAAAAACCAACAAAGTTTTTGCTGAAAACCAAATAAAATTTTTGGAGTGTCACAGAGACCACACGTGAGTCACCTCGTACCTACACAAACAAATAAGAACCTCGCAACCAATGCGATAAAGGGGTTGTCAATCCCTTCACGGCCACTTGCAAGAGTGAGATCTAATAGAGATGATAATAATAAGATAAATATTTTTGGTATTTTTATGATATAGATTGAAAGTAAAGATTGCAAAATAAAGTAGATTGGAAACTTGTATGATGGAAAATAGACCCGGGGGCCATAGGTTTCAGTAGTGGCTTCTCTCAAGATAGCATAAGTATTACGGTGGGTGAACAAATTACTGTCGAGCAATTGATAGAAAACCGAATAATTATGAGAATATCTAGGCATGATCATGTATATAGGCATCACGTCCGCGACAAGTAGACTGACTCCTGCCTGCATCTACCACTATTACTCCACACATCGACCGCTATCCAGCATGCATCCAGAGTATTAAGTTCATAAGAATAGAGTATCGCCTTAAGCAAGATGTCATGATGTAGAGGGATAAACTCATGCAATATGATATAAACCCCATCTTTTTATCCTCGATGGCAACAATACAATATGTGTTGTTTCCCCTACTGTCACTGGGATCGAGCACCACAAGATTGAACCCAAAGCTAAGCACTTCTCCCATTGCAAGAAAGATCAATCTAGTAGGCCAAACCAAACTGATAATTCGAAGAGACTTGCAAAGATAAACCAATCATACATAAAAGAATTCAGAGAAGAATCAAATATTGTTCATAGATAATCTGGATCATAAACCCACAATCCATCGGATCTCGACAAACACACCGCGAAAGAAGATTACATCGAATAGATCTCCAAGAGAATCAAGGAGAACTTTGTATTGAGATCCAAAGAGAGAGAAGCAGCCATCTAACTACTAGCTATGGACCCGAAGGTCTGAAGTAAACTACTCACACATCACCGAAGAGGCCATGGAGTTGATGTAGAGGCCCTCAGTGATCAACGCCCCCTCCGGCGGAGCTCCGGAAAAGGCTCCAAGATGGGATCTCTCGGGTACAGAAGGTTGTGGCGGTGGAATTAGGTTTTCGTGGTTCTCCTGGATGTTTGTGGGGTACGTGGACTTATATAGGAGGAAGAAGTAGGTCGGTGGAGCAACGAGGGGCCCATGAGGGTGGAGGGCGCGCCCAGGGGGGTAGGCGCACCCCCTGCCTCGTGGCCTCCTCGATTGTTTCTTGACGCCCACTCCAAGTCTCCTGGATCATGTTTGTTGAGAAAATCACGTTCCCGAAGGTTTCATTCCGTTTGGACTTCGTGTGATATTCCTTTTCTGCGAAACACTGAAATAGGCAAAAAAACAGCAATTTGGGTTGGGCCCCCGGTTAATAGGTTAGTCCCAAAAATGATATAAAAGTGTAAAATAAAGCCCATTAACATCCAAAACAGATAATATAATAGCATGGAGCAACCAAAAATTATTGATACGTTCGAGACGTATCAAGCGTCCCCAAGCTTAATTCCTGCTCGTCCTCGAGTAGGTAAATGATAAAAAAGAATTTTTGATGTGTGGAATGCTTTCTAACATATTTCTCAATGTAATTTTTCTTTATTGTGGCATGAATGTTCAGATCCGAAAGATTCAAGATAAAAGTTTAATATTGACATAAAAATAATAATACTTCAAGTATACTAACTAAGCAATCATGTCTTCTCAAAATAACATGGCCAAAGAAAGTTATCCCTACAAAATCATATAGTCTGGCTATGCTCTATCTTCACCACACAAAATATTTAAATCATGCACAACCCCGATGACAAGCCAAGCAATTGTTTCATACTTTTTATGTTCTCAAACTTTTTCAATCTTCACGCAATATATGAGCGTGAGCCATGGATATAACACTATATGTGGAATAGAATGGTGGTTGTGGAGAAGACAAAAAGGGGAAGATAGTCTCATATCAACTAGGCGTATCAACGGGCTATGGAGATGCCCATCAATAGATCTCAATGTGAGTGAGTAGGGATTGCCATGCAACGGATGCACTAGAGCTATAAGTGTATGAAAGCTCAACAAAAGAACTAAGTGGGTGTGCATCCAACTTGTTTGCTCATGAAGACCTAGGGCAATTTTGAGGAAGCCCATCATTGGAATATACAAGCCAAGTTCTATAATGTAAAATTCCCACTAGTATATAAAAGTGATAATATAGGAGACTCTCTATCATGAAGATCATGGTGCTACTTTGAAACACAAGTGTGGAAAAAGGATAGTAACATTGTCCCTTCTCTCTTTTTCTCTCATTATTTTTTCTTTTTATTTATTTGGGCCTTCTTTCTTTCTTTTTTTGGCCAATTTCCCTTTTTTATTTTTCGTCCGAAGTCTCATCCCGACTTGTGGGGGAATCATAGTCTCCATCATCCTTTCCTCACTGGGACAATGCTCTAATAATGATGATCATCACACTTTAATTTACTTACAACTCAATAATTACAACTCAATACTTAGAACAAAATATGACTCTATGCAAACAGAACAGTCTAAAGTAATCTGTAGCTAACGCAAACTTATGGAACCCCAAAAATTCTAAAATAAATATATGGACGTGAGGAATTTATCTATTAATCATCTGCAAAAATAATTAACTAAATAGCACCTTCCAAATAAAAATTCCAGCAATTTTCGTGAGCGCTAAAGTTTATGTTTTTTACAGCAAGATCAAAAAGACTTTCCCCAAGTCTTCCCAACAGTTCTATTTGGCACAAACACTAATTAAACACAAAAAACACAACCAGAACAGAGGCTAGATAAATTATTTACTACTAAACAGGAGCAAAAAGCAAGGAATAAAAATAAAATTGGGTTGCCTCCTAACAAGCGCTATCGTTTAACGCCCCTAGCTAGGCATAAAAGCGAAGATAGATCTAGGTATTGCCATCTTTGGTAGGTAATTCTTCAATAAGACACCTATAACCCTCAGGAATTTCTTTATTTTTATTAATTATCAAGCTCTTAGGCACGAAATCAAGAAAATCATTTGTACAAAAAGGTTCCTTAAGGATAGTGAGAAAGTTGGGGTGAACACTTATGGATTTGAGGTCCGCATTTTCCTTACTAGAAGTTTCACCCTTATTTTTAGGAACATACATCAATTTGGAAATCTTAGAATTAGGAGGAGTGTTTTTCATGGAAGAAAAGGCAGACCCAAGGTTGGTAATAATATCCTCAATTTTATCAATTCAAGTGGAATCTTGATCTATCTTTTCATTAACCATAGGTCCCTTTTCTTTAAAAAATTTAAGTGCAACTCCTACCTTAGATCCATATTGGGTAATTTGGTTATGGATCTTTCTATCCAAATTTTCAATCAGCTCTACGGTGGCAACTTTATTTTCAATAATTTCAAGCTGTTGCATCACGTGTTCCAAAGTTAAAATAGTTCCATTAACCAAAAGAGGTGGTGGCCCAAACAAATCTATCATAGCATTATAAGAATCAAAAGTATGGCTACCCAAGAAATTTCCTCCGGTAATGGTATCAAGAATATATCTACTCCAAGGAGTGATGCCGACATGAAAATTGCGAACAAGAACGGAAGTAGATTGCTTCCTAGTAGATCTATTTTGCGCATTGCAAATTCTGTACCAAGCATCTTTTAGATTTTCTCCCTCCCTTTGTTTAAAATTAAGAACTTCATTCTTGGGAGACAAAGGAGTAGATAAAGGACTAGCCATAACGACAAAGCAAGCAGAAAAGAGGCGAATGGACAGAGAGGGCGAGAGAAAACAGGGCGAATAAAACATCAAGGGTGAAGAGGGGGGAGAGGAAAACGAGAGGCAAATGGCAAATAATGTAATGCGAAGGATAAAAGTTGTGATGGGTACTTGGTATGTCTTGACTTGGCGTAGATCTCCCCGGCAACGGCGCCAGAAATCCTTCTTGCTACCTCTTGAGCACTGCATTGGTTTTCCTTTGAAGAGGAAAGGGTGATGCCGTAGAGCAGCATAAGTATTTCCCTCAGTTTTTGAGAACCAAGGTATCAATCTAGTACGAGACCACGCGCGAGTCACCTCGTACCTACACATACAAATAAGAACCTCGCAACCAATGTGATAAAGGGGTTGTCAATCCCTTCACGGCCAGTTGCAAGAGTGAGATCTGATAGATATGATAATAATAAGATAAATATTTTTGGTATTTTTATGATATAGATTGAAAGTAAAGATTGCAAAATAAAGTAGATTGGAAACTTGTATGATGGAAAATAGACCTGAGGGCCATAGGTTTCACTAGTGGCTTCTCTCAAGATAGCATAAGTATTACGGTGGGTGAACAAATTACTGTCCAGCAATTGATAGAAAAGCGAATAATTATGAGAATATCTAGGCATGATCATGTATATAGGCATCACGTCCGCGACAAGTAGATCGACTCCTGCCTGCATCTACTACTATTACTCCACACATCGACCACTATGCAGCATGCATCTAGAGTATTAAGTTCATAAGAACAGAGTAATGCCTTAAGCAAGATGACATGATGTAGAGGGATAAACTCATGCAATATGATATAAACCCCATCTTTTTATCCTCGATGGCAACGATACAATACACGTCGTTTCCCCTACTATCACTGGGATCGAGCACCGCAAGATTGAACCCAAAGCTAAGCACTTCTCCCATTGCAAGAAAGATCAATCTAGTAGGCCAAACCAAATTGATAATTCAAAGAGACTTGCAAAGATAAACCAATCATACATAAAAAATTCAGAGAAGAATCAAATATTGTTCATAGATAATCTGGATCATAAACCCACAATTCATCGGATCTCGACAAACACACCGCAAAAGAAGATTACATTGAATAGATCTCCAAGAGAATCGAGGAGAACTTTGTATTGAGATCCAAAGAGAGATAAGTAGCCATCTAGCTACTAGCTATGGACCCGAAGGCCTGAACTAAACTACTCACACATCACCGGAGAGGCCATGGAGTTGATGTAGAGGCCCTCCGTGATCAATGCCCCCTCCGGCGGAGCTCCGTAAAAGGCCCCAAGATGGGATCTCTCGGGTATAGAAGGTTAAGGCAGTGGAATTAGGTTTTTGTGGTGCTCCTGGATGTTTGCGGGGTATGTGGACTTATATAGGAGGAAGAAGTAGGTCGGTGGAGCAACGAGGGGCCCACGAGGGTGGAGGGTGCGTCCAGGGGGTAGGCGTGCCCCCTGCCTCGTGGCCTCCTCGATTGTTTCTTGACGCCCACTCCAAGTCTCCTAGATCACGTTTGTTGAGAAAATCATGTTCCCGAAGGTTTCATTCCGTTTGGACTTCGTTTGATATTCCTTTTCTGCGAAACACTAAAATAGGCAAAACAACAGCAATTTGGGTGGGGCCTCCGGTTAATAGGTTAGTCCCAAAAATGATATAAAAGTGTAAAATAAAGCCCATTAACATCCAAAACAGATAATATAATAGCATGGAGCAATCAAAAATTATAGATACATTGGAGACATATCATTTTAATGTTTTAATTAGTGTTTGTGCCAAATAAGACCTTTGTGATAGCTTACGGTGATAGTTGATTTGATCCTGCTGAAAAAACAGAATCTTTTGCGCCCAGGAGATTTGTTTTAGTTTTTAACAGAAGCGCGATAAAATACTAATTCTTTTTGCAGAGGATTAACAAACAAATTTCCTAGGACATCCTAATTTCTCGGGATTTCTGAAGTTACAGAAGTACACGAAATCTCCAGATTGCTACAGACTATTCTGTTTTTGACAAATTCTGTTTTTCGTGTGTTGTTTGCTATTTCAAAGAATCTATGGCTAGTATCGGGGGTTATGAACCATGGAAAAGTTGGAATACAGTAGATATTACACCAATATAAATAAAGAATGAGTTCACAACAGTACCAAAAGTGGTGATTTATTTTCTTATACTAACAGAGCTTATGAGATTTTCTGTTGAAGTTTTGTGTTGTGAAGTTTTCAAGTTTTGGGTAAGGATTTGATGGAATGTGGAAAAAAGAGTGGCAAGATCCTAAGCTTGGGGATTCCCAAGGAACCCCAAGGTAATATTCAAGGAGGCCAAGAGCCTAAGCTTGGGGATGCCCCAGGAAGGCATCCCCTCTTTCATCTTCATCTATCGGTAACTTTACTTGAGGCTATATTTTTATTCACCACATGATATGTGTTTTGCTTGGAGCGTCTTGTACGATTTGAGTCTTTGCTTTTTAGTTTGACACAATCATCCTTGCTGTTCACACCTTTTGTGAGATACACGCATGAATCGTGATTTATTAGAATACTCTATGTGCTTCACTTATATCTTTTGAGCTAGGCAATTTTGCTCTAGTGCTTCACTTATATCTTTTTAGAGCACAGTGGTGGTTTTATTTTATAGAAATTGATGAACTCTCGTACCTCACTTATATTATTTTGAGAGTCTTTAGAAACAGCATGGTAATTTGCTTTGGTTATAAAATTAAGTCCTAATATGATAGGCATCCAAGAGGGATATAATAAAAACTTTCATATAAAGTGCATTGAATACTATGAGAAGTTTGATTCCTTGTGATTGTTTTGAGATATGAAGATGGTGATATTAGAGTCATGCTAGTAAGTAGTTGTGAATTTGAGAAATACTTCATGTTAAGGTTTGCGAGTCTCGTAGCATGCACGTATGGTGAACCGTTATGTAACGAAGTTGGAGCATGAGATAATTTTTGATTGTCTTCCTTATGAGTGGCGGTCGGTGATGAGCAATGGTCTTTTCCTACCAATCTACCCCCCTAGGAGCATGCGTGTAGTACTTTGTTTCGATGACTAATAGATTTTTGCAATAAGTATGTGAGTTCTTTATGACTAATGTTGAGTCCATGGATTATACGCACTCTCACCTTTCCGCCATTGCTAGCCTCTCTAGTACAGCGCAACTTTCGCTGGTAACATAAACCCACCATTTACCTTCCTCAAAAAAGCCACCGTACCTACCTATTATGGCATTTCCATGGCCATTCCGAGATATATAGCAATGCAACTTTCCACCGTTCCGGTTATTATGACACGTGATACGTCTCCAACGTTTCTATAGTTTTTGATTGTTCCATGTTGTTATATTATCAATCTTGGATGTTTTATAATCATTTTATAGTCATTTTATATCATTTTTTAGTACTAACCTATTGACATAGTGCCAAGTGCCAGTTGTTGTTTTTTGCATGTTTTTTACATTGCAGAAAATCAATACCAAACGGAGTCCAAACGCAGCGAAACTTTTTGTGGATTTTTTGGACTAGAAGACAACCAATGGGCCGAAGAAGCACCTGGGGGCTGCTCCGAGGGGAGCACAGCCCACCGGAGCACGCCTGGAGGCCCAGGCGCACCCTGGTGGGTTGTGCCCACCTTGGGTGCCCCCGGATCGCCTCTTTACTCTATATTTACCCCAATATTCCAGAAACCCTAGGGGAGTCGACAAAAATCAATTCCAGTCGCCGAGAGTACAGAACCACCAGATCCAATCTAGACACCATCACGCAGGGGTTCACCACTTCCATTGGTGCCTCCGATGATGCGTGAGTAGTTCTTTGTAGACCTTCGGGTCCGTAGTTAGTAGCTAGATAGCTTCCTCTCTCTCTCGTTTTATTCTCAATACAATGGTCTCTTGGAGATCCATGTGATCTAACTCTTTTGTGATGTGTTTGTTGGAATCCGATGAACTTTGAGTTTATGATCAGATCTACCTGTTTTTATCCATGAAAGTTATTTGAGTTTCTTTGATCTCTTATATGCATGATTGCTTATAGCCTCGTATTTCTTCTCCAATATTTGCGTTTGTTTGGCCAACTTGATCTATTTATCTTGCAATGGGAAGAGGTGCTTTTTAGTGGGTTCGATCTTACGGTGATTGATCCCAGTGACAGAAGGGGAACCGACACGTATGTATCGTTGCTACTAAGGATAAAATGTTGGGGTCTATTTCTACATAAATAGATCTTGTCTACATCATGTCATCGTTCTTATTGCATTACTCCGTTTCTCCATGAACTTAATACACTAGATGCATGCTGGATAGCGGTTGATGTGCGGAGTAGTATTAGTACATGCAGGCAGAAGTCGGTCTACTAATCTTGGACGTGATGCCTATATAATGATCATTGCCTATATATCTTCATGAGTATTTGAAGTTCTATCAATTGCCCAACAGTAATTCATTTACCTACCGTTTGCTATTTTTCTCGAGAGAAGCCACTAGTGAAACCTACGGCCCCCGGGTCTCTTTCTCATATTATTTGCCTTTGCAATCTATTTTTCTTTGCCTATATTTTCAGAACTATTAAACCCAAAAATACAAAAATACCTTGCTGTAATTTATTTTATTTGGCATTCGATCTATCAATATACTACAATTTATTCACGCCCGTTTGCCAATTTCTGGCGATGTTACCCGAAAGGGATTAACAACCCATTTAATACGTCGGGTTGCGAGTATTTGTTATTTGTGTGCAGGTGCCGTACGTGTTTTTGCTTGGTTCTCCTACTGGTTCGATAACCTTGGTTTCATCACTGAGGGAAATACCTACCGTCGTTGTGCTGCATCATCCCTTCCTCTTTGGGGAAATACCGACGTAGCTTCAAGCCGCTATCAACACGTTCCATCATTGTCATATTGCTATGCATGATCATGTAGTTGATATCATATTTGTGGCAAAGCCACCGTTCATCATATTTTTATACATATCACTCTTGATTCATTGCACATCCCGGTACACCGCCGAAGACATTCACATAGAGTCATATTTTGTTCTAGTATCGAGTTGTAAGTAAATAAAAGTGTGATTGATACGTCTCCAATGTATCTATAATTTTTTATTGTTCCATGCTGTTATATTATCAATCTTGGATGTTTTATAATCATTTTATATCATTTTTGGTACTAGCCTATTGACACGGTGCCAAGTGCCAATTGTTGTTTTTTCCATGTTTTTTACATCATAGAAAATCAATATCAAACGGATCCAAATGCCACAAAACTTTATGGAGAATTTTTATGGGCCAGAAGGAACACAACGGGCCCTGGCTGCGCCTGGGGACTGCCCCGAGGGGAGCACAACCCACCAGGGCGCGCCAGGAGGCCCATGCACGCCCTGGTGGGTTGTGCCCACCTCGGGTGCCCACCGGACCGCCTCTTTGCTCTAAAAATACCCCAATATCCCAGAAACCCTAGGGGAGTCGAGAAATATTCATCCAGCTGCCGCAGAGTCTAGAACCACCAGATCCAATCTAGACACCATCTCAGATGGGGTTCACCACCTCCATTGGTGCCTCTCCGATGATGCGTGAGCATTTCTTTGTAGACCTTCGGCTCCATAGTTAGTAGCTAGATGGCTTCATCTCTCTCTCTCTTGATTCTCAATACAACCGTCTCTTGGAGATCCATATGATGTAACTCTTTTGCGGTGTGTTTGTTGGGATCCGATAAACTTTGACTTTATGATTAGATCTATCTTTTTATATCCATGAAAGTATTTGAGTTTCTTTGATCTCTCTTATGCATGATCTCTTATAGCCTTGTATTTCTTCTCCGATATTTGGGTTTTGTTTGGCCAACTTGATCTATTTATCTTGCAATGGGAAGAGGTGCTTTGTAGTGGGTTCGATCTTACGGTGCTTGATCCTAGTGACAGCAAGGGAACCGACAGGCATGTATCGTTGCTACTAAGGATAAAACGGTGGGGTCTATCTCTACATAGATAGGTCTTGTCTACATCATGTCATCGTTCTTATTGCATTACTCCGTTTTTCCATGAATTTAATACACTAGATGCATGCTGGATAGCGGTCGATGTGTGGAGTAATAGTAGTAGATGTAGGCAGTAGTCGGTCTACTAATCTTGGACGTGATGCCTATGTAATGATCATTGTGTGGATATCGTCATGAGTATTTGAGGTTCTATCAATTGTCCAACAGTAATTTTTTCACCCACCGCTTTGCTATTTTTTCTCGAGAGAAGCCACTAGTGAAACCTACGGCCCCGGGGTCTCTTTCCCATATTATTTGCCTTTGCGATCTATTTTCCTTTGCATTTATTTTTAGATATATTAAACCAAAAACCCAAAAATACCATGCTGCAATTTATTCTTATTTATTTATTTGGCGTTCGATCTATCAACCTATTACAAATTTACCTCACGTCTGTTGGCCTATCTTGAGGCGTCGTACCCCGGAAGGGATTGACAACCCCTTTAACATGTCGGATTGCGAGAAGTTGTTACTTGTGTGCAGGTGTTGTTTACATTGTGTTGCTTGGTTCTCCTACTGGTTTGATAACCTTGGTTTCACATCTGAAGGAAATACCTACCGCCGATGTGCTGCATCATCCCTTCCTCTTTGGGGAAATACCGATGTAGCTTCAAGCGACATCAAAAGGAATTTCTGGCACCGTTGTCGGGGAGGATCTTCAACATGTACCAGGTTCCTAATCACAAATCTCATCTCCTCGCAATTTACCTTATTTGCCATTTGCCTCTCATTTTCCTCTTCCCCACTTGACAAAAATTGCCGTTTTATTCGCCCCTTTTTTCGTTCGCCGTTTTCTTGCTGGTTCTGTTTTTGTGTGCAATCTTGTTTGCCGTTATTATCGTCGTGGGTAGTTCTTCCCGTCTTGCGTGCACTCCCGAGAACGAAGTTCTCAACTTTAAACAAAGGGGAGGAGAAAATTTAAAAGATGCTTGGTATAGGATTTACAATGCTCATAATAGATCTATCCGTAAGCAATCCACCATTGTTCTTCTTCGTTGTTTTTATGTTGGCATCACCACGTGGTATAGATTCGTCCTTGATATGATTACCGGTGGAAATTTCTTGATGTGTCCTTCTCTTGATGCTTTTAATGCTATGGGAAATCTAGTGGGCTCACCACCTCTCATGATTAATGAAACAACTTTGACTCTTGAGCATGTTATGGAAAGACTAGATGCTATTGAAAAGAAAATGCTCACCGAAGATCATATGGAATTATAAATAAAAAGATGCATAATTTTGCCACCAATATTGGGTCAAAAGCGGGAGATACTTTAAAGTTGCTAAAAGAAAAGGGTATTGTAATCCATGAAAGAATAGAATAAAGCCCGTCGCGGATCGATAAACTAGAAGAAGTTTTAGTAATCTAAGCACGGATTTCGCTTCCGCTAAAATTATTGAAAAAACTCCGGTAAAGATTGGCAAGGCTACCAGGAACAAGGGTGCAGATTCTAGTAATAGTAATAAAGAAGATCTTAAGATGATTGGTATTTACCCGGATTTTGTTGAAGTGATAAGAGATCCTTTTTGCAAGAATGAAATCTTTAAATTTATTCCTAGGAGTGTTATTATTGAAGATCTTTATGCTAAATCCTTGAAAGATTCTAAGTGTTTGATTGAAGAGTTGGATAAAGATTACAAAACTTAGATCCTTGCTATATGCCTAGCTAAGGGCGTAAAACTGTAGCGCTTGTTGGGAGGCAACCCAATGAATAAAATTTGTTTTTGCTTTTTGCTTCTTGTTTTTGAGTGTTAGCACAATTATGCTACTGTTATGATTGTGTTTTTTATGTTTTAATTAGTGTTTGTGCCAAGTAAAGCCTTTAGGATCTTCTTGGGTGATAGTTGTTTGATCTTGCTGAAAAACAGAAACTTTTACGGTCGCGAAAATAAATATCATTTTTTACTAGAGAGCGATAAAATACCGATTCCACTTTCGGTAGGTCAATATACACAATTACCAGGCCGTCCTAATTTTTCAGAATTTTTGGATTTACAGAAGTATTCGAAATAGTCAGATTGCTACAGACTGTTCTGTTTTGCCAGATTCTGTTTCCTTTGTGTTGTGTGCTTATTTTGATGGCTCTATGGTTTTCTTTGATGAGTTTTCGCCATAGAAAAGTTGGAATATAGTAGATATAATGCAAGAACAAAATATGAATTGCTTTGATACGACACTTATAGTAGTGATTTATTAATCTTATACTAACGGATCTCACGAAGGTTTTGTTGAGTTTTGTGTGATTAAAGTTTTCAAGTTTTGGGTTATCTTACGATGGCTAAAGGAATAAGGAGTATAAGAGCCTAAGATTGGGGATGCCCCGGCATCCCAAGCTATTACCCAAAAATGAGCAACCAACTAAGCTTGGGGATGCCCCCGAGTGGCATCCCCTCTTTCTTCCAATGACCATCGGTATTTTACTTGAAGCTATATTTTTATTTGTCACGTACTATGTGTTTTGCTTGGAGCATCTTGTATGATATGAGTCTTTGCTTGTTTTATTTTGTGTTTTAAGTCTTGATCCCTTACTGGACACACCTATTTGAGAGAGCCAAAATTATGTCATGACTTGTTAGAATTTCTCTCTATGCTTCACTTAAATTTTATGAGCTACGAACTTGCTCTAGTGCTTCACTTATATCTTTTTGAGCATGGTGTGCTTAGTATTTTTGAAGAAATTCTCTCTTGCTTCACTTAGATTTATTTGAGAGTTAGTAAAATTTTCAAGAAAATTATCTCTTGCTTCACTTAACTTAATTTGAGAGAAAGAAATATTATGCTCATGATCTTCACTTATATTTGTTTGAGCTTGTCAAAAGCAACACATGAAAATTAGTCCCAAAGTGATAAACTTTCATGAAGATCATTGGACAAAATAAGCTTGATTCTTACTAATAGTTTTGAGATATGATGATGTGATATGTGAGTCATCTTGATGAGTAATTATGCTTTAGTAAGAATATTGGTGTTAAGGTTTATGATTCTTTATGCCAGCACGAAAGTCAATAGTTATGCAATGAAATTATATCCTACTTGTGGTGCATTATTCGGTGTTAGTTATGCTTAATGCTCGCTTATGAGATTATTCGTTTCTTGGATGGTCGCTTCTCAATCTTTTGCTTGCCTTCATTTTGCACTAAGTATGATCACTACTTGTGCATCCAAAAACCTTTAACCTAGTTTTGCCACATGAGTCCACTATATCTACCTATATGTGATATTCTTTTGCCGTTCTAAGAAAATTTGCATGTGCCATTGCTAATTTTCAAAATTAAACTTCTCTTTTGTGTGTTCATTTCGCTCGCGGAGCAGTGAGGGGTGGCAAATATTTTCCATGCTAGATGTGTTATTCTCAAGATGAGTGTTCATTCACTTGTCATTGCACGAGAGTAAGGCAAAGGTATTAGGGATGCCCAGTCCCAAAATGAAAAAAATGTATTTACTTTATGTTGTCAAATAATAAATTCCTTGGAAAGTGTTGGTATGGAGGGCACCCGTGGATACGGTTAGCCATGGAAAGTGAAAGTATGGTGGAAAAAGGAATAAACTTTATTTTTTGTTTGGGAACCGCCTATGATATATCTAAGCATGGAAAGTATTGGGAACTCTAAGTCATTTTCGTTGGTGGGATGGATACACCTTCCAAAATGTTTTTATCTCTAAGTTTTTCGCTTTGAGCTCTAGCACCTCTATAAATCCCTACTTCCCTCTGCGAAGGGCCTTTCTTTGACTTTATGCAATTTTTACTTTTGAATTTGATTCTCCATCTTCTCTTATAAAAGCACCAACTAGGAGGAAATATGATCGTACTTGAGTATTGGGTGTAGCTAATATGTGAATGTGTTTCATGAATGGATCAATGGTCCAGCATGATGGGCTAGGGATAATTTATTTTAGCATTGATATTTTGAAAGACATGGTTGCTTGTTGATATGCTTGAGTATTTAAATTATCATGTCAAAACTAGACTATTGCTTTGAACAGTATAAAAGTCCAAATGTCCATGCTACAAAGAAAAGAATATGATATGACATGTTAGGCAACATTCCACATCAAAAATTCTGTTTTTATCACTTCCCTACTCGAGGACGAGTAGGAGTTAAGCTTGGGGATGCTGATACGTCTCCAATGTATCTATAATTTTTTATTGTTCCATGTTGTTATATTATCAACCTTGGATATTTTATAATCATTTTATATCATTTTTGGTACTAACCTATTGACATAGAGCCAAGTGCTAGTTGCTGTTTTTTTCCATGTTTTTTACATCGCAGAAAATCAATATCAAACGAAGTCCAAATGCCATGAAACTTCACATAGAATTTTTATGGGCCAGAAGGAACACAACGGGCCCTGGCTGTGCCTGGGGTGCCCCAAGGGGAGCACAACCCACCAGGGCGCGCCAGGAGGCCCATGCACGCCCTGGTGGGTTGTGCCCTCCTCGGGTGCCCCCCGGACCGCCTCTTTGCTCTATAAATACCCTAATATTCCAGAAACCCTAGGGGAGTCGATGAAATATTCATCCAGCTGTTGTACAGTCCAGAACCACCAAATCCAATCTAGACACCATCTCGGATGGGGTTCACCACCTCCATTGGCGCCTCTCCGATGATGCGTGAGTAGTTCTTTGTAGACCTTCGGGTCCGTAGTTAGTAGCTAGGGCTTCATCTCTCTCTCTCTCTCTTGATTGTCAATACAATGGTCTCTTGGAGATTCATATGATGTAACTCTTTTGCGGTGTGTTTGTTGGGATCCGATGAACTTTGAGTTTATGATCAGATCTATCTTTTTATATCCATGAAAAGATTTGAGTTTCTTTGATCACTCTTAGGCATGATCTCTTATAGCCTCGTATTTCTTCTCCGATATTTTGGTTTTGTTTGGCCAACTTGATCTATTTATCTTGCAATGGGAAGAGGTGCTTTGTAGTGGGTTCGATCTTACGGTGCTTGATCTCAGTGACAGAAAGGGAACTGACACGTACGTATCGTTGATACTAAGGATAAAACGATGGGTCTATCTCTACATAGATAGATGTTGTCTACATCATGTCATCGTTCTTATTGCATTACTCCGTTTTTCATGAACTTAATACACTAGATGCATGCTGGATAGCGGTCGATGTGTGGAGTAATAGTAGTAGATGTAGGCAGTAGTTGGTCTACTAATCTTGGACGTGATGCCTATGTACTGATCATTGCCTGGATATCATCATGAGTATTTTAAGTTCTATCAATTTCCCAACAGTAATTTGTTCACCCACCGCTTTGTTATCTTTTCTCGAGAGAAGCCACTAGTGAAACCTACGGCCCCCGGGTCACTTTCCCATATTATTTGCCTTTGCGATCTATTTTCCTTTGCGTTTATTTTCAGATCTATTAAACCAAAAACCCAAAAATACCTTGCTGCAATTTATTATTATTTATTTATTTGGCGTTTGATCTATCAACCTATTACAAATTTACCTCACGTCTGTTTGCCTATCTTGAGGCGCCGTACCCCGAAAGGGATTGACAACCCCTTTAACATGTCGGGTTGCGAGAAGTTGTTATTTGTGTGCAGGTGTTGTTTACATTGTGTTGCTTGGTTCTCCAACTGATTCGATAACCTTGGTTTCATATTTGAGGGAAATACCTACTGCCGATGTGCTACATCATCACTTCCTCTTTGGGGAAATACCAACGTAGCTTTAAGCTACATCAGTGATGACCTTCATTATTAGAGCATTGTCCCATGTGAGGAAATAAAAAAAGAAAAAAAAAGAGAGAAAGGCCAAATAAAAAAAGAGAAGGCCCAAAAAAAGAGAGAAAAAGAGAGAAGGGACAATGTTACTATCCTTTTGCCACACTTGTGCTTCAAAGTAGCACCATGATCTTCATGATAGAGAGTCTCCTATATTGTCACTTTCAAAGTAGCACCATGATCTTCATGACTATCTTCTTCTTTTGTCTTCTCCACAACCACCTTCTATTCCACCTATAGTGCGATGTCCATGGCTCACACTCATGTATTGAGTGAAAGTTGAAGAAGTTTGAGAACATCAAAATTATGAAACAATTTCTTGGCTTGTCATCGGGGTTGTGCGTGATTTGAATATTTTGTGCACTGGGTCTATAATTTATGAAGTATTCATGCTGTTATATTATCATTCTTAGATGTTTTACAATCATTTTATAGCAACTTTATATCATTTTTTGGGACTAACCTATTGACCCAGTGCCCAGTGCCAGTTGCTGTTTTTTGCTTGTTTTTTACATTGCAGAAAATCAATACCAAACGGAGTCCAAACGCAGCGAAACTTTTTGGAGATTTTTTTGGGACCAAAATACCACCAATGGGCCAAGGAAGTACCAGAGGGGTGCCCTGAGGGGGGGGGGGGCACAACCCACCTGGGCGTGCCTAGTGGCCCAAGTGTGCCCTAGTAGGTTGTGCCCACCTCAGTGGCCTCCCGCACCGCCTCTTCGCCTTATAAATTCCCAAATATTCCAAAATCCCCGAGGAGAACCCTAGATCAGAAGCTCCGTCGCCACAAGCCTCTGCAGCCACGAGAAACCAATCTAAACCCCGTTTTGGCACTCCACCGGAGGGGAAATCATCACTGGTGGCCATCTTCATCATCTCGGCGGCCACCATGATGAGGAGGGAGTAGTCCACCCTCGGTGCTGAGGGTTTGTACCAGTAGATATTTGTTTAATCTCTCTCTCTCTCTCGTGTTCTTGAGATGGCATTATCTTGACGTATCGTGAGCTTTGTTAATATAGTTGGATCCTATGGTGTTTCTCCCTCTCTATCTTGTTATGATGAATTGAGTTTTCCCTTTGAGATTTTGTTTTATCAGATTGAATACTTTTATGGATTTGAGAGCACTTGATATATGTCTTGCATATGAATACCCATGGTGACAATGGGGTATTATATTGATTCACTTGACATATGTTTTGGCACTCAACTCGCAGATTCCCGAGGTGACATTGGGGTAAGCTATGCATAGGGGTTGATGCATGTTCTCGTCTTTTGTTTCTCCGATAGAAATCTTGGGGCACTCTTTGAGGTTATTTGTGTTGGATTGAGTATAATGAATCTGAATTTGCTTTGGTGTTATTTTAGTAAGAACTCTTGATAGATCGATCAGAAAGAATAACTTAGTGTTATCTTAGTACGAACTCTTGATAGATCGATTGGAAAGAATAATGTGGTGTTATTTTAGTACGAACTCTTGGATAGATCGATCGGAAAGAATAGCTACAAACAATTTCTTCTTATGTTCTCCGCTAGATAAGAACTTTGGAGTGATTCTTCATCGCACGATGAGGGCTGGTTATGTGATCCAATTAGATTAGCATTGTTGAGAGATTTCACTAGTGAAAGTACGGACCCTAGGCCTCAGTTTCAAGCATTGCATTACCGTTTGTGCTCCGTTTTATTAATTGCATCCTTGTTGTTTTTATTGTTCTTATTACAAAAATCAATATCTACTATCATTACTACGCTTGTATCACCATATCTTCGCCGAACTAGTGCACCTATACAAATTACCATTTTATTTGGTGTGTTGGGGACACAAGAGACTTTTTATTATTTGGTTGCAGGGTTGTTTGAGAGAGACCATCTTCATCCTACGCCTCCCATGGATTGATAAACCTTAGGTTATCCACTAGAGGGAAAATAGCTACTGTCCTACAAAACTCTATGCTTGGAGGCCCAACACGTGTCTACAAGAATAAAGTTGCGTAGTAGACATCAAGATCTTTTCTGGTGCCATTGCCGGGGAGGTTAGGTAAGCGGCACTCACACCTCGTCAATGAAGCTCTTTTCTGGCGCTGCTGCCGGGGAGGTGAGTGCTTGGAGGTATATCTTTAGATCTTGCAATTGAATCTTTTAGTTTCTTGTTTTATCACTAGTTTGGTTTATAAAAAGAAAAGTACAAAAAAATGGAATTGAGGTTGCATCATATTATTCATCTTTATAATGTCTTGCAACATGATTTCTCCCGTGACCTTAAGAACAAAGGTAACTACTCACAAATAATAATCATGCTCAAGATCAGAGGGGTATTAAATAGCATATTGGATCCGAACATATAATCTTCCACCAAATAAACCATATAGTAATCAACTACAAGATGTAATCAACACTACTAGTCACCCACAAGTACCAATCTATAGTTCCAGTAACAAGATTGAACACAAGAGATGAAATAGGGTTTGATAGGAGATGGTGTTGTTGAAGATGTTGATGGAGATTGCCCTCCCCAAGATGGGAGAGTTGTTGGTGATGATGATGACGATGATTTCCCCCTCCAAGAGGGAAGTTCCCTCGGCGGAATCGCTCCGCCGAAGGGCAAAAGTGCTCCTGCCCAAGTTCCGCCTCGAGGCGGCAGCGCTTCGTCCTGAAAGTCCTCCTCTTATTTTTTTTCTAGGTCAAAATGACTTATATACCAAAATATGGGCACCAGAGGTGGGCCGAGGAGGCCACAACCCCCCAGGGCACGCTAGGGGACCCTGGCGCGCCCAGGTGGGTTGTGCCCACCTCGTGGCCCCCCTCTGGTAGTTATTTGCTCCAATAATTCTTATATATTCCATAAAAATTCCCCGCGAAGTTTCAGCTTGTTTGGAGTTGTGCAGAATAGGTGGCCTGACGTAGCTTTTCCAGGTCCAGATTTCCAGCTGCCAAAATTCTCCCCCTTGGTGTATACCTTGCAAATTATGAGGGAAAGGCATTAGAATTACTCCAAAAAGCATTATTATGGATAAAAACATTATAAATTATAGTAAGAAAACATGATGGAAAATGGACGTATCAACTCCCCCAAGCTTAGACCTCGCTTGTCCTCAAGCGAAAACCAAAATCGAAAAACATGTCCACATGCTTTGAGAGAGATGTGTCGATAAAAACAAAATACGGACATAGAAGCATCATGTTTATTATTATAATAGCAACAAAATTAAACATAGGAATTTTATCATAGAACTTTTATCATATACTTATCATTAATAACTAATAGTTCATCACACAATCGAAGTATAAATCAAAAACTCTATTAGAAACCAACAAACTATGTTCTCAGTCAACTTTCCAACTAAAATTCATCATCTTCTCGGGAAGAGTCACGTGTCGGAGCCTTTAGGCAAGTCCACATACTCAACCATCATATAGTCTTCTATGATTGCTAACACTCACCTCGTACCCATGAGCAAAACGTTGCAACCGGACACATAGAAAGATAGGGGCTTATGGTTTCGCCTCCCAACATACGCACCTCAAGGGTGATGTCAACAAGAATAACTCATGCCACCCCTATTCAACTGGACATATGTGCCTAGATCTTTCCTCACCACATGATGCTTGCCAAAGGAGAAAAATAAAAAGGAATAGAGAGAAAAACTTTGACTCTTGCATAAAAGTAAAAGATAAGCCCTTCGCAGAGGGAAGCAGAGGTTGCCATGCGCTTATTTATTTGTATGCTCAATGCCTCAGTGCAAAAGAACATCACGTTACATTGCCCCTTGTGATAGTGACCTTTATTATGTAGTTGTTGGGGAACAAAGTATTTCAAAAAAAATCCTACAATCATGCAAGATCTATCTAGGTGATGCATAGCAACGAGAGGGGAGAGTGTGTCCACATACCCTCGTAGACCGAAAACGGAAGCGTTTAGTAATGCGGTTGATGTAGTCGACTGTCTTCACGATTCAACCGATCCAAGCACCAAACGTACGACACCTCCGTTTTCAGCACATGTTCAGCTCAATGACGTCCCTCGAGCTCTTGATCCAGTTGAGGACGAGGGATAGTTTCATCAGCATGACGGTTGTCGGTGTCAAAACCGGCGGATCTCGGGTAGGGGGTCCCGAACTGTGCGTCTAGGCCGGATGGTAACAGGAGGCAAGGGACACGAAGTTTTACCCAGGTTCGGGCCCTCTCGATGGAGGTAAAACCCTACGTCCTGCTTGATTAATATTGATGATATGGGTAGTACAAGAGTAGATCTACCACGAGACCGGAGAGGCTAAACCCTAGAAGCTAGCCTATGGTATGATTGTTGTTGTGTATGTTGTCCTACGGACTAAAACCCTCCGGTTTATATAGACACCGGATAGGGGTAGGGTTACATAGAGTCGGTTACAATGGTAGGAGATCTACATATCCGTATCGCCAAGCTTGCCTTCCACGCCAAGGAAAGTCCCTCCCGGACACGGGACGAAGTCTTCAATCTTGTATCTTCATAGTCCAGGAGTCCGGCTGAAGGTATAGTCCGGCTATCCGAACACCCCCTAATCCAGGACTCCCTCAATAGCCCCCGAACCAGGCTTCAATGACGATGAGTCCGGCACGCAGATTGTCTTCGGCATTGCAAGGCAGGTTCCCCTCCAAATTCCATGTACCTGTTGAATAAAGTCCGGTTTCTTGTGAATGTTGCGCTCCTTGGCTTCTACGCCCAATAATGGCCGTCTCCCACGTGTCAAACGAATATGAAAAGTCTGAGTGTTTTTACATCCACACCCCTAGCCGCGTAAATGAGCCGCCCATTTAAGGGGACGAGGATTTAGATCCAAACCACACCTTCTCCCCTTCGCGAGTGTTCATCAGAGCGCATCTGACAAAGGTCCATTCCACCATGGCCAGCCGTCGCAACTCCTCCCTTTGCCCCTCCAGCCCTAAGCCTGGATATTGGGAGAGATGCTCCATCCCGCATAGCGAGCTAGTGACGCTCCAGACCAAGGGATTTCTCCCCCCGGCCTATATGGTCCCGGTTCGAGCCGGTCTTGCCGTTTATAATGGTGGAGAGCAAGCGGAGAGTGCCCCTAATCCCTCCAAAGGAGAGAGGGTATGCCTTGTCCCTTATTTAATAAGAGGGCTCGGATTTCCAATCCATCCGTTCCTCCGGGGGCTCCTAGAGTTCTATGGCCTCCAGCTACACAATCTTACGCCTGCCTCCGTATTGCATATCGCGGGCTTCGTGGCCCTCTGCGAGCTGTTTTTGGGTATTGAGTCTCATTTCGGGCTGTGGAAAGAACTATTCTGCCTTGTGCCCCGCTCTCGGAAGGGGTCAATGTATCAAGTGGGCGGAGCCGAAGTATGGCGCATCGCCGGGACCGGGTATCTGTCCGGAACCCCAAAGAAGGCGTCCGAGGAGTGGCCTTCGGAATGGTTTTACATAGAGGACGTCCCGCTTCCGGATCCTGTCCGGATCGGCCTCCCCGAGTTTGACAGTGCCCCACTAAAGAAGCACCTAAGTTGGCATCCACGGAGCCCTCAGAGGGAAAGTGAGAAGGACGTTATTTACCTGATGGGTCGGATAAGATTGTTAGCTCATTCCAGACTGACCATGATTGGGGTCATGGCCGCATGCATCATGCGAGGGGTGGAGCCGCTACAGTATAGAGGCCACCCCATGTGGGACTTCAACGGGGAGGACGACACCACCAGCTACGGCCGTAAGGGGCCGGATTCGGCTGCGTCTCTAATAAAGACCTTGTCCGCTTTGCACAAGGGAGAAGAGGACGATTTTCTCCGCGTTGACCCAAAGGGTGGATTTTCCATGTACAATCCTCCAAGTTGGGTGAGTGGTCACATCTTGCCCATCCGTTTTATATCCCCATTGTTAAATATTCAATCTAGTGATTTCAACGCAGGAACTGCGCCAGGCTATTAAAGAAATAAGCAGCCCTCCTCCACAACCCGAGGACCCAGGACGGTGCCTCGACCCGGCCTCTCAAGAGGATCCGGAGTTATCTGTGGAGCTGATTGATGGAGTGTTCCATCAATTGAGCAAGGACAACGCCTTGGTGGCCATTACGGCTGATTACCCAGGGCTAATCCCGGCCTCCCAGAAACGGGAGGCCGAACCTGCGGCGACAAGCCAACGAGGGGCCGCAGGGCCCCGTGGGCAGAAAAGAGGTGCAGTTTGGTCCGAGGCGCCAGCGCAAAGGTATGGCGCGCCACCTTATCCCAGGTGTTATACCTTCGAGGCATATTAACACTTGTGCTCTCTTCAGGACAAAGAGACCTCGCCGAACTATATTCGGAGAGACTGCCAATCGCGCCTCCACCACCCAGGCTTCAAAGCCTGGTCTGGAAGCGGAGCCGAACACAAGGCGCGCACCGGACGCTCCTCCGATGGAGGATGTGGACAGGTTGTCTGCCACCAACTCTGAGGTGGAGAGTGCCATGAACCACAGGTGTCGCCGGACAATTCTTTGCGACGCTTGTTTCTCCCAAGAGGCGTTAGATGCCTTCAAGTCGGGAGATGCGTACCTCTGTGCCGCTCAAAATGGTCTAGCCAGAGCCACGGAGCAATATGTAAAAGACATACGGGTAAGAAAATTTTGGTAATTATATATATATACCAGTAGCCCCCGAGACTTGAAACAGTTAGAATAACTGATTTAAGGATCATTTGTTATGCAGGTTCTTACAGAAAAGAATTCCCTAGAGTCCCAGGAGCTGGAAGAGTGCACAACCCAACTTGAGGCCGCACTAGCCGCGGCAGGGGAGCCCAAGGAGACCCCCTCTGGTAATATACACTTTGAAAGATAAGCATTTTACGAAGCACAGCATGGGTGCGAATCTGACAAATGAAATTGCAGATGACACCGGATTGAATCCGGAAAGGCAACACCTCCTACGCCAGCTGAAGGCTGGTGAGAAGGTGCTGACTAAGGTGAGGCGGGAGAAGAACGATCTCCAAGACACCAACACCAAGCTGGGCGTTGAACTGAAGGATGTTGGTGCCCAGCTGTTGAACTCTGTTAAGGAGAATCAGCGGCTTCGGCGCGGCATATTTAGTAAGTGCTTGAATGAACCTTTGAAAAAAGTTCGGCGGGGAAGTCGACTAAGAGAGTAATGTCTGTAGGTGTGCTAACAGGTCGTCCTGGAGAGGAGATGCCCGGTTCTACGGGTGACCTTCTTCTCGAGATCTCGCAACTACTCGAATGTGTTCGGTAGGCGATGCAAGGCATCGCCCAAGCCTTGTGGCCATCCATCTCCATGCTCGAAGGTCTTGGAGAGCTTGCGGAGAAGCTAAAGGGAGCACGGCGGTGCTTCCGATTGTGGAAGATATCGGCCTGCCGTCAAGGCGCTAGGGAGGCCTGGGCCATGGTGAAGACGCGGTACACAAAGGCTGACCCCAACCACATGGCCGAGGTCGGTCCTGTGGGGCCCGATGGGAAGGAGATCCCTGTAAGCTTAGTATACGGCCAAGTAGAATTGGCCGCAAAATATTCCCAGCGGGACTGTAAATTAGACAACCTGTTAGATGGTATTGAAGAGGAATACAATCAGTCAGAATGACTATGTAATTTAATTGACATTTATAATGCCTTCTAGCCGGATTGTAGATCGTTTGTCATGGCCGACCTTTTTGCTTCTGCCTTGGGACTTGACGGTCCGGAGTGTGTCTGAATTCCCATGCGGTTATATAAAAACTAGGGAATGCATGGAGACCAGGCGTAGTGGTCATTAGTGCATGAACAGACAAGTGCCCGACTAGTTATGTTATATTACATGGTTAGTAAGAAACATCTTCCAGGGAGAATAGTTCCATTAGGGGTTCCTTTCCCTGGGAGGCATGCCCTAAAGTGCATGCCCATTCTGCGAAGAAGACGCAGGAAAAAGCATCTGGGGGCGCATAAATAAATAAGTGGAAAGATCATCTTTAGTTCACCGACTGAATATTCCCTTAAGAACGCTAGCTTTCGGCTTCACCCAGTCTGAGGTACACATCCGGCTGACCCGGCAGTGACAATCGCAGAGGTGCTCCCTTTACCACCTAGCCGAACAATCGGGAACGTAGGGGTAAGCACAGGAGCCAGGCAACCCAACTTGGCCAAAACTTAAGTCATATTGATGCATATAATGGTGAAACAAAAGGTACATGCGGAAGTGTAACACATGTGTTGGGCATGAAGTCCGTATAAATAAGCTTATGTTAAAAGAAGCCCCCAGGTTTAATGAGTGCGAATAGCACGTCCTTGGATGAGCCTTTAAAGGCTATAAGAGAAAGGAAGGGGAGAAGGAGAGAAATGTAAGACAAACAGTATATATATATAAAATGGACAGAGGAAGGAGACGAACACAGAGTCCGGCGCTAGGCATAGAATCTTCGGAGACGGGCTGCATTCCATGGGTTCGGCTCGAGTCGGTTATCCGATGCATCTCGCAGGAGGTACACTCCACCAGTCAGGACTTGGTCAATTATGAAGGGACATTCCCACTTGGGCTTGAGTTTGTCCTTTTTCTTGTCCGGCAGGCGTAGAACTAATTCGCCAACATTGTAATTCTTGGCCCATACTTCTCTGCTTTGGTATCTTCGAGCCTGCTGTTGATAGAATGCGGAACGGGCTTTTGCCACGTCGCGCTCCTCCTCCAATGCGTCCAAGCTGTCCTGCCGATCGAGCTCGGCTTCCCTTTCTTCGTACATGCGCACTCGAGGTGAGTCATGAATTATGTCGCAAGGCAAAACTGCCTCTGCGCCGTACACCATAAAGAATGGCGTGTATCCGGTGGTGCAATTCGGCATGGTCCACAGCCCCCAGAGTACGGAGTCGAGCTCCTCTACCCAGTGCGTGTTAGATTCCTTGAGGGACCGCACTAATTTGGGTTTGATGCCGCTCATGATAAGACCATTTACACGTTCGACCTGGCCATTAGTTTGTGGGTGATAGACAGAAGCATAGTCGAGCTTGATGCCCATGTTTTTGCACCACAGTTTTACCTCATCGGCCGTAAAGTTTGTGCCGTTATCAGTGATGATGCTGTGGGGGACGATGTAACGGCGTACAACCCCGGATATGAAGTCTATCACAGGTCCGGATTCGGCCGTCTTAACAGGCTTGGCTTCTATCCATTTGGTGAACTTATCCACCATGACCAGTAAGTATTTTTGCTTGTGGGTTCCGCCTTTAAGGGGTCCAACCATGTCAAGCCCCCAGACCGCGAAGGGCCAAGTGATGGGGACAGTTTGGATGGCGGTGGGTGGCATATGGCTTTGGTTTGCGAAGAGTTGGCAACCGACGCATCGTTGGACTAAGTCCTGGGCGTCTGCTCGGGCCGTCGGCCAATAATAGCCTGTACGGAAGGCCTTGCTTACAAGGGACCAAGCTACAGCGTGATGACCGCCGAGTCCGGCATGAATTTCAGCCAGGAGGTTCCGCCCTTCCTCTTCGGAGATGCACCTTTGAAGGACTCCGGTAGTGCTTTTCTTATAAAGCTCTCCCTCGTGGACTTTGTAGGCTTTGGATCGCCGCACTATGTAGCGTGCCTCATTTTGGTCCTCGGGGAGTTCCTGCCTAGTAAGGTAGGCGAGGAATGGTTCCATCCACGGGGCGATGACGGCCATTATTATGTGGGCCGAAGGTGTTATTTCATTGGCAGAGCCTCCGATTGTGTCAGAATGTTCGGTGTCGGGCAGTGCGGTTAGGTCCGGGCTGTTATTGTTCGGTTCCCCTTCCCATACTATGGATGTCTTGAACAGCCTTTCCAAGAAGATGTTGGGGGGACTACATCACGTTTTGCGCTGATGTGTGCCAGGACATCTGCCGCCTGATTATTTTCCCGAGCTATATGGTGGAATTCAAGCCCTTCGAACCGAGCTGACATTGTTAGGACGGCGTTGCGGTAAGCTGCCATTTTTGGATCCTTCGCATCGAAGTCTCCATTTATTTGGGATATTGCGAGGTTCGGGTCCCCCCGCACCTCTAGGCGTTGAATGCCCATGGATACTGCCATCCGGAGACCATGTAAAAGGGCCTCATATTCGGTTGCATTGTTGGAGTCTTTGTACATAATCTGGAGTACGTATTGAACTGTGTCTCCTGTGGGGGACGTCAAAACGATGCCAGCCCCTAGTCCGGCCAACATCTTGGAGCCGTCGAAATGCATGATCCAATTTGAATATGTGCCGTACTCTTTAGGGAGTTCGCCCTCTGTCCATTCTGCGATGAAGTCGGCCAAAACTTGCGACTTGATGGATCGCCGTGGCTTATAAGTTATGTCGAACGGGAGGAGCTCAATGGCCCATTTTGCAATCCGGCCCGTTGCGTCACGGTTGTTTATAATATCGTTAAGTGGTACCTCCAAGGCTACTGTTATTGAACACTCTTGAAAGTAGTGTCGTAGCTTCCGGGATGCCATGAATACTGCATACGCAATCTTTTGATAATGCGGGTATCGTGATTTTTATGAAGTGAGGACAGTGGACACATAATAGACCGGCTTTTGAAGGGGGAATTTGTGTCCGTCCGTTTCTCGTTCGACGATGAGTACTGCGCTTACAACCTGATGTGTTGCTGCAATGTACAACAACATTGGTTCGCCAATGTTTGGCGCGGCCAGGACTGGGTTTGTTGCCAATATGGCTTTTATTTCGTTGAGTCCGGCCGTGCTGCATCCGTCCATTCGAAGTGTTCGGTGTGCCGAAGGAGGCGGTAAAGGGGTAGTGCCTTTTCTCCCAAGCGGGAGATAAAGCGGCTTAGAGCCGCCACGCATCCGGTTAACTTTTGTATTTGTTTGAGGTCCTTTGGGATATCCAATTGTGACAGAGCTCGTATCTTGGCTGGATTTGCTTCAATTCCTCTAACGGATACAATGAAGCCCAGGAGCTTTCCGGCTGGAACGCCGAAAACGCATTTTTCCAGGTTGAGCTTGATGTCGTATGTTCAGAGGTTATCAAATGTGAGCCTCAAGTTGTCTACTAGAGATTCGACATGTCTTGTTTTTACGACCACATCATCTACATATGCCTCCACTGTTTTGCCGATCTGGTTTGCCAGACATGTCTGAATCATGTGCTGATATGTTGGACCGGCGTTTTTGAGCCCGAAGGGCATTGTGTTGAAGCAGAATGGGCCGTATGGTGTGATAAATGCCGTTGCGGCTTGGTCTGATTCTGCCATCTTGATTTGATGGTAGCCGGAATATGCGTCGAGGAAACACAACGAATCGTGTCCTGCGGTAGCGTCGATAATTTGATCGATGCGGGGGAGGGGGAAGGGATCCTTTGGGCAAGCCCTGTTAAGGTCTTTAAAATCAATGCACAGGCGCCAGGATTTATCCTTCTTTGGTACCATCACTAGGTTTGCTAGCCAGTCCGGATGTTTTATATCTTTGATGAATCCGGCCTCCAATAGTTTTGCTAGCCCTTCTCCCATGGCCTGTCTCTTAGGTTCGGAAAAACGCCGAAGAGCTTGTTTGACAGGTTTGAATCCTTTTAGGATATTTAAGCTGTGCTCTGCCAGCCTGCGTGGGATTCCTGGCATGTCTGAAGGATGCCAGGCGAAAATGTCCCAGTTCTCTCATAGGAACTCTCCTAGTGCGGCATCTACATCAGGGTTTAACTGTGCCCCGATGGAAGCTGTTTTATTGGGGTCCGTTGGATGGACCTGGAATTTGACTATTTCGTCCGCCGGTTTAAAGGAGGTGGACTTGGATCTTTTATCGAGTACCACATCGTCCCTATTCACTGTGGAGCGCAGCGCAGTCAGTTCCTCAGCCGCTAGGGCTTCGGATAGTGCCTCGAGGGCCAGTGCGGCTGTCTTGTTTTCGGTGTGGAGTGCTATGTCCGGATCACTAGTGAGAGTGATGATCCCGTTAGGCCCGGGCATCTTGAGCTTCATGTACCCATAATGGGGTATTGCTTGGAAGATTGTAAACGTTTCCCGCCCTAGCAGAGCGTGATAACCGCTGCTGAACGGAGCCACATGGAACGTGACCTCTTCGGACCTGTAATTATCCGGCGTGCCGAACACCACATCTAGTGTGATTTTTCCTGTACAACGCGCTTCCCGACTGGGGATTATTCCTCTAAAGGTTGTGCTGCTTCACTCAATGCAGTTCCAGTCTATTTCCATTTTTTGAAGGGTTTCCTCATAAATGAGGTTCAATCCGCTGCCGCCATCCATGAGTACCTTGGTAAGACGAAAGCCGTCCACTATTGGACTAAGGACCAATGCGGCCGGTGCTCGGGCTATTCGGAATTTAGGTTCATCACTAGCGTTAAAGGTAATAGCCATGTCACTCCATGGGTTTATTGTTGCTACTTGGTAGACTTCGGCAAGGCTGCAGAGTGTCCTTTTTCGCATATTATTTGATGTGAAAGTCTTGAAGACTGTTAATACCGTATTGGTATCTCTGGGGTGGCTTTCTGTGGCCTCTGGAATTAGGAGATCTTCGCCAATTTTGGCCACCTGCCGGAGTATCCAACATGCCCTAAGGCTGTGAGTTGGTGTGGCGTCCTCTGTACTGTGAATTTTACAGGGTCCATTAAGCCATCCTTCCAATACGGTTCCATGCCCTGTAGAGGGTTTTTGCTTTTTGGTGTTTGACCCGGGTGTCTAGCGATGATGCACCCTTTTATTTCGGACTGGGTTTGTATTCAGGGCCGTAATGTCCCAAAATTTTATTTCGGTTCTCCAGGCGCTTTCCATCGCATAGTACTTTCGTACTATGGACGCCAAGTCAGCGAAGCGTGTAATATAACGACGACTTATGGCCTTGAGGATTCCCTTGTCCGTGCAATTATTGCACAAGAATGAAATCGCGTCTTCCTCGCAGCAGTCCTTTATCCTGTTCATAACCAGGAGGAATCTAGCCCAGTAATGATGTACTATTTCTTCGGGCTCTTGCCTAATTTGGGATAGATCGCTAATGTTCGGGTGGGTGGGTGGAATTAAATCCGAAGCCTCACCCCATCTGAGGCTCAGAGGTCGAGGAATTTCCGAACTTGAAAATTTGGATTCCTGGATGTTGTCCAATGAATCCAGTCCGTCGTCTGACTCTAAGTTCAGGTCTTGAGTGATATCCTCCCCTCCGCGGGTATCCGTCTTGGAGGGATCGGGAATCCAGACGTAGCTAGTCCTTAAGATAGATGAGGGGTCGCCGCACTGTCCCTCTATCACGGCGACGTGATGGGTGACTTGGGGAGAGTTAATCTCTCTCAGATCGGGCTTGGGCCCAATCTGGTCGTAATCCGTAGCGACTCCCAGTGCGGCGATGCGATCCAAGAGCTCGTTTATGGAGGAGAGCTCCATTGGATCTAACTACTCGGCAAGTTCCAAGCTGACATGAAGATTGTTTTCGATGGCTCGAGAGGTCATTGTCGGCGCAGAAGCCGAACATGCAGTCATAAGAAAACCACCTAGCCGGAGGGTTTGGCCGACAGCCAAAGCTCCCTTAGCAAAGGTGCCGTCTTTAAAGACGGGGCGAGGCATCCTTCCTGATGGCGACGAGACAGAGGAACTCTCAATGAAAGCACCAATGTCGGTGTCAAAACCGGCGGATCTCGGGTAGGGGGTCCCGAACTGTGCGTCTAGGCCGGATGGTAACAGGAGGCAAGGGACACGAAATTTTACCCAGGTTCGGGCCCTCTCGATGGAGGTAAAACCCTACGTCCTGCTTGATTAATATTGATGATATGGGTAGTACAAGAGTAGATCTACCACGAGATTGGAGAGGCTAAACCCTATAAGCTAGCCTATGGTATGATTGTTGTTGTGTATGTTGTCCTACGGACTAAAACCCTCTGGTTTATATAGACACCGGATAGGGTTAGGGTTACATAGAGTCGGTTACAATGGTAGGAGATCTACATATCCGTATCGCCAAGCTTGCCTTCCACGCCAAGGAAAGTCCCTCCCGGACACGGGACAAAGTCTTCAATCTTGTATCTTCATAGTCCAGGAGTCCGGCTGAAGGTATAGTCCGGCTATCCGAGCACCCCCTAATCCAGGACTCCCTCAACAGTGATGATGAAGTTACCGGCGCAGTGCTTCGCCTAAGCACTACAATGATATGACTGAGGTGTGTAACTGTGGAGGGGGCACCGCACACGGCTAAGAGAAGACTTGGTGTGTCTTTGGGGTGCCCCCCTCCCATGTATATAAAGGGGGAGGACAGGAGTCCATCCATAGGGGGGCACGCGCCATAGGGGAGTCAACTAGGATTTCCAATCCTAGTTGGAGTCCCCTTCCTTTCCAAGAGAGGGAGAGAGAGAGGGAAGGAGGAAGAAGGGAGAAGGAAAGAGGGGGCACCGCCCCCCTCCCTAGTCCAATTCAGACTGGCCATGGGGGGGAGGCCTCCCTTGTGGCCTTCCTCTCCTTTCCACTATGGCCCATGAAGGCCCCTGAACTTCCCGAGGGAGGGGGGTTCCGGTAACCCCCGGTACTCTAAAACTCATCCAAAACGACCCGAACCATTCCAGTGTCCGAATGTAACCTTTCAATATATGAATCTTTACCTCTTGACAATTTAGAGACTCATCGTCATGTCCGTGATCTCATCCGAGACTCCAAACAAACTTTGGTCATCAAATCACATAACTCATAATATAAATCGTCATCGAACGTTAAGCGTGCGGACCCTACGGGTTCGAGAACTATGTAGACATGACCGAGACACATCTCCCGTCAATAACCAATAGCAGAACCTGGATGCTCATATTGGCTCCTACATATTCTACGAAGATCTTTATCAGTCAAACTGCATAACAACATATGTTGTTCCCTTTGTCATCGGTATGTTACTTGCCCTAGATTCGATCGTGGTATCATCATACCTAGTTCAATCTCGTCATCGGCAAGTCTCTTTGCTCCTTCCGTAATGTATCATCCTGTAACTAACTCATTAGTCACATTTCTTGCAAGGCTCATAGTGACGTGCATTACCGAGAGGGACCAAAGATACCTCTCTGATACACGGAGTGACAAATCCTAATCTCGATCTATGCCAACTCAACAAACACCATCAGATACACCTGTAGAGCATCTTTATAATCACCCAGTTACGTTGTGATGTTTGATAGAACACAAGGTGTTCCTCTAGTACTCGGGAGTTGCATAATTTCATAGTCAGAGGAACATGTATAAGTCATGAAGAAAGCAATAGCAATAAAACTAAACGATCATAATGCTAAGCTAACGGATGGGTCTTGTGCACCACATCATTCTCTAATGATGTGATCCCGTTCATCAAATGACAACACATGTCTATGGTTAGGAAACTTAACCATCTTTGATTAACGAGCTAGTCAAGTAGAGGCTTACTAGGGACACTCAGTTTTGTCTATGTATTCACACATGCACTAAGTTTCCGGTTAATACAATTCTAGCATGAATAATAAACATTTATATATGATTCCTCTGTCAATGGAAGCCAGAACAGAACTAGATAATTTACAAGAGATCATGGACGGAATCAACCTGGAAGCTATGGGGACTGATGAGTGGATCCTTTGTTGGGGTGATGCTGATTATAAACCGAAGAAATTCTACAATTTCATGTTCAAAAATATATTGGCTCCCCAATGCATCACCTCGATTTGGAAGACAAAATGTATCATGAGACATAAAGTGTTTGCTTGGTTGATGTTGCATGACAGGGCACTTTAATATTGGAGAAAATCATAATTGTCCAATGTGCTATATGGAGGTTATAGAAACAAATTCCCATCTATTTTATGAATATCCATTTGCTGCAAAGTGTTGGGATGTTGTGGGCATAGATTGGGAGAATGACCCAGACATACAACACAAGTATGAGAGAGCTAGGGCAAGGTGGCAGGGACCTTTGTTCAAAGAGATAACTATATTAACCTCCTGGAATATTTGGAAGCAAAGCAACAGAGAGATCTTTGATGGAGAGGCAGCCACGCATGCTGAGTGGCTGAGGAAGCTCAAGGAAGATTTTGTGATCCTGGGTTATAGGATCAACCCTCAAAATTTAACCTTTTTAGAAGGCTTTAGCAACTCTTTATCTTTGTGATACCTGGTTTACATAGGCTAGTTTAGCACCTTCTGAACTCTTGTTAAAGCCATGTAAAACAGCCCTTATATGTAATGTTAACCAATGGTTAACATCTTAAAGAAATAAAGAAAAATGCAATAGCAGGAGGCTCTCCTGCTGTTTTCACTGGTCAAAAAAACATTTATAATGATATAAGGAAATATAAATAACAACTTTATGATTGCCTCTAGGGCATATTTCCTTCAGCAGTCTGTCGCTTTTATTCTTCACCATCACAAGTTCATGCAACGCTCAATTTTCTCTTACACTAAATGATCTCATACTTTTAGAAGCAATTTTTATTGCCTTTTTGCACCGATGACAACTTACTTGAGGGATCTTGCTCAATCCCTAGGTAGGCATGGTGGACACTTGAAAATAAGATTTGGGTTTAAGGGTTTTTGGATGCACAAGTAGTATCTCTACTTAGTGCAGATTTTTTGGCTAGCAAAGATAGGGGGCGAGCACCACATGTTGAAGGATCTATGACAATATGACTTCTATGTGAATATGAGAAAACATAAATCATTAAGTTGTCTTCCTTGTCCAACGTCAACAAGTTTGGCATATAATATTTTGATGAGGGCTCACAATCACAAAAGATTTCTAGGATAGTATATTTATATGTGACTCTTCTCTTCCTTATTAATTCTTTCATGAGTTGCATCATTGACTAATGCTATGTTTGTCAATCTCTAATAAAATTTTCTACTTATACATTTCCTTGTGTGGTGCCATCACCTACCATATGATTAGTATATAATGTTTTATTTATTTAATTATTTTCTTTCATTTGTTTACTTTCTTATTTCTTTTCTTTATTTGCAACATGAAAGTAAAGAAAGCAAAAACTCATACTAAACTTTATTATATAACTGGCACACGGTTACAAGCATAGATCACTAAGAAAACTCTCAAAGAAGAAAGGATCAAACTGAACTTTTATTCATCTAAAGCAAAAGATCGAACTAAAATAAGTGAAAGTAAAAACATTGTGGGATGATACAATACCGGGGCACCTCCCCCAAGCTTGGCGGGGCCAAGGGGAGTGCCCATACCCGATACTCAATTCTCCTTTGGTGGTGAAGATGATGAAGGTGGTGGTGAGGACAATTGTGCCTTCAATTTTTTCATGTTGTAGTTGAGGAGAGCAATTTACTCTTTTAAATCATAAACCTCCAACTCCAGCTGCAAGATCTTGTCACATAAATCTCCTTTGCTTTTCTGCCGAAAACGAGAAGGAATAGATCGGTTATTAGAATGGTTAGCTCTCTTGGGGAGACTGGACTTCTTGAACTTTATGTGCATATCCCCAGGTTGAGGTAGAGGAACATCCTCCTCCTCCGACCTTGAATCATCGATCCTCATAAAGTGAGCATCCTCCTCGTCATTCGTAGTTCGACCATAAGGAGATAGGTCCCCATAGGTCTTTGGGTCAACAATGAGATGTGAGACATAGCTCTCCCCGTCGGAGTCTTGGGACGACATATTTCCAAAACTGCGCAGGAAACATCAAGAAAAGTGAACATAGAATTTCTCTATGATACGGTGATCAACGGGTTCGGGAAGTATATATAGATTTTTTTTATCTTGGAGGATAAGTATATGGTAGAAAAAAGGAGTAAGGAAGGTGTCCTAGGTGGGCACAACCCTCCTGGGCGCGCCAGGCGCCCTGGTATCTTGTGCCCACCAGGCGACGCCTCCTGGAAGTTTCTTTATTACCAAAATTCTAAAATATTCCAAAGCTGATAAAAATATTTTTGCGGTTTTTTCGGAGTCTGTTTACTTACCGTATCACGTACCTCCTTATTTTCACTATTCTAGAGTGTTCCAGAAGGACTCTTTTATGTGTTCTTCCGGTGTCATGGTTTGGATAATATTACTTTCAATATTAATAGGCATACCTGAGATATAATGCTTTATACGTTGCCCATTGACAACCTTCGGGTTAGTACCTTCAGAATTATTTATTTTGATGGCTCCAGACCGGTAAACCTCCTCGATGGCATATGGGCCTTCCCATTTTGAGAGGAGTTTTCCTGCAAAGAATCTGAAACGAGAGTTGTACAAAAGAACATATTCTCTGACTTTAAACTCACGCTTTTGAATTCTTTTGTCATGCCATCTTTTTACTTTTTCTTTAAATAATTTTGCATTTTCATAAGCTTGGGCTCTCCATTCATCTAATGAGCTAATATCAAATAACCTCTTTTCACCAGCAAGTTTGAAATCATAATTGAGTTCTTTGATTGCCCAATATGCTTTATGTTCTAACTCAAGAGGCAAATGACATGCTTTTCCATAAACCATTTTATAAGGAGACATACACATAGGATTTTTATAAGTTGTTCTATAAGCCCAAAGTGCATTGTGACGCCCGGATAATTAAGCTATAGTAGACCTCTGTTAATGATGCCACGTCACCTCGGTTACTATTGATAATCTCGTGTTCATTCAAAAACGATTCAAATTCAAATTGAATTAAAGGAAAACAATAAAAGTTTCTAACACTAAAACTAAAATATTCAAAATGGGACAAATAAATCCTAAGTAATTATGGTGGAGAAACCACATTTTTATGAAAGGTTTAAATGCACTTGAATAACTAAAGCAGTAGGTAAAACAATTAAATAAATGCCTTTTAAATTTTATAAAATATTAAACTATTTTAATTTGGGAAAGTATTAATGTGGCAGTAGTATATTTAATAGTACTAATTTAGGTGCTAGTGATAATTTTTATAAATCTAAAATAAAAGGGAACTAGAAATATAACATACAAAAGGAAAAGACAAAACCAAAATAAAATAAAATACTAAAGCAGGGGAAACCCCACGGCCCAACTGGGCCAACTTGCCCAGCTGGCCAGCTGGTCCAGCCAGCCCAACTGGGCCAACTTGCCCAGCTGGCCAACTGGTCCAGCCAGCCCAACTCCCCCTGCACATCCCCCTCCCTATACCCCCAACTTGGGTCGCTACAGGGGAGGAGCCCCGCCGGACCAGCTCGTCGGTGCCGGCTAGTGGATAAGACCCCCTCCCCCGGCTCTCACTCTCCCCCCAGGAACCCTAGCCGCCCACTACCCCCACT
>NC_041380.1:408821022-408831826 GCF_002162155.2 Triticum dicoccoides
CTACCCCCACTTGACTCGCCCAGATCCACTCCCCTCTCCCCTCAACTCGACCGAGCGAGCTCGTCGTCGCCGGCCTCCATTCGCACGGCCATCGAGCCTGACGCGCCCAACAGGCGTGTCCATCGGCTTCGCGACATTCCTTTGTGTTGCCCGCACCATCGAGCCGAAGTCGAGGAGCCCTGACTATGCCGCCCCGACCCGCCTCCCTCACCGAACCTCCGCCGCCGTCCACCTTCGAATCCGGCCATCACTGCTGCTCCCGAACCCCGACGAGCCTCCTTGTTCTCCCACTGTGAGCCCCTCTTCCTCCCTCCTCTTTTTCTACCCCGCTCTCGCTCTGTAGATGCCATCCCCACTAGAGCCGTAGCTCGCCGCCACCCCGCTCCGTCACCGACATAGCCACCGCTGCCGCAGCATGAGCCCACCGTCGTGTTCCTGGTGCTTCCAGGAGCACAACACACACACGCATGCCCCCTCCCGTGCCCTAGCACCGACCCCAATGAGGCCTGAAGCCAACCGCCGCCTCTGCTCGACGCTGGCGTTAACTCCGGCGGCCTCAGATCCTCCCAGCGCCACCGCACAAGGCGGCGGGCTCTCCCCGTTTGAACGCACCCGCCCGTGCCCCTTTTGACCCCCAAACAGCAAATTCCAGTGACGCCCGAGCCGCTCCGCCGCGGTTCTGGTTGTTGGGGAGTCATCGCCGGCACCCTCACTGACGTGGCCGGCCGGGGTCACCCCCAGGGTCACTGCCTGGTGGCCCCACGGGCCCAGCTGGCCCTGTTGACCGGGGTTAACTTGTTGACTGGGCCGGTCCTAGCAGCTAGCATGTGGCCCCCACCTTAAAACTAACTAAATTAGTTAGTTCAGTTAATTTAGACTAATTAGTCACTCACTAGTGGGCCCATTAGTTAGCTTAATTGAATTTAGGATTAACTTAACCCTATTTTAACCCACTATCTATGACAGACGGGACCCACGTGTCAGTTTGAAGAATCAACGGTCAGAGGTGACCGATGATGTCAGGATGCCATCATGGTGATGCAATAATTGTATTTTGAAATAAATTAATTTTGTTAACTAAAAAATGAATTAAAACTTTAAAAATTAATATTAAATAATTCGTAACTCGGATGAAAATACTTTGTACATGAAAGTTGCTCAGAACGATGAGACGAATCCGGATACGTAGCCCGTTCGTCCGCCACACATCTCTAGCATAGCGAACATGCAAATTTCACCCTCCGGTTCATCTGTCCGAAAATGCGAAACACCGGGGATACTTTCTCGGATGTTTCCCCCCTTCGCTGGTATCACCTCATACTGCGTTAGGGCACACCTGGCACCGTTACTTGTCATGTCATGCATTGATATGCATCTGTTTGCATTGTATTCATAGTTTCTTCCCCCTCTTCTCTCTGGTAGAGTACGAGACTGACGCCACTGCTGGTGCCCTGATCAACTACGTTGTTGAAGACCCCTCCTTGCCAGAGCAACTGGGCAAGCCCCCCCTGATCAACCCGATATGGCCTATTCTTCTTTCTACTGCTTGCATTAGAGTAGTGTAGCAAGTTACTACTTTCGGTTAATCCTATTCTACTGCATAACCTGTCCTTGCTACTACTGTTGTTACCTTTACCTGCAATCCTAAATGCTTAGTATAGGATGCTAGTTTATCATCAACGGCCCTACATTCTTGTCCATCTGCCATGCTATACTATCGGGCCGTGATCACTCGGGAGGTGATCATGGGTATATTACTTATATACATTATACATGATACATGTGGGGACTAAAGACGGGTCGGCTCGTAGAGTACCTGCGAGTGATTCACGGATTGGGGGCTGAAAGGACCTTTGTCTCGACGACCCTCTAGGTGGATCTTTGTGGTGGAGCGACAGGGTAGGTCGAGACCACCTAGGTGAGAGGTGGGTCTGTCCCTGGGTCTGTCCCTGGTCTGGCCACTGGCCTATATGCACTAACCAACCACGCGGGAACAATTATGGCCACTCGATATCGTGGTATCAGCCGAAGCCTTCTTGACGTCAGCGACTAAGTAGCGCGCGCCGGGTTGGACCGCATAATGCAACTTCCTTTGTAATGGAGGTATCTAGGTCTGCTCACCGGCCGCATACGCGACGTGCAAGTGTGCAATGGGCGATGGGCCCAGACCCCTGCACGCTTAGGATTTAGACCGACGTGCTGAGCTCTCTATTGTGCCTAGGTGGGGCTACGATGTGTTGATCTTCCGAGGCCGGGCATGACCCAGGAAAGTGTGTACGGCTAGAGGGATTGAGCGTGTTGGGTTATGTGGTGCACCCCTGTAGGGAAGTTTATCTATTCGAATAGCTGTGTCCCTCAGTAAAAGGATGACCCGGAGTTGTACCTTGACCTTATGACAACTAGAACCGGATACTAAATAAAACACACCCTTCCAAGTGCTAGATATAACCCGGTAATCGCTCTCTCACAGGGCGACAAGGAGAGGATCGTCGGGTAGGATTATGCTATGCAATGATACTTGGTTAACTTACCATCTACTCTCTTCTACTGCTTCAAGATGGAGGCTGCCAGAAGCGTAGTCTTTGATAGGACTAGCTATCACCCTCTTATTCTGGCATTCTGAAGTTCAGTCCACATATGTCGGCGTCCTGGGAACGGGGGTCCCCAGACTTGCCTGCCTGCGGCCCGCGGCGTGGCTGAGCCTGCAGGCCGTACGGCCCATCTTCACCAACAAAGCATCCAAGACCCTCGCGAGGGTCCAAGCCTCGTGAGGCGGACAATGCAAGACATCCTCGGGAATAGCCTAGCTAGACAGGCTCACTAGGAGCAGAGATATCAAGGCGAGGCAAACCTCACGAGACCCTCGTGACGTGAGCCATGACGCACGGCACCAGGCGGGCGCCAGCGCACTCAGTGTCCTTGTTTCCTCTTTGGTGCTAAGGAGGCCAGCGCAGGTGAAGAGTATCAAGGCATCAGGCAAAGGTTGCTATATTGGTACAACGACACCAAGACCAGGAGGACGGCAAGACGGAGGACATCATGGAGCCCAAGACGGCGTCACCACCAGAGCCTTTGGCAGGCGAAGACCACTTTTGTCAGGATAGCTTGTACTAGCTGTCCCCCTTCGAGTTAGCCCGCCATTGTTGGCTCCCTTTCCGCTCGATATTTGGGAAGAGGACTAGGGCCTATATAAGTAGGCCCAGCCACCACCCTGACAGAGGACAGAGGATTGGACAGATCAGCAAGGGAGATCATTCGGGGACGGATCATTCAGACCATCCTCACACAAACAAGCTCACCGAGCTCAAGAACACCTCAACCTCAGGAGGTTGTTCTTCCTTTGTACTGTTCACCATCAGCCCTAGAGGCAATCCACCACCACCACACTAGAGTAGGGTGTTACACCACAACGGTGGCCCGAACCAGTATAAATCCTATGTCTTTTTGTGTTGCGACTTCATCGAGTTCGTCCGCGAGATCTTAGCGAGCTAGGGCGTAGATTGGTGGGAAGGAAAGACTTCGCTTACACCCGAGTGTTCGAACCTTAAGGGTTTGTCGGAACCCCACATCCGACATTTGGCGCGCCAGATAGGGGTGCGCCTTAGCCTCCCTTCCATCAGTTCGTCGCTCCATCATCTCCATGGCGGACGCTCGCCGTGCTCGAGCTAAGCGTCGGGCTGCCCTGACCGCCCACGTCGCTCAGACGGCTCCCGTCGGCGGGCCACATCGCCATTCTCTGTCTCCCGCCGCCAACGCTGCCACTGGCCCGGCAGGGAACGAGCAGCAGGCATCCTCGCTGCATCCTTCGATGCGGCAGGACGGCCGCACCGCCACTCCTTCGCTGACCCCTGCCGGTTCTTCGTCTCACACGCACCGTGCTCCCGTGGAGGCAAAGGCCGCGCTCCTATCGGCAAACGAGCTCCTGCGCTACCGCCCCATCGACGTTCTCTACAAGGAGTGGCTCGAACGCGTCGCCAAGCTCGTCCGCGCCGTGGGGGGGCTCTCCGGCACCGTCCCACTATCTACCTCCCCCTCAACCAGCCGCGGGCGACGGGGCTCATGGCGTGGGATGCTACGGTCGACACCCCGAGCGCAACGACCGGGGCTACGGCCGCGGAGGAGGACATGGAGGCGGACGCTGGGACGACCGTGGCCCGCGCCAGGAGTGGCGCAACCGACCTCGTGAGGACCGCTGGCAGGACCAGCCTCATGAGGGCACCTGGAGGGACCCGCCGCGTGAGGATCGCCCCTAGAGTAACACCGGTCTTCCCCCGCTGCCACCACCAAGAAGGAACGATGACCACCACCAGGACAAGGGGGCTGGGGGCTTCCAGGAGCTGCGTGCGATCGCCTGCGTCTTGGGCGGCGCCCAGGCCCCAGCCTCTCAGCGCGTCTTCAAGCAGTTTGCTCGCGAGGTGAACGCGGCGCTCCCCAAGCTCGAGGCCACGCGCCCGCTCAGGTGGTCTCAATGCGCCATACTTTCAACTCGGCAGATCAACTCAAGTGCACAGCCACTGCTGGCACCCTCCCTATGCTATGTTCCCCAGTCATCAGCAATGTGCAGGTCAACAAGACCCTCATCGACGGCGGTGCAGGGCTCAACGTCCTGTCCATCGACACCTTCGACAACCTCCAAGTGCCATATGAGCAGCTCCAGCCCACCAAGCCTTTCTCAGGAGTGACCGACGGCTCCACCACGCCAATATGGCAGGTCTGCCTGCCTGTCACCTTCGGGGAGCGCAAGAACTACCGCACCAAGCTCATCGACTCCGACGCCACGCAAATCCGCCTGCCGTACAATGCCATCCTCGGGTATCCAGCCCTGGCCAAGTTCATGGCAGTCACTCATCACGGCTATAATGTTCTCAAGATGCCAGGAAGCGGAGGAATCATCACGGTCTGTGTGAAGAGAGAGATGCGGTGTGCTCCCTTGAGCGCGCCTTTCAAGCCGCTGCAATCAACGACCCCGACAGCAGAAATGAAGGCCCTCTGGAGACCGTCCCCAAGAATAAGCAGCCGCACCACGCAGGACCTCAGGAGGACGGCGTCGTGGCAGAAGCCACGTCAGGACCAGCGCCCGGTCCAGGGGCGCCTCCCTCTGTCGCATAGGAAGGCGTGCCCAGCGCCCTCCTCAGGCAGGGCTCGGGGGCTCTCTTCTAGAGGGCCTCAGACCTTGCCAACCTCGCGAGGGAGGCACTCGGGCACCATTTGGAGGCGTGCTTCTCGGTACGCGACCCTCAGAAGAGCACAGGGCAAGGAGTGCCCAACACCCAGGTGTTCATCACCAAGACCACCCAAGAACTACAAGAAGCAAGAGCCATGCGCGGCGACGGCCGCCTACAAGGGCAGCTCTGCATCCTGGTGAGAATGCTGGGCTGCGCGTCTGCATCGATGTCCCAGGGCTCAACAGGGCCGCGTCTCAGGAGCGTTTCTGGCCTTCGCGTGTGGGCCGCAGCGAGGGCCCACCGCACAGCTACATTCGTATGCCCTTTAGCTTGCCGAGCGTGGAGTCGGCCTATCAGCGCAACATGCGACGTGTCCTGGCGGCTCAGGAAGCCAGGTACCATGCCGTTCTGGAGGAGATGGAGACGGTCTTCAGGGAACCTCCCGAGCCCCCAGAGCCTCCCGAGGCTGAGGGTCCTGGCGGCTCATGAGCAGTCATTTCTCCAACGCACGCCTTCAGCTGCATCAACTCTGCTTCATCTACAGAACCATGTGACATCTTCCAAGCTCATTTAGCTGGGAGCGCCCCTCGGGCTGCATTATTCCCAGGCCGTGTGGGTCCGTCCCTGTGACATGTATCCCTTTTGCTTATGTCTTCAGATTACCTTGTTGGGGGCGCCCCTCGGGCTGCATCATCCCCAAGCCGCTCGGGCCGGACCCGATGGCATGTACCTTCCTGCATTTATCCAAGTTGATCTACTCTCCATGCTTAACTTGCCAACTGCTATCACCTGCTCGATCATCGCCTCCCCCGGGGCCTCCGCACAGGCACGACGCTGGTGCATGGGTCCATCCCTGCCACGCCGACAAATCTGAGTGGTCAAGCTCTGGCTCGCGGCACGCCCCGCGCACGTCACCTCACCAGGCCCTCAGTGCCTTCTCCTCATCTAGAGCAACCAGTGGCAGACTGACATCTGTAACGGCAAACCGTGTTTCTTCTTGTGCCTGTTCACAGGGACCCCGTGGGAAGGATAGCAAGCGGCACCGCGAGTCTCCTTTTCTCTCGTGCAATTCGCTTGCGCGTTAAAAGGGGGGCTCCTGAGCATCGCGACTCAGGAGCTCTTACTGGCTCTCCAGCCCTCACCCCTGGCCTTGAACACGGCATCGCAACCTGGCATACCAGCGGCGGCTGAGCTCGCTTGAGGGCCGGGACCTGAGGACGTAGATCACTAAGGAGAGCATCAGGGGAGGGAAACTCGTATGGGCAAGCCTAGCTATGTCGCACGAGTAGGCGCGCAGCCCTAGCGCAACGCCAGGAGTCACCACGAGATCAACGAGATAAGTCCCGCACTCGGATTGGCTAAATGTTTGGGCCTAATGGTCACTCCTGCCTTGCCGCAGCCCCGTTGCGGCCACGTCAACTCCCTTTCTCGCCTTAGCATGGCTGCTTGAGCACTAAGGGGGACCTCCTGAGCATCGCGCCTCAGGGGCTCTTACTGGACCTTGGGCCGCACACCTCCAGGCCTTGACCACGACACACGGCCTGGCATACCAGCGACGGTTGTAGCCTGCCTGGGGACCGGGACCTGTCGGTGTAGAGCAACAAGCTATCACGAGGAAAGAAAGGGGGGACCGAGCCTTAACGGGACATGCGTTCACCAAATTCTCATAACAAGGAAGATAAGCACAAAAGACATTACAGACCCTTACATGCCCCCACGGGGTAATTCATGATTCATTGCAGGAAACAAAAGTCGATACTAAGGGGAATCCTATCTACACCCTTCCTTGGTGGACACCATCATCAACAGTGGGCCACAGGAGGCCGGCGCCAACCCCATCCAGATCAGCGGCGGCGACGGCCGGATGCCGCAGCTCTACTCCAAGCGCGGCGAGAGCACGGGGGCACGTAGCTGTCGCCACTCATCTCCGGAGTCTCATAGAGCTCAGGAGAGCTGCTGGACTCCCAAGGGCTGCTGCTACTGGAGTGGTCGCGAGTGGGGCACGCATCAGCCTCGAGCTCCTCTCTGGAGCAGCACTCCAGGCGGCGGCCCTCGGCATCGAAGACCTTGAAGAAGAGCGTGGAGGCGCCATCGAACTCAAAGTGGATTGCAAGGGCGCCCCTCGCACGGCAGACCTGCGCGATCTCGCCCCAGCCGCGCGCCATGAAGATCTTGCCAGTGGGGACAACTTCGATCTCTGCTCCAGTCGCCGGAGCGCTGCAGTCGGTGTGCTGCAGCCAGAGCTCGAGAGCCCCCCTCGGCGGCATCACGTCAGAGAAGAACTGAGGGAAGCGGATCCAGGAGCTCGGAGGCATCAGCGCCCTGTAACACCCTCGATGCGATTATAGCTCCCACGTGTCGAGGCACGACTTAGAGACATAATCGCATTGAAGGCATATGTCGCAAGTTAGGCAATCTTCACAACATCCCACGTAATATAATAATGAAAGGGGAGATAACATAGTTGGCTTACACTCGCCACGTCAATCAAGTACATAAATAACATTACATCATCCAAACACTCATGGCCCGACTACGGCGCCAAAATAAAAGAGAACCCAACATGCGACTCGGTCCCAATCACCCCCAACTGGGCACCACTACTGATCATCGGGAAAGGAAACATAGTAACGTTGAGAGTCTTCGTCGAACTCCCACTTGAGCTCGTACGCGTCTCCTGGAGCGGAATCATCAGGCCCTGCATCTGGTGTAATAGTAATCTGTGAGCCACAGGGACTCAGCAATCTCGCACCCTCGCGATCAAGACTATTTAAGCTTATAGGTATGACAAGGTAAATATAAGTGGACCTGCAGCAAGCGACTAGCAAGTATGGTGGCTAACTTATTCGCAAAAGAGAGCGAGAAGAGGAGGCAAAGCGCGAGCGAGAAGCTAGAGAGAAACCTGCGCAAACATTACTCCAACACCGTGTCCACTTCCCGGACTCCGCCGAGAAGAGGCCATCATGGTAACACACTCGGTTGATTCATTTTAATTAATTAAGGTTCAAGTTATCTACAACCAGACATTAACAAATTCCCATCTGCCCATAACCGCGGGCACGACTTTCGAAAGTTCAAATCCCTGCAGGGGAGTCCCAACTTAGCCCATGACAATCTCTCACGGTCAACGAAGGAATAGACCTCCTCCCAAGACGTTCCGATCAGACTCGGTATCTCGGTAATTCAAGACACTTCGACAGGTTAAAACAAGACCAGCAACACCGCCTGAATGTGCCGACAAATCCCGATAGGAGCTGCACATATCTCGTTCTCAGGGCACACTCAGATGAGACTAGCTACGAGTAAAACCAACCCTCAAGTTTCCCCGAGGTGTCCCCGCAGGCAGCTCAGTTCGGACCAACACTCAGAGGGAGCACTGGCCCGGGGGGGTTTAAAATAAGATGACCCTCGGGCTCCGGTAACCCAAGGGAAAAAAGGCTAGGTGGCGAATGGTAAAACCAAGGTTGGGCATTGCTGGAAAAGCTTTAATCAAGGTGAACCATCAAGGGGTTCCCATTATAACCCAACCACGTAAGGAACGCAAAATCCGGGAACATAACACCGATATGACGAAAACTAGGGCGGCAAGAGTGGAACAAAACACTAGGCGAGAGGCCGAGCCTTCCACCCTCTACCAAGTATATAGATGCATTAAGATAACATGGCAATATAATGATATCCCAACAAGTAAATAAGAGATGTTCCAACAAGGAACGGCCTCCAATCTTCACCTGCAACTAGCAACGCTATAAGAGGGGCTGAGCAAAGCGGTAACATAGCCAATCAACGGTTTGCTAGGACAATGGTGGGTTAGAGGTTTGCCATGGCAATTTGGGAGGCTTGCAAGCAAGTGGTAGGCATCATAGCAATGGCATAGCAAAAGAGCGAGCAAACTAGCATAGCAAAGATAGTAGTGATTTCGAGGGTATGATCATCTTGCCTACACAGTTGTCAAAGTTGACTGGATCCTCAAAAGCAAACTCAACGGGCTCCACGTTAGAGAACTCGTCTCCCGGCTCTACCAAAACAAGACAAACAAGCAACAAGGACACAATCAACCACGTGCAAGGATCAAGCGATATGACGCAATGATGATATGCTGTGTGGGATGCGATGCGGGATGCAAAATGCAAGATATGATACGAAAATGCATGAACCTGGCCTCAACTTGGAGTTCCAAGTGTGCCACTGGAAAGATAAGATGAAATCGCTTGAAAACAATATAAAGAACGCCGGAATCGGAGTTACGGTTTGTAAATGGCAAGCGATTCAAAAATGACACCGGTCTGCGATTTACAGCAAGTAGCCAACTAAATGCAATGAGATGAACATGCTACAGCCACCAAACATGACAACAAAATACATGGCAGGGATGCACACAAGATTCTTAACAAAAGTCTAGCACGGAGCCACGGCCAAATCATCTATTAACAGGTTCAAACAAGCATGGCAAAAACGCAAATGGTAAAACAGATCTCAGACTTAGTGAAATTAACACTTGTCTGGAATTTCAGATCATATAGCCCTCTTAGGAGCAACAAAACAACATGCTACCAGACCTGAACATGACAAAGAAAGACATGGCATGGAGCTACTCAACAAGCTTAACAAAAGTCCCTTAGTGACCTTGAGCCAAAAGGGAGCAGAAAATACAATTGCAAGCATGTGAACATAGCAAAAACATAATCAGTTCTCAGACTTAGTGAAAACTGGGACATGCTGAAACATAACTCACGAAGGCATGTTTACGAGCTCGATGCACTCACCACGGTGCAAGTCATGGCAAGACAAGCATACATCCCTTAAGAAGGCACAAAATGCAAGCTAGACATGGCAAGAACCAAGGCATAGCATGCACGGATCAACTACAATAACATCGGCAAAATCGCAAACAAGTTGATGATCTGCCCAGATTCGCAACGAAGCAAAAGTAGAGCTCCATTGACTCAAGCTAGGGTGCTCCATAATTGCAAACAAAGACATGGATGGATAGAGCACTACAAGATTAACAAAACTCCTTTACTGATCATCCTCAAAAGAGGCACGGATCACTAGGAAACAACATGAACATATGGCATCATAAACTAAACAATCCCAGGATTTAGTGAAATTACTAAGTCCCTGAAAACAGAATTAGCAAGTGCACCACTTTGCAAGCTTGCACAAGTCACCACACACATCCTAAAAATATATGGGTTGCACCTCTGCAGAGATGAAAAAACCCTTAACAAAACACATGTAGAACTCACGGGCATAGCATGCACACAATAATCATGGCAAAAATGACAAAAGTGCTAAACGGAGTAACAGATCTGACAATTATCTCAAGTAGCCCTCTTCTAACAGCATTTCGGACATCAAGATGAACTCTAATGAAAATGACGCAATGGAATGAAATGATGTACTCTCTGAGATGAACATTTTGATATGCTATATGCCCAAATCGGAGCTACGAATGCAAAGTTACGGGGCCCCGAACAGAGGCACTTGGATCTGCAATTTCGGGAGTTAGCAAAAAAAAACACCTCCTAGGGTTTACTGTAGACGTTTCAGATCTGGATCGTGGCGCGCCTCCCGAGGTGGATCCGGGCTCGCCGGCGGGCTGGTCGGCGATGACGGCGGCTGGGCGGCGCGCGGCG
>NC_041380.1:408832373-408908730 GCF_002162155.2 Triticum dicoccoides
CGGTGGCGGCGTGGGGCGGCGGAGCGGCGCGGTGGCGGCGTGGGGCGGCCGGCGGCTGGAGGCGGCGGGCGGCTCCGGGCGGCGGGCGGCACGCGGCGGCGGCTGGAGGCGGCGAGCGGCGCGCGGGCGCGGGCAGGCGGGAGGCGACGGCCCGGTCGCGCGGAGGAGAGGGCCCGGCCTGGGCCGGGACGGGCCGCGGCAGTGGGAGGCCGGCGCGGGACAGGTGGCGCCTCAGGATTGGCGGCGGCGACGGGCGGACGTTGTCCGGCTCCCCGGGACACATCCGGAGCGGCGGATCTGGGATTTTAGGGTTTCGGGGGAGGAGGAGATCCGAAAACGGAGGGGTCTATATATAGCATAGAGGGAGCTAGGAGAGTCCAAATGAGGTGCGGTTTTCGGCCACGCGATCGTGATCGAACGCTCTAGAGCATGGAGTAGAGTTTGGTGGGTTTTGGGCCAAATTGGAGGGGTGTTGGGCTGCAACACACACGAGGCCTTTTCGGTCCCTCGGTTAACCGTTGGAGTATCAAACGAAGTCCAAATGATACGAAACTTGACAGGCGGTCTACCGGTAGTAAACCAAGGCCGCTTGGCAAGTCTCGGTCCAATCCGGAAATGTTTAATCCCCAAACACGAAAGAAAGCTAGAAATGACCACCGGAGGAGAACGAAGCGCCGGAATGCAAAATGGACAACGGGGAAAATGCTCGAATGCATGAGACGAACACGTATGCAAATGCAATGCACATGATGACATGATATGAGATGCATGACAAAGACAACAACACATGGAGACATAGACCCGAACCCGAGGAAATAAATATAACTTAACGCCGGAAATGGCAAGAGTTGGAGTACAAATAGGGAAAGTTACATCCAGGGTGTTACACGCCCACAGCACCAACTCGCGCGAGGAGTCCACGGCGTGAACCCCAGGGGCGACGGCGTGCGTCGCTGAGGCGCGGCGGCCCTGGATTTGGCGTGGGCGGCGCTGCTCGTCACTCCGTCCTCCCGAGCCTTCGGCTTGGGCGTACAAGGGTAGCGGGTACCCTGGAGTAGGCCGCTCGCACCAAGGCCTCGACACCACCTGCATCGCCGCTTCATCGTGGTGATGGATCGACCTCTTCTTCGACAGAAGAGGCCCCGAATCATCGCGGGGAGCCTTTCCTTTCTCTTTAGTAGAAAACTTTCTGATGGGCGCCATTGTTGTTGGCGGTGGAGCAAGGAGGAAGAAGCAAGCAAGCGAGGAAGAGATGGGCAACGGGGGCTCCGCCCCCTCCCTATTTATAGCAAGGGAAGGCCAACCAGTGTCTCCCACGATCGCAGGTAATGATGGTTTTCATCGCATGCTGCAGGGACTTGTCAAGTCATGCAGTTGCCGAGGCAGCATGGGGAAGCGGAGACGCCCACGTCTAATCAACCGCCATGCGTCAATCGAGGCCGCAGGCTTTTGGGGCCAGCAGTGCTCCGAACTTGGCCCTTGGCTTCGCCGCGAAGCCAAGCCCGAGCGCACCTTGGGCCCGGGGGCTACTATCATCATCCTGGGAACGGGGGTCCCCAGACTTGCCTGCCTGCGGCCCGCGGTGTGGCTGAGCCTGCAGGCCGTACAACCCATCTTCACCAACAAAGCATCTAAGACCCTCGCGAGGGTCCAAGCCTAGCGAGGCGGATGATGCAAGACCTCCTCGGGAGTAGCCTAGCTAGGTAGGCTCATGAGGAGCGGATATATCAAGGTGGGCCAAACCTCACGAGACCCTTGTGACGTGAGCCATGACGCACGACACCAGGCGGGCGCCAGTGCGCGCAGCGTCCTTGTTTCCTCTTTGGTGCTAAGGAGGCCAGCATAGGCGAACAGTACCTAGGCATCAGGCAAAGGTTGCTATATTGGTGCAATGAGACCAAGACCAGGAGGACAGCAAGACGGAGGTCATCGTGGAGCCCAAGATGGCGTCACCACCAGAGTCTTTGGCAGGCGAAGACCACTTTTGTCAAGATAGCTTGTACTAGCTGTCCCCCATCGAATTAGCCCTCCATTGTTGGCTCCCTTCCCGCTCGATATTTGGGAAGAGGACCAGGGCCTATATAAGTAGGACCAGCCACCACCTTGACAGAGGACAGAGGATCGGACAGATCAACGAGGGAGATCATTCGGGGATGGATCATTCAGACCATCCTCACACACATAAGCTCACCGAGCTCAAGAACACCTCAACCTCAGGAGGCTGTTCTTCCTTTGTACTGTTCACCATCAGCCCTAGAGCAATCCACCACCACCACACTTGAGTAGGGTATTACACCACAAAGGTGGCCCGAACCAGTATAAATCTTTTGTCTTTCTGTGTTGCGAGTTCATCGAGTTCGTCCGCGAGATCTTACCGAGCTCAGGCGTAGATTGTTGGGAAGGAAAGACTTCGCACACACCCCAGTGTTCGAACCCTAAGGGTTTGCCGGAACCCCACATCTGACAAGATATACTACCCCTTTCATTGATACTAATGCATATGTAGTGTAGTTCCTTGCTTGCGAGTACTTTGGATGGGTACTCACGATTGCTTTGCTCCCCCCTTTTCCCCCTTTCTATACCTGGTTGTTGCGACCAAATGTTGGAGCCCAGGAGCCAAACGCCAGCGACGACGAATCCTACTACACTGGAGGTGCCTACTACTACATGCAGGCCGACGATGACCAGGAGTAGTTTAGGAGGATCCCAGGCAGGAGGCCTGCGCCTCTCTTGATTTGTATCCCTGTTAGTGCTAAGCATATTATGGAAACTTGTTTAACTTATGTCTTTACTCAGATATTGTCGCTTCCGCTGACTCGTCTATGATCAAGCTCTTGTATTCGAGCCCTCGAGGCCCTTGGCTTGTAATATGATGCTTGTATGACTTATTTTATTTTTAGAGTTGTGTTGTGATATCTTCCCATGAATCCCTGATCTTGACCGTACACGTTTGCGCGTATGATTAGTGTATGATTGAATCGGGGGCGTCACACGCAAAGTGCATCATCTAATTTCTCGGACCAATTCTTCCTAGACCTATTGACAATCTTTTGCAAAATTAATTTTATTTCTCTATTGCTGAGTTTAACTTGACCAGTAGACCAAGGATGATAAGGTGATGCAATTCTATGGTTAACATCATACTTGGCAAGCATTTTACGAAAAGCACCATGAATAAAGTGTGAACCACCATCAGTCATTAAATATCTAGGGACTCCAATCCTTGGGAAAATAACTTCCTTAAGCATTTTAATAGAGGTGTTGTGATCAACACTACTAGTTGGAATAGCTTCTGCCCATTTAGTAACATAATCAACATCAACCAAAATATGTGTATACCCATTAGAGGAAGGAAAATGTCCCATATAATCAAATCCCCAAACATCAAATAGTTTGACACAAGTGAATAATTCATAGACATTTCTTGACGCTTACCGATATTACCTATTCTTTGACATTCATGACAAGATAAGACGAACTTATGGGCATCCTTGAAGAGAGTAGGCCAATAAAATCCAGATTGCAATACCTTGTGAGCAGTTCTATCTCCAGGATGATGCTCTCCATAAGCCTCGGAGTGACATTTTCGTAGGATTTTTCCCTGTTCATGCTCAGGTACACAATGTCTAATAATACCATCTACTCCTTCTTTATAAATATGTGGGTCATCCCAAAACTAATGTCTTAAATCATAGAAGAATATTTTCTTTTGTTGGTATGTAAAGTTAGGTGGTAAATATTTAGCAACAATGTAATTAGCATAATTAGCATACCAAGGAGTACTATGAGAAACATTTATTGTAGCAAACTGCTCATCAGGAAAACTATCATCAATAGGTAGTGGGTCATCAAGCACATTTTCAAGCCTAGACAAATTATCAAGAATTGGGTTCTTAGCTCCTTTTATATCAATGATATGTAAATCAAATTCTTGTAACAAGAGAACCCATCGAATAAGTCTAGGTTTAGCATCTTTCTTTTCCATAAGATATTTAATAGCAGCATGGTCTGTGTGAACAGTTACCTTGGAATCAACAATATAAGGTCTAAGTTTATGACAAGCAAACACAACTGCTAAGAATTCCTTTTCAGTAGTAGCATAATTTCTTTGAGCATTGTCTAGAGTTCTACTAGCATAATGAATAACATTCAATTTCTTATCAACTCTTTGTCCTAGAATAGCACCAACAGCATAATCACTAGCATCACACATAATTTCAAAAGGCAAGTTCCAATCAGGCGGTTGAACAATAGGTGCAGAAATTAAGGCTTTCTTAAGTGTTTCAATGGATTCTAAACAATCATCATCAAAAACAAAAGGAATATCCTTTTGCAAGAGACTAGCGAGAGGCCTAGAATTTTTTTTAAAGTCTTTGATAAATCTCCTATAGAAACCAGCATGACCCAAGAAACTACGAATACCTTTTATATCTTTAGGACATGGCATTTTCTCAATTGCATCAACCTTAGCTTGATCCACTTCAATACCTCTTTCAGAAATTTTAAGACCCAAGACAATGCCTTCATTAGCCATAAAGTGGCACTTCTCCCAATTCAAGACAAGATTTGTTTGTTCACATCCCTGCAAAACCCGATCAAGATTGCTTAAAAAATCATCAAAAGACTTCCCATAAACAGAAAAATCATCCATGAAAACCTCAACAATCTTTTCACAAAAGTCAGAGAATATAGCAGTCATACATCTTTGAAAGGTAGCAGGTGCATTACATAAACCAAAAGGCATACGTCTATAAGCATAGGTTCCAAAGGGACAAGTAAAAGTGGTCTTTTCTTGATCAGGTTGAGAAATAGGTATTTGTGAAAAGCCAGAATATCCATCAAGGAAGCAAAAATGTTTGTGCTTAGATATTCTTTCAAGCATTTGATCAATAAAAGGAAAAGGGTAATGATATTTTCTAGTTGCTTTGTTTAATTTTCTAAAATCAATTACCATTCTATAGCATGTTACTTTTTTTGTGGAATAAGTTCATTCTTATCATTAGGAACAACAGTTATACCTCCTTTCTTAGGAACACAATGAACATGACTTACCCATCTACTATCGGCAATAGGATAGATTATACCTGCTTCCAGAAGCACTAATTCCGTTTAAATCGTCAAGAGTATATCCAATAGCAGCTCTGTGCATCCTTAGAACTTTCAATAATCTTTCTTCTTCATGTTCTGAAAGGTTAGCCCTAATAATAACATGATATATCTTCTTTTCATCAAGATAAGCATATTTCAAAGTGTCTGGCAATTGTTTTAATTCAAACACAGGATCACCTTTAGGTGGAGGAGGACCTCTTAGAGTTTCAATAGGCAAATTGTGTTTAAGCAGAGGACGTTGTTCAAAGAAAATTTTATCTATTTCATTTCTTTCATGCATATGAAAATCATTCTCATGGTCTAGCAAATATTGTTCTAAAGGATCAGTAGGTGGTACAGCAATAGAAGCAAGACCAATTAATTCATCCTTACTAAGAAAATCTTTTTCATGAAGATTTCTACTAAACTTGGAAAATTAAACTCATGAGACTCATCACCAAAGCTAACACCAACAGTTTGTTTCTTACAGTCTATCTTAGCATTAACCGTATTCAGGAATGGTCTACCAGTTATAATGGGACAAAAGTCATCTTGTTGGGAACCAACAACGGGTCTATGTTTATCTTTCTAACCAGGTTTGGTAATTCTAGCAGCTTCTTCACAAAAGTAAATAACATGCCCATCCATATCTTCTTCTAAGAGATCTTTAACCATAGCAATACTAGGTTCAACTTTAATTTGTTCATCAGGTTTAGGAGTTCTAATATAGATTTTGTTAACACAGTTGAGACTTTAGCATGTTCCTTTATCCTAACAGGGAAAGGTGGTTTCTCAATATAAGCAGAAGGAACAACTGGATCAACATTATAAAGTATAGTTTCTTGTTTAACTGGTACCGGTTCTTTAATTTCCTCTTTAATAGGTGGGTGGTATTTAAACCACTTCTCCTTAGGGAGTTCAACATGAGTAGCAAATGATAAACAAAAGGAGGCTACTATCTCAGAGTCAAGTCCATATTCAGTGCTAAACTTTTGAAAAGCATCGGTATCCATAAAAGATTTAACACAATCATACTTAAGTTTAATACCTGACTCTTTACCTTTGTCGAGTTCCCAATCTTCAGAGTTGCATTTAGTTCTTTCCAAAATATTCCACCGGAATTCAATAGTCTTCTTCATAAAAGAACCAGCACAAGAAGTATCAAGCATGGTTTGATCATTACGAGAAAGTCGAGAATAAAAGTTCTGAATAATAATTTCTCTTGAGAGATCATGATTGGGGCATGAATATAGCATTGACTTAAGCCTCCCCCAAGCTAGAGCGATACTTTCTCCTTCACGAGGCCAAACATTATAAATATAATTTCGATCACGATGAACTAGATGCATAGGAAAAAAATTGGTGGAACTCCAATTCCATGATCCAATATCATCACATAGCCTATAGCATGCCAATGCTTTTCCCTTCAAAGGTAAAGGGAAAACCTTCTTCATAACTTTATCTCCGGGTAACCTACAAGCTTAACTAATCCACAAATTTGTTCCACATATATCAAGTGCATATTAAGATGTTCGGTTCCATCTCCTGCATAAGGATTAGTGAGCAGTTGTTCTATCAAACTCGAAGGAATTTCATATTCAATATTTTCAGTAGGTGCAGTAGGTTGAGGGCTAGTTAATTGTAGTCCCGGACGAGGTGAAGATACCCCGAACAAACCCCTCAAAGGATTGTTTTCCATAGTAACAAGTGACAATAAATTTCAGCACACTATATAAATGTTTCCTTACCGAATTCCACTTACCGAAGGCGCTTCACTCCCCGGCAACGGCGCCATAAAATAACCTTGATGACCCACAAGTATAGGGGATCAATTGTAGCTCTTTTCGACAAGTAAGAGTGTCGAACCCAACGAGGAGCAGAAGGAAATGACAAGTAGTTTCTAGTAAGGTAATGTCTGCAAGTGCTGAAATTGTAAGTAGCAAAGTAGTTTGATAGCAAGATAATTTGTAACGAGCAAGTAACAATAATAGTAACAAAAGTGCAGAAAGGTATCCCAATCCTTTTGAGGCAAAGGACAGGCCAAAATGGTCTCTTATGATAAGAAAAGCGTTCTTGAGGGTAGACGGTAATTTCATCTAGTCACTTTCATCATGTTGCTTTGATTCGTGTTCGCTACTTTGATAATTTGATATGTGTGTGGACCGGTGCTTAGGTGTTGTTCTTACTTGAACAAACCTCCTACTTATGATTAACCCTCCCGCAAGCATCCGCAACTACGAGAAAGTATTAAGAATAAATTCTAGGGATTTTTGTATTCGTGCCCCTAGTTAGGTCACGCTCGACTGATTTGCCCCTATTTTTTTAACAATTGTGGTTTTGCCCAGCTCACTTCACTCGCCTTGTGTTTTTTCCCTTCCGGGGCGGTTCCGACCAATGAGCAGTCGCCACGTGGCGAACCGTGGTTGGTTGGAACCATCCCGAAAGGGCAAAACCACAAGGCTAGTGAAGTGATCTGGGCAAAACCGTAATTGTTGAAAAAATAGGGGCAAATCAGTCGAGCGTGACCCAACTAGGGGCACGAATACAATTGTTCCTAAATTCTAACCATAGCATTAAACTTTTGGATGCAATCGCCCCCTTACAGAATAGCGCATAAATTGGGGTTTAAGCTTCTGTCACTCTTGCAACCCATCATCTAATTGCTACTCCACATTGCCTTCCCTTGGGCCCAAATATGGTGAAGTGTCATGTAGTCGACGTGCACATGACACCACTAAGGGAATCACAACATACATACTATCAAAATATCGAACACATATCAAATTCACATGATTACTTGCAACATGATTTCTCCGATGACCTCAAGATCAGAGGGGTATTAAATAGCATATTAGATATGAACATATAATCTTCCACCAAATAAACCATATAGTAATCAACTACAAGATGTAATCAACACGACTAGCCACCCACAAGTACCAATCTATAGTTCCAGTAACAAGATTGAACACAAGAGATGAACTAGGGTTTGAGAGGAGATGGTGTTGTTGAAGATGTTGATGGAGATTGCCCTCCCCAAGATGGGAGAGTTGTTGGTGATGATGATGATGATGATGATGATTTCCCCCTCCGGGAGGGAAGTTCCCCCGACGGAATCGCTCCGCCGGAGGGCAAAAGTGCTCCTGCCCAAGTTCGGTCTCGAGGCAGCGGCGCTTCATCCCGAAAGTCCTCCTCTTATTTTTTTCTAGGTCAAAATGACTTATATACCAAAAGATGGGCACCGGAGGTGGGCTAAGGAGGCCACAACCCCCCAGGGCGCGCCAGGGGGCCTCCCTTTGGTAGTTATTTGCTCCAATAATTCTTATATATTCCATAAAAATTCCCCGTGAAGTTTCATCTTGTTTGGAGTTGTGCAGAATAGGTGGCCTGACATAGCTTTTTCAGGTCCAGATTTTCAGCTGCCAAAATTCTCCCCCTTGGTGTATACCTTGCAAATTATGAGAGAAAAGGCTTTAGAATTAATCCAATAAGCATTATTATGGATAAAAACATTATAAATAATAGTAAGAAAACATGATGCAAAATGGACGTACCACTACCGCGGAGGGGTAGGAATATGCCGTCGGGGGTATCCAGGAGCTCCCGAAGGAAACGGAGAAACCCCTTGGCTGCGCACCAGGATCGAGGGTACTGATTGAAGAGAAAAACCCCCTCCAAACCATGAACCCCCTTCCCTCATTTGGCACCTTGGCAGGGACCCCGCGGCCAGCTTCGAGTCAATTGGCATTGGTACTTGCGCAGCTTGGACTCGGAGCCCCCAGTTTGCCAGCGGCAACGAACGCAGAACTTGGTGAAGAGATCCAGTGCATCTTGGCATCGCTGTACCAAGGGGTTGAAGAGGCAGATGACTCCATCGCCATCGCCATGGACTTGTCCTTCCTGGAGTCCATGGCGACATGTAGTAGGGAGATGCAGATACGACAGAACCAAAAATGGCAGGCGCTCAAGGAGCAGCACAATTCCGCCAACAAAGTGGACCAGAAGCTGAGGGACAAGGGTAGCAAGCTGCACGAGTGGCACGACAAGCAATTCCAAGTCCTTTTGCGGCAACAGGAGACAATCTTCATGGCGAAGGAGGACGTTGCTTCCCGGGAGGCTCGCCTGGAGGAGCGCACATCATTCTTGGATGCCAAGGAGAAGGATATCTCCTCCCGGGAAGAGAACCTCATGGCCACCCTCCATGGTAAGGACGATGAACTAGAGGGCCTTGTCCATGAACGCACCAAGGAGCTGGAGGGCAAGCACAAGGCGGCCCTCGACGCGGTCTCCAGTGAATCTGTCGCTCAGCTAAAGAACGTGGCCGATGACTAATACGTATCCAACGTATCTATAATTTATGAAATATTTATGCCATGTTTACAACAATTTTATATGGTTTTGGTATGATTTGCATGGAACTAACCCAGACCGACGTTGTTTTCAGCAGAACTACCTCGTGTTGGTTTTTGTGCAGAAATGAAAGTTCTCCAAATGAGCTCAAACTTTTTGATGATTTTTTTGGAACAAAAGAGACACCCGAAGCTTCGTGGGAGGGTCAGAAGAGCCACGAGGAGGGCACAACCCACCAGGGCGCGCCTGGTGGGCCTGGCTTGCCCCGGTGGGTTGTGCTCACCTCGAGGCCCATCTTCGCGTGAAACCGACGCCAAAAAATCCCACAAATAGAGAAACCATCAGAAATAACCCTAGATCAGAAGTTTTGCGGCCGCAAGGCTCTCTAGCCACTAAAAACCAATCCAGACCCTTTCTGGCACCCTGCCAGAGGGGGGGATCTTCTCCGGTGTCCATCTTCATCATCCCGGCGGCCTCCACGATGAGGAGGGAGTAGTCCACCCTCACGGCTGAGGGTTTGTACCAGTAGCTATGTGTTTAATCTCTCTCTCTCTCTCTCTCTCTCTCTCTCTCTCGTGTTCTTGAGATGTCACGATCTTGATGTATTGCGGGATTTGTTAATATAGTCGGATCATATGGTGTTTTTCCCACTCTATCTTGTTGTGATGAATTGAGTTTTTCCCTTTGAGATTTCATTGTTATTGGATTGAATACTTTTATGGATTTGAGAACACTTGATATATGTCTTGCAATTGAATACTCATGGTGACAATGGGGTATCGTATTGATTCACTTGATATATGTTTTGGCACTCAACTCGTGGATTCCCGAGGTGACATTGGGGTAATCTATGCATAGCGGTTGATGCACGTTCTTGTATTTGTTTCTCCGGTAGAAATATTGGGGCACTCTTTGAAGTTATTTATGTTGGATTAAATATTATGAATCTGAATTTTCTTTGGTGTTATTTTAGTACAAACTCTTGGTTAGAACGACCGAAAAGAATAGCTTCGTGTTATTTTAGTACGAACTCTAGAATAGATTGATCAGAAAGAATAGCTTTGAGGTGGTTTCGTACCCTACAAACAATTATGTCTTATGTTCTCCGCTAGATAGGAACTTTGGAGTGATTCTTCATTGCACGTTGAGGGATGGTTATATGATCCAATTATATTAGCACTTTTGAGAGATTGCACTAGCGAAAGTACAGACCCTAGGCCTCATTTTGAAGCATTGCAATACCGTTTTGTGTCCGTTTACTATTTGCTACCTTGCTGTTTTATTTATTCAGATTATAAAAGTATATTTGTACCATCAATATTACACTTTTATCACCATCTCTTTGCAGAACTAGTGCACCTATACAAATTTCCATTATATTTGGTTTGTTGGGGACACTAGAGACTTTTTATTATTTGGTTGCAAGGTTGTTTGAGAGAGACCATCTTCATCCTACGCCTCCCACAGATTGATAAACCATAGGTCATCCACTTGAGGGAAAATTGCCATTGTCCTACAAAACTCTATGCTTGGAGGCCAAACACGTGTCTACAACAATAAAGTTGCGTAGTAGACATCAAGCTCTTTTCTAGCGCCGTTGCCGGGGAGGTTAGGTAAGCGGCACTCACACCCCGTCAATGAAGCTCTTTTCTGGCGCCATTGCCGGGGAGGTGAGTGCTTCAAGGTATATCTTTAGATCTTGCAATTGAATCTTTTAGTTTCTTGTTTTATAACTAGTTTAGTTTATAAAAAGAAAACTACAAAAAATGGAATTGAGGTTGCATCGTATTATTCATCTTTATAATGTCTTTCGTGAGAATGATGGAAAGGAAAATTGTGCTTAATTGATAGAAGAAGAATTTAGTAAAATGTTTGGTATAAATGATGAGCATGATTGCAATGTCGTTAGTGTGAATTCCTTGAATATCCATGATGCTAATGATATGCAAAGCCATAATGGTAGAACCAGGGGTCCTATCGGACCTGCTCCGGAGGTTGTAGGGGAAGGATGGAGCGAGGCGAGGTGATGAGCGGGTGCACCGGCGGCTGGGCGCCGTCACGTAGGAGGAAGATGGCGACGGCGGCTAGGGTTTCCCGGCTCCTCTGGGAGCCGGGCAATAGGGACAATAATATTCTTATTGCTTAATCTAAAAAAGAGTCTTACAGCATATATTTATAACCTGAAAAAGAGTCTTAACTTGCATATGAATTAACCTAAGATAACTTGTGAGCTAAGATTGCCCGGTGGGCCTTCTACGGCCATAAGCCAGGCTAGTCATAACATCTCTCCCCGCCTGCGCAAACAACTTGTCCTCGAGCTGAAAGTCTGGATAGTGTTGGTGGAACTCATCACGCTGCTCCAAAGTGGCCTCGTCTTCCGGAAGTCCAGCCCACTGAATCAGCACATACCACAGCTCGCGACGGAGCTGGGCCTTCAAGACCTTCTCTGGTCCCGAAAGGATGCACCCGTCGAAGGTGGGAGGCAGCGCGAAAGGGGCCACAGGTGGCTCCCCATGGAATGGCTTCACCAGCCCCACATGGAAGACGTCGTGGATGCGAGCACCGGCAGGAAGCTGAAGGCGGTAAGCCACCTTCCTGATGCGCTCCAAGATAGGAAAAGGCCCGGCGTAACGAGGGCCCAGCTTGTGCTTCACGCGCGGGCCCAGTGACTGCATAGAGCGCTGTAGAAGACGCAGACACACCCAATCTCCCACCGCGAACTCCGCCTTGCGATGGTGGTCATCGTAGTAGTGGTTGGCCAGCTGCTGGGCCTGAAGAAGGCGTCGCCGGACTTCGGCCAACATCTCATCCCGGCGCCGCAGAAGCTTCACCCGCCACCTCTATCTAAGCCGTGGCCGAATCAACCAGAATGATGGCCGTGGGCGGTCGGCCATAGACCACCTCAAAAGGAGTGGTGCGCAGGGCAGAGTGGAAGGAGGTGTTGTAGCAGTACTCCGCCCATGAGAGCCAGTCCACCCAAGCGCGAGGACGATCACCTGTGACACAACGCAAATACTTGGCAATCACCTTGTTGACAACCTCGGATTGGTCGTCTGTCTAAGGATGGAAGGCCGTGCTCAGGCGGAGTTTCATGCCCGCCAACCGGAAGATATCGCGCCAGACATGGCTAGTGAACACCGGGTCCCGATCGCTGACGATCGAAGAGGGAAACTCGTGGAGACGAACTATCCCATCGAAGAAGGCGCGGGCCACGGAGGCAGCAGTGTATGGATGACCGAGCGCAATGAAGTGAGCATACTTGGAGAAGCGGTCCACCACCGTGAGAATGACTGATTTGCCGCCCACCTTAGGGAGGCCCTTAATGAAGTCCATGGAAATATCCACCCACACCTGAGATGGCCCCTCCAATGGCTGGAGTAGACCAGCTGGCCGTAGTGTCTCTGTCTTGTTGCGCTGGCACGTCACACAAGACCGGACCCAGTCGCGGACCAGGGCCCGATCACCAGGGATGTAGAAGTCAGCGCAGAGACGATGGAGGGTTTTCTGCACCCCCTCATGGCCCGCCGAGTGGGCCAGCAGTAGCACCTGGTGACGGAGATCGTCAAGCACCGGCACGAAGACGCGGCGCCCGTGAAGGAGTAATCCATTGGCGAGGCGCCAAGGCTCCTCTAGCTCGCTCGCAGCCAACTGCTGCTGAAGAAGAAGAGCGTCGGGCGCAGCCGCCATCGCTCAGCGAATGTCGGTGAAGAGGCCGAAGGTCGAGCCGAAGTGGATGCAGAGCGTCAACCCCTTAGAGTCGCCGCCGGTGGTGTTGTGGTCGGCGTCGCGGCGAGACAAGGCGTCGGCCACGGTGTTAAGGCGGCCCGGACGATACTCGATGGAGAAGTCGAAGCCGAAGAGCTTGCTGATCCATTGGTGCTGCGGTACGGTCAAGAGCCTCTGGTCTAGCAAGAACTTGAGGTTGTAGTGGTCCGTGCGAATCTGGAAAGACTGACCCCACAGATAGGGCCGCCAATGGCGCACCGCCTGCACCAAGCCAATGAGTTCCCGCTCGTACGCCGCGAGCTTAAGGTGGCATGGAAAGAAAGGCCTGCTGAAGAAAGCGAGAGGGCCATCGCCCTGATAAAAGCATAGTGCCGAACCCTGCGCCCGAGGCGTCACACTCCACCACAAACGGGCGGTCAAAGTCCGGCATCTGAAGAACGGGTTCTGTCGTGAGGGGCCCCTTGAGGGCCTCCAATGCCGCCATCGCCTCGTCGTCCCATGCGAAGGCGTCGCGACGTAGCAAACACGTGAGTGGCGATGCGATGGGGCCGAACTCCTGGATAAAATTCCGGTAGTATCCCGCGAGGCCGAGAAAACCGCAAAGAGCCCGCGGGGAGTGTGGCGTCGGCCAGGCTGTGACGGCCGCCACCTTGTCGGCATCCATAGCAACCCCATTGGCCGAGATGACGTGGCCAAGGTAGGCGACCGAAGGTGTCCCGAACGAGCACTTCGAGCGCTTAAGATGAAGATGGTGCGCCCGAAGCTCGTTGAAGACGATGGCGACGTGCTGGAGGTGCTCCGCCCACGAGGCGCTATAGATAAGAATGTCATCAAAGAAAACAAGCACAAACCGACGTAAGTAGGGCCAGAGGATGTTGTTCATCAGAGCCTAGAAGGTCACCGGAGCGTTGGAGAGGCCAAAGGGCATCACCAAGAACTCAAAGTGGCAGTGGTGAGTCCGAAACGCCGTCTTGGAGATGTCGTCCAGGTGCATGCGCACCTGGTGGTACCCCGACCGGAGATCAAGCTTGGTGAAGAAGCGCGCCCCATGGAGCTCATCCAGGAGCTCATCGACCACCGGAATAAGAAACTTGTCCTTGAGTGTGAGAGCATTAAGGGCGTGGTAGTCGATGCAGAAGCGCCACGTGCCGTCCGACTTGTGGACGAGGAGAACTGGCATGGTAAACGGTGACGTGGATATCCGAATGATGCCCGCGGCGAGCATGAGTGCACACTGCCGCTCCAACTCGTCCTTCTGCAGCTGCGAGTAGCGGTAAGGATGCACTGCCATCGGTGCGGAGCCCGGCTGGAGATGTATACGGTGATCATAAGCTCGGGCGGGCGGGAGGCCCTGCGGCTCGGTGAAGAGGTCGTCGTGCTACTGTAGAAGATGCTCCAAGAGTGGGTGCTCGGCCTCGGAGGTAGTCGCGGCCAGCTGAAGCTGTGGCGTCGCCGGTGCAGCGCCCCCAGCGCCATCCCACCGGATGTGGCGGCCCAGCTGCCAGAAGGTCATCGTCAGAGCGTCGTAAGTCCCAAAGTAAGGGACTGAGGGTCCGCAGGAAGTCGACGCCAAGGATGAAGTCGAAACAGCCCAAATCAATGCCCGCACATGTGATGGAGAAGTGTTCATCGCCGACGGTGATGGGTACGTCTCGTGCGAGGCCATGACACCGGAGGCGATCGCCGTTGGCCACCGTGACCTAAAGGTGCTCCCCGCCCGTCGGCTGAAGCACTAAGTGACGCATGGTAGCCTCGGGCAGGAAGTTATGGGTGGAGCATGTATCCACCAAGGCCACCAAGCGCTCGCCATGGATCATCACCGGCAAGACCATGGTTCGCTCGTCGCGGATGCCAGCAAGCGCGTGGAGGGAGACCAGTAGGGCCGTCGCCAGGGTAGCCGCGGGGGCGGCCTCAACAGCCGCGGGGGTCGGTAGAGCATCGGCCCCATTGGCCCGGGTGTCCTCCTCGATGAAGTCGGCCGTCTCCAAGTAGAAGATGTGTGGGCAGACATGGCTCGGCATATAGGGCTCATCACAGTTAAAGTGGAGGCCCTGGCGTTGTCGCTCCATCTGCTCCGCCGAAGAGAGACACCGAAAGGGTCGCGTCGTGGCCGGGGTAGTAGAGGCTGGAGCAGCCGGAGGTGGTCGGCCCGGCGCAGGGGACGATCGGGCAGCCTGCCGGGCTCCTCGAGCCGGGGCGGCCGGCTGCATGGCCTGGGCGCGAGCCTCGTAGGCGCGGGCGTAATACATGGCCATCTAGAGATCCTGGGGGCCGCGAAGCTCCACGTCCACGAATGTGATCGGGAAGGCCACCGACAAAGAGGTCGGCACGCTGCTGTGCCATCATGCCCGACGCATGGCACGCCAGGGCCTGGAAACGGTCGGCGAAGTCCTGCACCGTGGAGGTGAAGGGAAGGCGGCCGAGCTCCGCCAGGCGGCTCCCGCAAACCGGCGGTCCAAAGCGAAGGAGGCAGAGCTCGTGGAAGCGCTCCCAAGGAGGTATGGCACCCTCGTCCTGCTCGAGAGCGTAATACCAGGTCTGTGCCGCGCCACGGAGGTGGTAAGAGGCGAGCCAGGTACGCTTTGATGCGAGGGTGCGCTGCCCGCGAAAGAACTGGTCGCACTGGTTTAGCTAGTTGAGGGGGTCCCTTGTGCCATCATATGTGGCGAAGTTAATCTTGGCGAACTACGGTGGTGCCTGGGTCGGAGCGCCGTGTCGAGCTGGCCCAGAGGTGCGGAGTAGCGAGGTGGGTGGCGCCTGGTCGGGGAACTCCGGGTAGGGACCCGTGGAGCCGAACGGCCCGCCGAACTGCGGAAACGGGGTCGGCTGCTCCGGAGCCGTAGTGTAGACCGGCGATGGCGATGACCCCGCTGCCCAAGATGGTAGTGGCGACGGAGAGGGCAGAAACCGGACCTGATGGATCGTCAATCCCGCTGGCGAGGATGCCCCTGCGTGGGGCAGAGGTGGTGCCGGTGGTTGCAGCATCGACTGCGGAGGGTGGGCGGTTGCGTCGGTGGCCGCGGGGGACGGCGGATGCAGATACCACAGAGGGGCCGCGGTCGGAGTGGTCCCGCCGCGGTGCCCCGCCTAGAACGGCAGCAGCGGCAACCCGGTGCAGGCTGGTGCACCCTGGGTCGACCATGGCAACGCTGGGGGCCGACTTGGAATGGTTGCTGCGGCTGCCTGCTGTATGCATGCGCGCCCTGGGACGGCCATGGCAGCGTGGGGTGGCCGTAGGCAGCGATCGGCGTAGCCGGCGGTGGTGCGTACGGCCCAGCCATATACTGGTGGTACCGGTTGAGGTGGAGCCCTTGGACGGCCGTCACGAGATCCCGTAGCGTGTTGGTCATCTGTTCCGGTGTGAAGACGATGGCTGACGGCGGCGCGGACGTGATGGGTGCTGGCGGCGGTGAGGATCCCGCGGTGGTGGCCGGGCCCGACGGCATGGGGGCCCCGGCGGTGGTCATCGGGGCGGATATCATCGGCGCGGTGGTCATCGACGCAGAGGTGGAGACAGGCAGCGGCGGCGATGGTGTTGACGAAGACATGATTGGACCCAAGTCTCTGGATACCAAATTGGTAGAACCAGGGGTCCTACCGAACCTGCTCCCGAGGTTGTAGGGGAAGGATGGAGCGGGGCAAGGTGATGAGCGGGCGCGCCGGCGGCTGGGCTGTCAGGACCCCGATTCCAAGTCACATCGATCTAGCCGGTAACACCTCATATCACTTTGTGGCCTCAATCACGGTATCCCCACGGGTGTCGCCTTACCATGGCCCGGGACCGTTTGTGCCTTTTGGCTCACGTATATGATAGTGTCGCTAGCATCCATATGACAGAGAACCCAGGCCATGGTAAGGCGACACCCGTGGGGATACCGTGCGTGAGGCCGCAAAGTGATATGAGGTATTACCGGCTAGATCGATGTGACTTGGAATCGGGGTCCTGACAGCGTTGGCATCAGAGCCGGACTGCATGTAGGTTCTTTGAGCCAAACTGGTCGATGTCGAGTCTAGAAATGCTTTAGTTATATGTAGGGGAATTGATTGTGGGAGGGAACGTAAGGCTCTTTTACTCCTTTACCTTATGCCCTCTGATCTGAGTCATTCTCTTCTCATTCTACGTGGGTTAAGGACTAGGCTCTCTTCTTTCTATCAGATTCACGTGTTACTAATCCGTAGTAGCTTATAGGATTGTTGTTACAAGCCTTAGTACAGTTTCTACTACTTTTAGTATGTTGTCAGTTGAACCAGAACCTTGATATGATGTTGTTGAGTGGTATTGCAAACTGTTGTGGATGTCTCAAATCTTTTTCTGAGCATTTACAGCCGTTATGCTATCCGATTTCTCCTAGGAAATTCTAATGCCTTCACATTATTCTGTGCTTTCAGATGGCCAACCGTTCCCAGAACCAAGTGGTTCGTCTGACCCGGTGCCTCGATGTACCCGGTCACACGGCCATGTTGGTTCGAGTGATGGTCGAGTTAGGCTATCGATGGTATCCGAAATATACCGTCGAGGAGCAGTTCCGAGACTTCAATCAGAGCCAGTACCTTTGTACCGTCAGGGGATATCCCTCTTATCCTGGAGCCACTGAACCCCTTCACTATTCTTATGGACTTGGGTCACTATTGAGATGTCTGTGCAAGATGCAGCTTACTCAATGATGACTATCATTCGAGCCAGGACTGCCTTGCTTCAGAACACCGATTTCCACTACATGCCAGCCTCACTCCGTGGAGCCCAGGGGTACTATAAGGCTTTGTACTATGACTCCACACATGAGGAGTCACTACTCCGCACCACTGCCGAGATGCTCGAGGATAAGGACCACGAAAATCGGGCCTTGCATATGGAGCTTTTCAACTCTCGTGCTGATCACTAGGCCACTTTGACTCGGTTTGCACCTGCGGTGTAGGCAGGATACATGGACCTGAGAGACATGTACCATGTGCGGTCTGGATTGCCAGATTGTATGGAGTGGCATGTTGTAGGAGGCATCACCCCTCCTCGTGGTCCCCATCTGCCACCGTCTGTGGGACCAAGGCCACATCCGAGTCCCTATGGTCCGCAGGCTCCGCAGGACCGTCTGTTCCCAGATGATCATGTTCCACTTCCAGGCTTTGGTGGTGACTTTTATGAGGATTACTACGGAGCCGTCTGAGCTAGTAGTAGTTTCACTAGTACTGTAATAGTTGTATTCTCCACAGTCCTGCATGACCGTGGGATACGACTTGGTGTGTATCACGCTCCGAAGGTGTAGAAAAATAATGTATAGGAGCTTGGAATGCCTCCGATGGGATGTTATATATATGGCAGTTTCTATATTACCATGTCGTGCAATGAACATCTTAGCATTCCATGTTATCCATTACATTTTGCACTTCCTTGCCAAGTTTGTGCCATCCTTGTCTAAACCGTTATCTTATTTTTCCTAGGATGGTCAACACCCGTAGCAACCCTGCTGCCCCGGAGCAGGGAGAAGCCAGTGCAACTAGGGGTGAAAATCTGCCTCACCCGCCTTCTCTGGCCGAAGTTATGCTGGAGGCAGAAAGAAACAAGCGTGAGACCAACCGCTTGCTGGAGCGGATTGAGCAGAACACTACACATCAACAGCGAAATGACTTGGTGTCAATCAATGAATTTATCAAGTTGTACCCACCAAAGTTTAATCATTCCGTCAAGCCCCTCGACGCGGATGACTGGCTTCGCAGCATCACCCACAAGCTACGTTCTGCCAATGTAGCTGAAGCTGATAAGGCTACCTATGCTGCCTATCACCTCGAAGGCCCTGCTAGCCTTTGGTGGGAAAACTTTGAGGCTATGCGCCCGGCCGGCCAAATCACTACTTGGGCTGAATTCAGTGAGGCTTTGCGTGAGCATCACATCCCGGAGGGTCTCATAGATCGTAAGAGGGAAGAGTTCTGCAATTTCACCCAAGGTAGACTGACTGTGGATGCATATAGTCATGAATTTGGGAACCTGGCACGATATGCTCCTGAAGAGGTATCCACCAACGCTAAGAAGTAGGCAAGGTTCCGCAAGGGACTTAGCCCCGAGCTTCGCCGCGATCTTCGTCTGCACGAGTGCACCTCCTTCTAGAAGTTGGTCAATAAAGCCATCAGTGCTGAGACAGGCCAGTCTGACTATGACGCTTCACGCAAGCACTCTCGTGATTTTGGCTCTTCATCCGGCTCTGGATCTCAGAAGCGCCGGGTGTGGATTCCAAGCACAGCGCTGCCACCTAGGTTCATTCCGAGGCCATCTTTTGAGGTGCCTCGCCCCAACCAGCAGTTTGCACCGCCTAAACCCTATGGTGGCCCCGCTGCTAATGCTGCTCCACGCCCCAATGTTGTGACATGTTTCAAGTGTGGAGAGTCGGGTCACTACAGTCGAGAGTGTCCCCATAACAACAACCCCAATCAGTCTGGGAAGTCTGTTGGCCGTGGTAAGCCAGCAGGAAAGACCTTCTACGCCAAGCCAGCCACCACTGCACGTGGCCATGTCAACTATGTCTCAGCTGAGGAGGCTCATGAGGATCCTAACGTCGTCCTTGGTACGTTCCTTGTTAATTGCCATCTGACATCTGTTCTTTTCGATACTGGAGCATCTCATTCATTCATATCTGAGAGCTATGCTCGATTGCATAACACGACATTCTGTGACATGCCCACTACCATGGAAATTCAAACCCCTGGCTCTAGATGGAAAACCTCCAGAGTAAGCCATGGGAATGAAATTCTTGTCGATAGACTTGTCTTCCTTGCATCCTTAATAGATCTCAAGTCCTCGGACATAAACATCATCTTGGGTATGGACTGGATGTCAGCCCATTATGCTAAGATTGATTGTTCTACTAGAACTGTTCAACTTACTCACCCATCGGGAAAGACAGTCAGTGTCTTAACTCGAGTGGCCAAGCGCCAGCTTTACTCCCTAAATGCCAACCCCCTTCCAGACCTTGAAGATATTCCGGTAGTCCGAGATTTTCCGGATGTCTTTCCAGAAGAACTGTCAGGTGTTCCACCTGACAGGGATGTCGAGTTTGTGATAGACCTTGTTCCAAGAACCGTCCCAATTTCTAGAAGACCCTATAAGATGGCACCCTTAGAACTAGCCGAGCTTAAGAACCAACTCGATGAGTCCTTGAAAAAGGGTTTCATCCGTTCTAGTTCCTCTCCTTGGGCTTGCCCCGTCCTCTTCATCAAGAAGAAGGATGGAACGGATCGGATTGTTGTAGATTACCGACCTGTCAACTTGGTCACAATCAAGAACAAGTATCCGCTTCCCAGGATCAACGATCTATATGATCAGCTCGCTGGATCCTCAGTCTTTTCCAAGATGGATTTGAGGTTGGGCTACCATCAAATAAAAAAAACGAGGACATTCCAAAAACGGCCTTTGTTACTCGCTATGGCCAATACGAGTACACCGTCATGTCCTTCGGTTTAACCAATGCCCCAGCCACCTTCTCTCGGTTAATGAACTCGGTCTTCATGGAGTATTTGGATAAATTTGTTGTGGTTGTTGGGGAACATAGTAATTTCAAAAAAATTCCTACGCACACGCAAGATCATGGTGATGCATAGCAACGAGAGGGGAGAGTGTGATCTACGTACCCTCGTAGACCGACAGCGAAAGCGTTAGCACAACGCGGTTGATGTAGTCGTACATCTTCATGGCCCGACCGATCAAGCACCGAAACTACGACACCTCCGAGTTTTAGCACACGTCCAGCTCGATGACGATCCCCGGACTCCAATCCAGCAAAGTGTCGGGGAAGAGTTCCGTCAGCACGACGGCGTGGTGACGATCTTGATGTTCTACTATCGCAGGGCTTCGCCTAAGCACCTCTACAATATTATTGAGGATTATGGTGGAAGGGGGCACCGCACACGGCTAAGACTATGATCACATGGATCAACTTCTATCTATGGGGTGCCCCCTGCCTCCGTATATAAAGGATCAAGGGGGGGTGCGGCCGGCCAGGAGGAGGGCGCGCCAGGAGGAGTCCTACTCCCACAGGGAGTAGGATTCCCCCCCCCCCTTTCCTAGTTGGAATAGGATTCGGGAAGGGGGAAAGGAGAGAGAGAGAAGGAAGGGGGGCACCGACCCCCTCTCCTTGTCCTATTTGGACTAGGGGGGAGGGGCGCGCGGCCCAGCCCTGGCAACCTCTCCTCTCTTCCACTAAGGCCCATATACCACCCGGGGGGTTCCGGTAACCTCCCGGTACTCCAGTAAAATCCCGATTTCACCCGGAACTCTTCTGATATCCAAATATAGGCTTCCAATATATCAATCTTTATGTCTCGACCATTTTGAGACTCCTCGTCATGTCCGTGATCACATCCGGGACTCCGAACAAACTTCGGTACATCCGGGACTCATAATATAACTGTCATCAAAATCTTAAGCGTGCGGACCCGACGGGTTCGAGAACAATGTAGACATGACCGAGACACATCTCCGGTCAATAACAAATAGCGGAACCTGGATGCTCATATTGGCTCCCACATATTCTATGAAGATCTTTATCGGTCAGACCGCATAACAACATACGTTGTTCCCTTTGTCATCGGTATGTTACTTGCCCGAGATTCGATCGTCGGTATCTCAATACCTAGTTCAATCTCGTTACCGGCAAGTCTCTTTACTCGTTTCGTAATACATCATCTTGCAACTAACTCATTAGTTGTAATGCTTGCAAGGCTTATGTGATGTGCATTACCGAGAGGGCCCAGAGATACCTCTCCGACATTCGGAGTGACAAATCCTAATCTCGAAATACGCCAACCCAACATGTACCTTTGGAGACACCTGTAGAGCACCTTTATAATCACCCATTTACGTTGTGACGTTTGGTAGCACACAAAGTGTTCCTCCGGCAAACAGGAGTTGCATAATCTCATAGTCATAGGAACATGTATAAGTCATGAAGAAAGCAATAGCAACATACTAAACGATCGGGTGCTAAGCTAATGAAATGGGTCATGTCAATCAGATCATTCACCTAATGATGTGATCCCGTTAATCAAATAACAACTCTTTGTCCATGGTTAGGAAACATAACCATCTTTGATTAACGAGCTAGTCAAGTAGAGGCATACTAGTGACACTCTGTTTGTTTATGTATTCACACATGTACTATGTTTCCGGTTAATACAATTCTAGCATGAATAATAAACATTTATCATGATATAAGGAAATAAATAATAACTTTATTATTACCTCTAGGGCATATTTCCTTCAGTCTCCCACTTGCACTAGAGTCAATAATCTAGATTACACAGTGGAAGAGGCTTAGTCAATGGGTCTGCTACATTCAGATCCGTATGTATCTTGCAAATCTCTATGTCTCCCACCTGGACTAGATCCCGGATGGAATTGAAGCGTCTCTTGATGTGCTTGGTTCTCTTGTGAAATCTGGATTCCTTTGCCAAGGCAATTGCACCAGTATTGTCACAAAAGATTTTCATTGGACCCGATGCACTAGGTATGACACCTAGATCGGATATGAACTCCTTCATCCAGACTCCTTCATTTGCTGCTTCCGAAGCAGCTATGTATTCCGCTTCACACGTAGATCCCGCCACGACGCTTTGTTTAGAACTACACCAACTGACAGCTCCACCGTTTAATGTAAACACGTATCCGGTTTGCGATTTAGAATCGTCCGGATCAGTGTCAAAGCTTGCATCAACGTAACCATTTACGATGAGCTCTTTGTCACCTCCATAAACGAGAAACATATCCTTAGTCCTTTTCAGGTATTTTAGGATGTTCTTGACCGCTGTCCAGTGATCCACTCCTGGATCACTTTGGTACCTCCCTACTAGACTTATAGCAAGGCACACATCAGGTCTGGTACACAGCATTGCATACATGATAGAGCCTATGGCTGAAGCATAGGGAACATCTTTCATTTTCTCTCTATCTTCTGCAGTGGTTGGGCATTGAGTCTTACTCAACTTCACACCTTGTAACACAGGCAAGAACCCTTTCTTTGCTTGATCCATTTTTAACTTCTTCAAAACTTTGTCAAGGTATGTGCTTTGTGAAAGTCCAATTAAGCGTCTTGATCTATCTCTATAGATCTTAATGCCTAATATGTAAGCAGCTTCACCAAGGTCTTTCATTGAAAAACTCTTATTCAAGTATCCCTTTATGCTATCCAGAAATTCTATATCATTTCCAATTAGTAATATGTCATCCACATATAATATCAGAAATGCTACAGAGCTCCCACTCACTTTCTTGTAAATACAGGCTTCTCCAAAAGTCTGTATAAAACCAAATGCTTTGATCACACTATCAAAGCGTTTATTCCAACTCCGAGAGGCTTGCACCAGTCCATAAATGGATCGCTGGAGCTTGCACACTTTGTTAGCTCCCTTTGGATCGACAAAACCTTCTGGTTGCATCATATACAACTCTTCTTCCAGAAATCCATTCAGGAATGCAGTTTTGACATCCATCTGCCAAATTTCATAATCATAAATGCGGCAATTGCTAACATGATTCGGACAGACTTAAGCATCGCTATGGGTGAGAAGGTCTCATCATAGTCAATCCCTTGAACTTGCCGAAAACCTTTTGCGACAAGTCGAGCTTTGTAGATAGTAATATTACCGTCAGCGTCAGTCTTCTTCTTGAAGATCCATTTATTCTCAATTGCTTGCCGATCATTGGGCAAGTCAACCAAAGTCCATACTTTGTTCTCATACATGGATCCCATCTCAGATTTCATGGCTTCAAGCCATTTTGCGGAATCTGGGCTCACCATCGCTTCTTCATAGTTCGTAGGTTCATCATGATCTAGTAGCATGACTTCCAGAACAGGATTACCGTACCACTCTGGCGCGGATCTCACTTTGGTTGATCTACGAGGTTCAGTAGTGTCTTGTTCTGAAGTTTCATGATCATCATCATTAGCTTCCTCACTAACTGGTGTAGGAGTACTACTTTCCAATAAGGGAGTAGGTACAGTTACCTCGTCAAGTTCTACTTTCCTCCCACTCACTTCTTTCGAGAGAAACTCCTTCTCCAGAAAGTTTCCGAATTTAGCAACAAAAGTCTTGCCTTCGGATCTGTGATAGAAGGTGTATCCAATAGTTTCCTTTGGATATCCTATGAAGACACATTTCTCCGATTTGGGTTCGAGCTTATCAGGTTGAAGCTTTTTCACATAAGCATCCCAGCCCCAAACTTTCAGAAATGACAACTTTGGTTTCTTGCCAAACCACAGTTCATAAGGCATCGTCTCAACAGATTTTGATGGTGCCCTATTTAACGTGAATGCGGCCGTCTCTAGAGCGTATCCCCAAAATGATAGCGGTAAATCGGCAAGTCGCACCATATCTAGTAAAGTACGATTACGACGTTCGGACACACCATTACACTGTGGTGTTCCGGGTGGCGTGAGTTGCGAAACTATTCCACAATTTTTCAAATGTACACCAAACTCGTAACTCAAAGATTCTCCTCCACGATCAGATCATAGGAATTTTATTTTCTTGTTACGATGATTTTCAACTTCACTCTGAAATTCTTTGAACTTTTCAAACGTTTCAAACTTATGTTTCATTAAGTAGATATACCCATATCTGCTTAAGTCATCTGTGAAGGTGAGAAAATAACGATATCCGCCACGAGCCTCAACATTCATCGGACCACATACATCTGTATGTATGATTTCCAATAAATCTGTTGCTCTCTCCATAGTACCGGAGAACGGTGTTTTTGTCATCTTACCCATAAGGCACGGTTCGCAAGTACCAAGTGATTTATAATCAAGTGGTTCCAAAAGCCCATCAGTATGGAGTTTCTTCATGCGCTTTGTACCGATATGACCTAAACGGCAGTGCCACAAATAAGTTGCACTATCATTATCAACTCTGCATCTTTTGGCTTCAACACTATGAATATGTGTGTCACTACTATCGAGATTTAATAAGAATAGACCACTCTTTAAGGGTGCATGACCATAAAAGATATTACTCATGTAAATAGAACAACCATTATTCTCTGATTTAAATGAATAACCGTCTCGCATCAAACAAGATCCAGATATAATGTTCATGCTTAACGCTGGCACCAAATAACAATTATTTAGGTCTAATATTAATCCCAAAGGTAGATGTAGAGGTAGCGTGCCGACTGCGATCACATCGACTTTGGAACCATTTCCCACGCGCATCGTCACCTCGTCCTTAGCCAATCTTCACTTAATCCGTAGTCCCTGTTTCGAGTCGCAAATATTAGCAACAGAACCAGTATCAAATACCCAGGTGCTACTGCGAGCATTAGTAAGGTACACATCAATAACATGTATATCACATATACCTTTGTTCACCTTGCCATCCTTCTTATCCGCCAAATACTTGGGGCAGTTCCGCTTCCAGTGACCAGTCTGCTTGCAGTAGAAGCACTCAGTTTCAGGCTTAGGTCCAGGTTTGGGTTTCTTCTCTTGAGTAGCAACTTGCTTGCTGTTCTTTTTGAAGTTTGCCTTCTTCTTCCCTTTGCCCTTTTTCTTGAAACTAGTGGTCTTGTTGACCATCAACACTTGATGCTCCTTCTTGATTTCTACCTCCGCAGCTTTCAGCATTGCGAAGAGCTCGGGAATAGTCTTATTCATCCCTTGCATATTATAGTTCATCATGAAGCTCTTGTAGCTTGGTGGCAGTGATTGGAGAATTCTATCAATGACGCAATCATCTGGAAGATTAACTCCCAATTGAATCAAGTGATTATTATACCCAGACATTTTGAGTATATGCTCACTGACAGAACTGTTCTCCTCCATCTTGCGGCTATAGAACTTATTGGAGACTTCATATCTCTCAATCCGGGCATTTGCTTGAAATATTAACTTCAACTCCTGGAACATCTCATATGCTCCATGACGTTCAAAATGTCGTTGAAGTCCCGATTCTAAGCCGTAAAGCATGGCACACTAAACTATCGAGTAGTCATTAGCTTTGCTCTGCCAGACGTTCATAACATCTAGTGTTGCTCCAACAGCAGGCCTGGCACCCAGCGGTGCTTCCAGGACATAATTCTTCTGTGTAGCAATGAGGATAATCCTCAAGTTACGGACCCAGTCCGTGTAATTGCTACCATCATCTTTCAACTTTGCTTTCTCAAGGAACGCATTAAAATTCAATGGAACAACAGCACAGGCCATCTATCTACAATCAAGCATAAACAAGTAAGAAACTATCAGGTACTAAGTTTCATGATAAATTTAAGTTCAATTAATTTACTTAAAGAACTCCCACTTAGATAGACATCCCTCTAATCCTCTAAGTGATTACGTGATCCAAATCAACTAAACCATGTCCGATCATCACGTGAGATGGAGTAGTTTCATTGGTGAACATCACTATGTTGATCATATCTACTATATGATTCACGCTCGACCTTTCGGTCTCCGTGTTCCGAGGCCATATCTGTATATGCTTGGCTCGTCAAGTATAACCTGAGTATTCCGCGTGTGCAACTGTTTTGCACCCGTTGTATTTGAACGTAGAGCCTATCACACCCGATCATCACGTGGTGTCTCAGCACAAAGAACTTTCGCAACGGTGCATACTCAGGGAGAACACTTCTTGATAATTAGTGAGAGATCATCTTATAATGCTACCGTCAACCAAAGCAAGATAAGATGCATAAAAGATAAACATCACATGCAATCAATATCAGTGATATGATATGGCCATCATCATCTTGTGCTTGTGATCTCCATCTTCGAAGCACCGTCGTGATCACCATCGTCACCGGCGCGACACCTTGATCTCCATCGTAGCATCGTTGTCGTCTCGCCAATCTTATGCTTCCACGACTATTGCTACCGCTTAGTGATAAAGTAAAGCATTACAGCGCGATTGCATTGCATACAATAAAGCGACAACCATATGGGTCCTGCCAGTTGCCGATAACTCGGTTACAAAACATGATCATCTCATACAATAAAATTTAGCATCATGTCTTGAACATATCACATCACAACATGCCCTGCAAAAACAAGTTAGACGTCCTCTACTTTGTTGTTGCAAGTTTTACGTGGCTGCTATGGGCTTAAGCAAGAACCAATCTTACCTACGCATCAAAACCACAACGATAGTTTGTCAAGTTGGTGCTATTTTAACCTTCGCAAGGACTGGGCGTAGCCACACTCGGTTCAACTAAAGTTGGAGAAACTGTCACCCGCTAGCCACCTCTGTGCAAAGCATGTCGGGAGAACCGGTCTCGCGTAAGCGTACACGTAATGTCGGTCCGGGCCGCTTCGTCCAACAATACCGCTGAACCAAATTATGACATGCTGGTAAGCAGTATGACTTATATCGCCCACAACTCACTTGTGTTCTACTCGTGCATATAACATCAACATATAAAACCTAGGCTCGGATGCCACTGTTGGGGAACGTAGTAATTTCAAAAAATTTCCTATGCACACGCAAGATCATGGTGATGCATAGCAATGAGAGGGGAGAGTGTGATATACGTACCCTCGTAGACCGATAGTGGAAGCGTTAGCACAACACGGTTGATGTAGTCGTACGTCTTCATGGCCCGACCGATCAAGCACCGAAACTACGGCACCTCCGAGTTTTAGCACACGTTCAGCTCGATGACGATCCCCGGACTTCGATCCAGCAAAGTGTCGGGGAAGAGTTCCGTCAGCATGATGGCGTGGTGACGATCTTGATGTTCTACTGTCGCAGGGCTTCGCCTAAGCACCGCTACAATATTATCGAGGATTATGGTGGAAGGGGACACCACACATGTCTAAGACTATGATCACGTGGATCAACTTCTGTCTATGGGGTGCCCCTGCCTCCGTATATAAAGGATCAAGGGGGGGTGCGGCCGGCCAGGAGGAGGGCGCGCCAGGAGGAGTCCTACTCCCACTGGGAGTAGGATTCCCCCCCTTTCCTAGTTGGAATAGGATCCGGGAAGGGGGAAAGGAGAAAGAGAGAAGGAAGGGGGGCGCCGGCCCCCTCTCCTTGTCCTATTCGGACTAGGGGGGAGGGGCGCGCGGCCCAGCCCTGGCCACCTCTCCTCTCTTCCACTAAAGCCCACTAAGGCCCATATACCTCCCGGGGGGTTCCGGTAACCTCCCGGTACTCCGGTAAAATCCCGATTTCACCCGGAACACTTCCGATATCCAAATATAGGCTTCCAATATATCAATCTTTATGTCTCCACCATTTTAAGACTCCTCGTCATGTTCGTGATCACATCCGGGACTCCAAACAAACTTCGGTACATCAAAATGCATAAACTCATAATATAACTGTCATCAAAACCTTAAGCGTGTGGACCCTACGGGTTCGAGAACAATGTAGACATGACCGAGACACATCTCCAGTCAATAACCAATAGCGGACCCTGGATGCTCATATTGGCTCCCACATATTCTACGAAGATCTTTATCGGTCAGACCGCATAACAACATACGTTGTTCCCTTTGTCATCGGTATGTTACTTGCCCGAGATTCGATCGATGGTATCTCAATACCTAGTTCAATCTCGTTACCGGCAAGTCTCTTTACTTGTTTCGTAATACATCATCTTGCAACTAACTCATTAGTTGTAATGCTTGCAAGGCTTATGTGATGTGCATTACCGAGAGGGCCCAGAGAAACCTCTCCGACATTCGGAGTGACAAATCCTAATCTCGAAATACGCTAACCCAACATGTACCTTTGGAGACACCTGTAGAGCACCTTTATAATCACCCATTTATGTTGTGACGTTTGGTAGCACACAAAGTGGTCCTCCGGCAAACGGGAGTTGCATAACCTCATAGTCATAGGAACATGTATAAGTCATGAAGAAAGCAGTAGCAACATACTAAACGATCGGGTGCTAAGCTAATGAAATGGGTCATGTCAATCAGATCATTCACCTAATGATGTGATCCCGTTAATCAAATAACAACTCTTTGCCCATGGTTAGGAAACATAACCATCTTTGATTAACGAGCTAGTCAAGTAGAGGCATACTAGTGACACTCTGTTTGTTTATGTATTCACACATGTATTATGTTTCCGGTTAATACAATTCTAGCATGAATAATAAACATTTGTCATGATATAAGGAAATAAATAATAACTTTATTATTGCGTCTAGGGCATATTTGCTTCAGTGGTATACCTCGATGATATACTCATCTACTCCAAGAATGAGGAGGAACATGCCGAACATCTAAGGCTGGTATTGACGAAACTTTGAGAGCATCGCCTTTATGCCAAATTCTCCAAGTGTGAATTTTGGTTGCCAGAAGTGACCTATCTAGGCCATGTAATCTCTGGTAAGGGTATTGCTGTCAATCCCAAGCGAGTTCAAGCCGTCCTTGATTGGACTCCACCTGAAACGGCCAAGCAAGTTCGGAGCTTCCTTGGCTTAGCGAGCTATTGTCGCCGCTTCGTCGAGAATTTCTCCAAGGTTGCTAAACCTCTAACTGAACTCCTCAAGAAAGATAAAAAGTTTGAGTGGATCCCACAGTGCGAGTTCAGCTTTCAGGAACTGAAAAGACGCCTGACATCTGCTCCCGTACTGGTGCCACCAGATTTCTCCAAGGACTTTATTATCTATTGCGACGCCTCGCGACAAGGACTAGGTTGCATACTCATGCAAGATCGTCAAGTAATTACCTATGCTTCACAGCAATTACACCCCCATGAGGAAAACTATCCCACACATGATCTAGAGCTTGCAGCTATAGTCCATGCACTTAAAACTTGGCGACATTACCTTCTCGGTAATCGTTGCGAGATCTTCACCGATCACCAAAGTTTGAAATATATCTTCACCCAACCGGATTTGAATCTCAGGCAAAGACGTTGGGTCGAGTTGATTTCGGATTACGACTTAGGAATAACTTACACCCCGGGCAAAGCCAATGTCATGGCTGATGCGCTAAGTCATAAATCTTATTGTAACAACCTAATGTTACAACAAAGTCAACCACTTCTCCATGAGGAATTTCGTAAGCTTAACCTTCACATTGTTCCTCGAGGATTCCTATCCACCCTGGTGGCGAAACCTAACCTTACGGATCAAATCATAGCTGCCCAGAAGCGTGATAAGGGCATATCCCGGATTAAGGAGAACATCGCTAGTGGAGTTGCTAAATGTTTCTCCATGGATGAGCGAGGTGTTGTCTTCTTCGAGAACCGCTTGGTAGTTCCCAAGAAACAACATCTATGTCAGTTGATTCTTAAGGAAGCTCATGAATCCCCTCTCACCATTCATCCCGGTAGTACTAAAATGTATCAAGACCTACGCCAGAGGTTTTGGTGGACTAGGATGAAGAGAGAAATTGCTCAATACATTCCTAGTTGCGACGTCTGTCGTCGTGTTAAAGCAGAGCATCAACGGCCTGCTGGCACCCTTCAACCTTTGGCTATTCCTGAGTGGAAATGGGATAAAATCAGTATGGATTTCATTACTGGGTTTCCCAGGACCAAGAGAGGGAATAATGCCATCTTCGTCGTGATCGATCGTCTTTCCAAGGTGGCCCACTTTCTACCTGTTCGTGAGAGTATCACTGCTAGCCAGCTAGCTGACTTATACATCTCCCGAATAGTGTCTCTTCATGGTGTCCCATTGGAAATTAACTCAGACCGTGGGAGTCTCTTCACCTCTCGATTTTGGGAAAGTTTCCAAAATGCTATGGGAACTCGTCTCTCTTTTAGCACCACCTTCCACCCCCAATCAAGTGGTCAAGTAGAGCAAGTCAATCAAATTCTAGAGGATATGCTCCGAGCTTCTGTCATCTCATTCGGAATGGATTGGGAGAAATGACTTCCATTCGCGGAGTTCGCTTATAACAATAGTTATCAAGCTAGCTTGGGCAAAGCTCCTTTCGAAGTTCTCTATGGACGAAAAATGCCGAACGCCTCTTAACTGGTCAGAAACTGGGGAAAGACAACTCTTTGGCCCGGATATGATTCGGGAAGCAGAAGAGCAGGTTCGCGTTATTCGTGAGAAATTGAAAATAGCCCAATCTCATCAAAAGAGCCAATATGACCGTAAACATAAGCTCATGACTTATGAAGTTGGCGAGAAGGATTACCTTCGGGTCACTCCGTTAAAGGGAACCCATCATTTCGGTATCAAAGGCAAATTGGCTCCTTGTTACATTGGACCCTTTCGCATTCTTGCCAAATGAGGAGAAGTTGCCTACCAATTGGAACTACCTCCGCATCTTTCCAGAGTTCACGACGTCTTCCACGTTTCTCAACTCAGGCGTTGCTTCGCGGATCCTATCCGTGGAGTGGACCATGAAACGCTTGATCTACAAGATAATCTCTCATATCGGGAATATCTCGTTCATATCCTTGATCAAGCCGAGTGTACCACTCGACGCCATAACATCAAGTTTCTCAAGGTTCAATGGTCACACCATTCCAAAAAGGAAGCCACTTGGGAAAGGGAGGATCGTCTTCGACTCGAGTACCCCACCTTCTTCCCAACGGATCCTAAATATTGCGACGAGATTCTTTTGAGTGGGGGTGAGTTGTCACACCCTAGCTAGTTCATGCATTAGAGTGTTGCATCATGTTTAAATTCCCAGAAAACTGAAATGGGGATGACAGAACCCCCAGCACCCCCCTTGGAACAACGAGGGTTTACTAAAAACTTTTTCAATGAACCTGAAATGCCCTTCTAAAAAGTCCACCCTTTTTGTTTTGGGTTAAAACCTTTGACAAAAATGGTGCACATTTTTCTAGGACATCATAAGGTCATTGGATTAATCCATTACTAATTGCATTTGGGCAATTTAAATCCTATAAATATTTTTAAATGCCCAAATAATCCTGAAAGTAGTTTTAGGCTGTTGAGAATATTTTCAAAGGTGCCTCTGATTATTTTCAAGGTTTTTCTAAATGAAATAGTATTTTTACTATTTCAAAACACAAAACAGAATAAATAAAAAACAAAAAAAGAGAGAGATAGGAACTAACCTGGTGCAGCCCACCTGGCAGCCCACTGGCCGGCCCAGCACTGTGCTGGCCCGTGCCAGTCATCGCCTACCTCTGCCAGTAGGCAGAGGAGGGACACGGCGCACGCGCCCGAGCTCGCCACACCACCTCCCTGCTCCTCTGCTTCACCTGGTCACTGCCTCGACGCCGCGGATGACCTCCATGTCGTCGTCCCGACCCCACAGACCCCTCCATTCACCCCAACGCCTCTCCCTCTCCCTCTCCCACCATGGCCGACGCCCCTGCCACCGCACCGTCGCCGTAGCCGCGCCCTCCGCCATCCTCACGCCGCGCCGTCGTGCCCACGAGCTTCGCCGTCATCGACTACGTCGAGCAGGCCGAGCCCCGAGCGCTCGCCCGCTCTGGAATCGCCCCGACCTCGAGTTCCCCAACTCCGGCCACCGAAGATCCCCTTCACCGTCCCCGCCGCATCAGCTCGCCCCCGACCTCGCCGACTGCCTCGTCGTGACCCTCGTGAGCTCAGCCATCTCCCCATCCCCTCCGTTTACCTTCTCGTGCACCATAGCTACTGCACCATGCTCACCCGCACGCGCCACCGCCCGCGCTCGTCGCCGGCGATGCTCCGGTGACCATTTGGTCCATGGCATGCGCCCAACGCGCTCCCTGCATCATGTAGAACCCCCATAGCACCTCGCCGCACTCATTTGCGCACCGCAGCCCCATCCCTACCTACACCCGTGCTCCATCCACCGCCAAGCTCGTCGCCGGCGCCACTCCGGCCACTCCCCGGCTGCGCCACCACCACAGTTGGATGCGGACGAGCGTCTGCGTCCCGTAGCTGTGCTCCGCATGCCAAACGGCGTCTTGTAGGTTGCTCACTGACATGTGGGCCCAGGGCCTAACTAACCTAGTTTAGTGCTAACGAAACACTAACTAACTCTGTTAGTTAGTTGTTACACTGACAGATGGGGCCCACCGGTCAGGTTTGACCTAGACTGGCGCCTTTGACCCGCTGACATCACACTGACGCTAGGCTGACGCAGTAAATCCTTTTCTGGATTTATTCTTATACAGGAAATTCCAGAATATAACCAAAACTTCTAAAATTCATAACTTTTAATCTGTAACTCCAAATACAAAGATTTATATATGGAATTTGATCAGAAAAATTCAATCTTTTCATCTGTAGTGGTTTCATGCATGACAAAACACTTTAACCTTGCTGTTTAGGTGAAACAAGATAATACACTTATAAAGCTTAAAAACGTAAGCTTCCATTTGAATCTTTGATTCAAATGGACCCAATCCAACTTGTTTCACATTGCATTAGGCAGGACACCTCATATTGCCATGTCATAGCATGCATCATATTGTTGCATATTGTCATGTGATGATTGTATTCTGTGGTGTCTTTCATGGTAGGTTCTGCCTCTGAGGATATTTCCGAGTATCCAGCTGAAGGGCAGTACCCTACTACTACTCCATTAGGCAAGCAGCCCAATTGATCATATCGATACAATCCCATGTTCTCGCTTCTGCTCTCACTTACTGCATTAAGACAACAACGTTTCAAACTGCTGTGTGTTGTGGTAGTTGAACCCTTATCCTCTGCATGACCTGTCATTGCCACAGTAACTAGATGAAACCCACTAGCATGTGTAGGAGTTGATTGAGCCATGTATGTGTTTCCTACCTTGCTATGCCTGCTATGCTTAGAGCTGTGTCAGGTCTGCTTCATCTGGGTGATGGGCTAGAGTGAAATGTTTATGTCGATAATGTGAGGGGTGTGTTGAACATGTTTTGGTAAAGGTATCGATGAGAGGCCATGTAGGAGTACATGGTGGGTTGTTTCATTAAGGCCGTCCATAAGAACTGAGATTTGTATGCGTGATTTAAGATTCAGCTACTACAACACATTGGGCCCTGAAATATGACCCCGCTCAACTTACTGACCCCTCTCGTCCTCTTTCCAGGAGTTGCAACTAGTTTCTGGTGTTTGTAGGTTATGTGTTGGCGGCCGTGCGTAGCGCTGACCCTAGGGGTGGGCTATGATGCGGTAGATACACTGTGGACGGGTATGCCGGGCGCCCGTTTGGCGTCTCGGGACCCTGTACACATCGTTTGGGGCTGTTGAGGACACCCCGGCCGGATTTCCTTGCGGATGGAACCCGAATAGGCGATAAACCTGGACTAGAGACTTGTGCGGTTAGTCAGGTCGTGGTCTACACCCACGTCGGCTTTCACTTGAAGTCTGCCGAGCACATGTCGTGTGCAGACGCTAAGTGGTGGAAACATGTGTAACGAAGTACACCCCTGCATGGTATAAAACTATTCGAATAGCCGCGTCCGCGGTAAAGGACTACTTGGTTGCCTATACAGTTCATAGACAAGTTAATGGTTACTACTAAAAGACTCAAGATAAGTGTGAGTACCGAGGATGGCCCTCTCGTAGGATGACGAGGGAGGATCCCCGGTGGAGTATTGTGTTGGTGATTAGTGGACTCGTGTGCGAAAACTATTTTATAGTGGTGTCTCCTAGGATAGCTTAGCCAAGAGTCAAAGCTGGCTTGCTGCAATAATTCCACCACCTTCTTGAGAATGAGCATGTATAGTAGGTTCTGTTGTAAGACTTGCTGAGTACCTTTGTACTCACGTTGCTTTAATTACAGTTTCCAGACGACAACACCGCCCCCTCCGATGGGTTTTATTTAGACCTCGACGTTGATGAGTAACTTGCCACCCAGGTGGTGATTCTGGCCATGGAGGGCCCTATGTAGATAGACAGGCTTCGACAAGCCTTCTTTCTTACTAGTGTCTGTACTCAGACTATTTGCTTCCGCATGTGCTTGTATGCTTGTATGACTTGAGTGTTGGGTCATGTGACCCCTACATGTATGAACATGTTATGTATGGCTCTCCGGAGCCTTTAAATAAAGTACTTGAGTTGTAGAGTTTTGTTGTGATGCCATGTTGTATTTACACATATCGAGCATATTGTGTGTATGATTGAAATGCTTGGTATGTGTGGGATCCGATAATCTAGTTGTTTATCCTTGGCAGCCTCTCTTGTGGGGAAATGTAGTCTAGTGCTCACTGACCAATAGTAGTCCGCTACGGCCCGGTTCACCGGAGTCCTGCTAGCCCAACACTACTACTCAGGACACTTGACTGGCAGGCATGTGTTTCACTTTGTTCCTATGTTTGTCCCTTCGAGGAAATGTCAAGCGGTGACATCCGGAGTCCTGCCTAGCCTGCTACAGCCCGGGTTCCCCGGAGTCCTGTTAGCCCAGTGCTACAGCCCGGATTCACACATTGTTGACCGACATGCTCGATGAGATTCATGTATGCCTGTCCCCATAGGTCTGTGCCGCTTTGGGTTCACGACTAGCCATGTCGGCCCGGGTTCTTTGTCATATGGATGCTAGCGACACTATCATATACGTGAGCCAAAAGGCACAAACGGTCCCGGGCCATGGTAAGACGACACCCGTGGGGATACCGTGCGTGAGGCCGCAAAGTGATATGAGGTGTTACCGGCTAGATCGATGTGACTTGGAATCGGGGTCCTGACATGGGCGCCATCACATAGGAGGAAGATGGCGGCGGCTAGGGTTTCCGGCTCCTCTGGGAGCCGGGAAATAGGGATAATAATATTCTTATTGCTTAATCTGAAAAAGAGTTTTACAACATATATCTATAACCTAGATAACTTGCATACGAATTAACCTAAGATAACTTGTGGGCTAAGATTGCCTGGTGGGCCTTCTACGGCCATAAGCCAGGCCGGTCATAACACATAAGCTTGGGGATGCTATATTTGATGAATATGATATTTTAATCCCTCAAGATTTTATATGCAAATTTTTTATCATGATTGCATGCCTCCTATTTATGATGATTATAACGATGAAAGTGGATTTGGAGTTCATGGCTTTATCTAGTGATGAATCCACCATTTTAGATGAGGCTTCAATTGACTATGATAACAAAGTTGCTATCTATGATGATTATGGTGATGACATGTATGCTATAAAGAATAATTATAACTATGAAACTTGTCATCATGATTTTAATTTTCACTCTCATGATAGTTATTTTGTTGAGTTTGCTCCCACTACTATTGATGAGAATAAATTTTCTTACCTGGAGAGTAATAAATTTTCTATGCTTGTGGATCATGAAAAGAATGCTTTATGTGATAGCTATATTGTTGAATTCATTCATGATGCTACTAAAAATTATTATGAGAGAGGAACATATGATTCTACATATCTCAATAATATCAAGTTTCATCTCTATGTGTTAAAAATCTTGAAGTTATGCTTGTTTTGCCTCCCTATGCTAGTTGATTCTTGTTCCCATAAATTGTTTTCTCACAAAATCCCTATGCATAAGAAGTGGGTTAGGCTTAAATGTGCTAGTAATGCTTCATGATGCTCTCTTTGTGTTTCAATTTTTATCTTTTATGCGAGCATCATTGAACTCACCATGCCTAGCTAAAAGGCATTAAAGAAAAGTGCTTGTTGGGAGACAACCCAAAACTTTTACCTACTATTTTTGTGTGTTCACATGATTATGATACTGTAGTAATCATGTTTTATTGCTTTTGTTTCAATAAAGTTCCAAGTAAGACCTTTGGGATGGCTTACGGTGATAGTTGATTTGATCTTGCTGAAAAATAGAAACTTTTGTGCTCGGGAAAACAATTCTTTTTTTTAACAGAGGCGTGATAAAATGCTGATTCTTTTTGTAGAAGATTAATAGACAAATTACCCAGGTTTTCCTAATTTTTAATAATTTTTGGAGTAGCAGAAATATGGTTGGAGTACAGATTACTGCAGACTATTTTGTTTTTGACAGATTCTGTTTTCAATGCATAGTTTGCTTGTTTTCTAGTTTCTATGGCTTATATTGCTCAATATAAATTGTAGAAATGATATTCTATAGTAGGCATTGTGTGGAAACAATTATGAATCTTGTCTTTGACAGTACCAAAGTGAAATGGTTTGCTCTTTACCATACTAACCTATCTCACAAAGTTTCATTAAGTTTCGTGTGATTGAAGTTTTCAAGTTTTGGGTGAGATGTCGATATGAGGAGAATAAGGAGTGACAAGACCCTAAGCTTGGGTATGCCCAAGGCACCCCAAGGTAATATTCAAGGAATATCCAAGCAACTAAGCTTGGGGATGCCCCGGAAGGCATCCCCTCTTTCGCCTCCAACATTATCGGTAACCTCACTTGGAGCTATGTTTTCATTCATCACATGATATGTGTTTTGCATGGAGCGTAAATTTATTTTGTTAGAATTTTACTTATGTTATTTAGAATAATTTTTTGCATCTTTTATTTCAATAAAAGTGGCATTGATATCCTTTACTATGCTTATTTTACAAGTCTACATGTTGTTGTTTGAAAACAGACAGTTTACCGTTGTTGCAAAAATTCCCTAGAAAAGTTAGAATGTGATAAAATGTTGAAACTTTTTGAAAAATAAGATGATAAATTTTCTACAGTGTGGTCAATTCTCATAATCTTTGGAGTTTAAGAAGTATTGATACTCTTGCATTCTTTAGAGACTGTACTGTTTTGGCAGATTGCTGTTATGTTTGCTTGTTTAATGATTCTATTTGAGGATAGGAGTATTAAATATGCAGAGGCATTTAGTATGCAATGTTGAATAATAATTTTAATGATTTTCTAGTAGATAATTATAAGGTTTTTGCATTGGTTTATACTAACTTATCTCACGAGTTCTTGTTGAGTTTTGTGTGGATGAAGCTTTTGAGATTTAGGAAAACCGTGATACAAGAAGAATTAAGGAGACACAAAAGCTCAAGATTGGGGATGCCCAAGGCATCACAAGATAATATTTCAAGAATTATCAAGCATCTAAGCTTGGGGATGCCCCGGTAGGCATCTCGCCTTTCTTCTTCAACAATTATCGGTAAGTATCAGTCGAGCCTAAGTTTTTGCTTCTTCACATGATGTGTGCTATTCTTGGAATGTAATTTTATTTTGTTTTGCTTGCTGTTTTAATAAAATTATTAGATCCAAAAGTTTTTAAATAAGAGAGAGTCCTCAATTAGCTACCTATTTACTTAACTACTTGCTTGATCTTCACTTATATCTTTTTTGGAGTAGCTTGTTATTTCCTCTAGTGCTTCACTTATATCTTTTTGAGCATGATGTGCTTTAGTTTTTTTGAAGAAATTCTCTCTTGCTTCACTTAAATTAATTTGAGAGAAATAAATAGTATGCTCATGATCTTCACTTATATTTGTGTGAGCTTTTCAAAAGCAACACATGAAAATCAGTCCCAAAGTGATAGATATCCAAGAAGGATAAAATAAAAACTTTCATATGAAGATCATTGGACAAAATAAACTTGATTCCTCGTAATAGTTTTGAGATTTGATGATGTGATATGTGAGTCATGTTGATGAGTAATTATGCTTTCATAAGAATATTGGTGTTAAGGTTTGTGATTCCCTATGCAAGCACGAAAGTCAATAGTTATGCAATGAAATTACATCCTACTTGTGGTGCATTATTCGGTGTTAATTATGCTCAATGCTCGCTTATGAGATTATTCATTTCTTGGTTGGTCGCTTCTCAATCTTTTGCTAGCCTTCATTTTGCACTAAGTATGATCACTACTTGTGCATCCAAAACCCTTTAAACCAGTTTTGCCACATGAGTCCACTATACCTACCTATATGCGGTATTCTTTTGCTGTTCTAAGCAAATTTGTATGTACCATCTCTAATTTTCAAAATAAATTTCTCTTTTGTGTGCTCGTACCGCTCGCGAGGTGGTGAGGGGTGGCCAATATTTTCCATGCTAGATGTGGTATTCTCATGATGAGTGTTTATTCACTTGTCATTGCACGAAAGTAAGGCAAAGGTATTAGGGATGCCCAGTCCCGAAATGAAAAATGAATTTACTTTATGTTTTCAAATGATAAATTCCTTGGAAAGTGCTGGTATGGAGGGCATCCGTGGATACGGTTATCCATGGAAAGTGAAAGTATGGTGGAAAAAGGAATAAACTTTATTTTCTATTTGGGAACCGCCTATGATATATCTAGCATAGAAAGTGTTGGGAGCACTAAGTCGTTTTCGTTGGTGGGAAAAGTATGCCTCTCAAAATGTTTTTATCTCCCAATTTTCGCTTTGAGATCTGGTACCTCTACAAATCCCTACTTCCCTCCGCGAAGGGCATTTCTTTTACTTTATGAAATTTTTATTTTTAATATGAGTATCCATCTTCTCTTATAAAGCACCAACTAATGGGCACTATGATCGCACTTGAGCATTGGGTGTAGTTAATATGCGAGTGTGTTTCATGAATGGATCAATGGTTGAGCATGATGGGCTAGGGATAACTTATTTTAGTGTTGATATTTTGAAAGACATGGTTCCTTGGTGATATGCTTCAGTATTGATGTCCTCATGTCAAATTATAGACTATTACTTTGAATCATTCAAGTCGAAATGTCCATGCTACAAAAGAAAAGAGTATATGATGAATATGATAGGTAGCATTACACAACAAAAATCCCGTTTTAAATTGCTACTTTATCATGATAAGTTTTATGAGAAAGAGATGATGTTATGATGCTAGGAAAAGTGATTGAAATTATCATTGACAAAGCTATGCACTTTGCTAGCATTCACACTTCATAAATTATTTCTTTTATCATTTACCTACTCGAGGACGAGTAGGAATTAAGCTTGGGGATGATGATACGTCTCCAACGTATCTATAATTTATGAAGTATTCATGCCATGTTTACAACAATTTTATATGGTTTTGGTATGATTTGCATGGAACTAACCCGGACTGACGTTGTTTTCAGCAGAACTACCGTGGTGTTGTTTTTTGTGTAGAAATGAAAGTTCTCCAAATGAGCTAAAACTTTTTGATGATTTTTTAGGAACAAAAGAGATCCCTGAAGCTTCATGGGAGGGCCAGAATAGCCACGATGAGGGGACAACCCATCAGGGTGTGCCTGGTGGGCCTGGCTTGCCCCGGTGGGTTGTGCTCACCTCGAGGCCCATCTTCGCGTGAAACCGACGCCAAAAAATCCCATATATAGAGAAACCATCAGTAATAACCCTAGATCAGAAGTTTCGCCACCACAATGCTCTATAGCCACCGAAAACCAATCTAGACCCTTTCCGGCACCCTGCCGGAGCGGGCATCATCTCTGGTGGCCATCTTTATCATCCCGACGGCCTCCACGATGAGGAGGGAGTAGTCCACCCTCGGGGCTAAGGGTTTGTAATAGTAGCTATGTGTTTAATCTCTCTCTCTCTCGTGTTCTTGAGATGTCGCGATCTTGATGTATTGCGGGCTTTGTTAATATAGTCGGATCATATGGTGTTTTTCCCTACTCTATCTAGTTGTGATGAATTGAGTTTTTCCCTTTGAGATTTCATTGTTATCGGATTGAATACTTTTATGGATTTGAGAACACTTGATATATGTCTTGTAATTGAATACTCATGGTGACAATGGGGTATCGTATTGATTCACTTGATATATGTTTTAGCGCTCAACTCGCGGATTCCCGAGGTGACATTGGGGTAATCTATGCATATGGGTTGATGCACGTTCTTGTCTTTGCTTCTCCGGTAGAAATCTTGGGGCACTCTTTGAAGTTCTTTGTGTTGGATTGAATATTATGAATCTGAATTTGCTTTGGTGTTATTTTAGTACGAACTCTTGGTTAGATCGATCGGAAAGAATAGCTTCATGTTATTTTAGTACGAACTCTAGGATAGATTGATCGGAAAGAATAGCTTTGAGGTGGTTTCATACCCTACAAACAATGATGTCTTATGTTCTCCGCTAGATAGGAACTTTGGAGTGATTCTCCATTGCATGTTGAGGGATGGTAATATGATTCAATTATATTAGCACTGTTGAGAGATTGCACTAGCGAAAGTACAGACCCTAGGCCTCATTTTCAAGCATTGCAATACAGTTTTTGTGCCTGTTTACTATTTGCTACCTTGCTGTTTTTATTTATTCAGATTATAAAAATATATTTCTACCATCAATATTACACTTTTATCACCATCTCTTCGCCAAACTAGTGCACCTATACAAATTTCCATTGTATTTGGTGTGCTGGGGACACAAGAGACTTCTTATTATTTGGTTGCATGGTTGTTTGAGAGAGACCATCTTCATCCTACGGCTCCCAAGGATTGATAAACCTTAGGTCATCCACTTGAGGGAAAATCGCTACTGTCCTACAAAACTCTGCGCTTAGAGGCCCAACACGTGTCTACAAGAATAAAGTTGCATGGTAGACATTAATGACCTTGCTGCTGCATCCTCTGCCAAAACTGATCTTGATCAGCAGGTGGCCAAGCTCGCGTAGGATCTTCTCAGGAGTGCCAATGAGATCGCGACCTTCAAGGAGGAGGCGCGGAAAGTGGAGGTCCTTCTGAAGGAGGTGCAATTGCAGCTCTCCTCCAAGAGCCAAGACATTGAGACTGCCATTGGCACCATAACTAACATGAGGCCAGGATTGGCACCCTAGAGAGCTCGATCAAGTTCAGCGGGGTTCCTGAGAAGCAGCTGATGAAGGACTTGGAGAACACGGGGATCCTCTGGAAGGACGCGGAGGACAACCACGCGAACCAATCCGAGCATGTCAAACTTTGGATCAAGAGCTTGGTCGACATCGCCGATCGCCTCACCGCCCATGTCAAAACGATGGGCATGGAGGGGCTAATCTTCTCGGTTGGCGAGCATGAGGTCCCAATCGTCAAGCTAGGGCTATTGTTCAATGAGTTGATTGAAAAGCTAAAGACACACGAAGAAGGAAGGGCTGATCGCTTCACAAGTGAATCCTGGAGGCTTGCCCGCAATGCCTCTTCATGGTCCCGAGCAACAACGCCTACCGCCACCCGGACCTCAACCTTGCCGACGGCTTCAGGAGGCTACCCGAGGACGCGGATGTTTCTACTGCTGAGGAGAAGGCTTCCCCCTTCGCCGACAAGATCCTTGCCGTCCCCATGGCTCTACAAGGCCTCCAGGCATGGCCTTGAATAATCCTTGTCATTTTGGATGTCCTGTACCAAAAACATTATGCATGTTTCGTGTTTAGGCCATGTACTGTTTATGCTCGTGTGGAACTGATGTCTTTACTTAATCTTAACTGCATGTTTATCCCTCTTGTGTTCACCCATTGGTGTTCGTACAATTAGTCTCTTTGTGTATTTTGGTTGCCTGCCAGTATCATACTGCCGCGATTGTCGTAAGGGTCAGGCCCTTAGCATTCACCTTAGCGAGGATACGTCCCGACAGGTTTTTCCTTGGTAGTTTTCGACGCAGCCACCCGCTGCGCGAGCAGGCTCGGAACAGAGCAAGGGCGTAGACAAAACCGGGAAGGTGCCATCACACGAGAGATTTCTTCATACGAACACCTTGGTATCTGAGGGATAAGCAAATGCAGATTCTAGAGATAAAGAAACAGTGAACACGTGGACTTAGCTTTTGTCTGTGCTCCCTTCTTTCTCCGGTCGCGGTTGTTTGTCACGTCCATGAGCCTTGGGAGGATGGCACTTCACATGTTGTTTTTGGATACCCTGCAAGAGCCAGGAAGGATTCACACATCTCTCGTCGGCGGCAGAAAAATGAAGCAAGGTAAGGCCGGTTTCTTTTTCCTCCCCCTCACACTTTCAACGATCTCATAGCATCTGGCACAAGAGTCATGCTGGCGCGGATGGCCTCACCGGAGCATGCTTGTCGAGGCATCTACCAATATATTCGCACCGATGCTCTACTCAAGATTCACCCTTAGCAGGGCAAATGCTGAACTGCGTTATGCGTGGGCTCATCGACATTAGTGACGCTTTAACCCGACATGGCTCGATTGTTGTCAAGTGGAGGTACTGGAGAAAGAAACCATGTACCTTATCACCTCGCCCTTGTTCTCAAATGGGAGTCGCATGGCGGCCATGCCATTCGAGCAGCTCAGGGTCACCATGTCGCCGTCATACACTGCTTCCACCGCTGCTGCAGTCGCGGTGTATATGAGTGGCGGGAACTGGGCGGAATGACTGAAGGAGTGATGTCTCTTCCTTCTTGAACTTTCGTGCCGCACTTTTCTTTGGGCGACATGGATGATGAAGCCGTCAATGAAGAAGGCGGTGATGAAGTTTGACGTGCTGCTTGCGACCTCAGATTTGTGCAAGCGCTTCCCCCTACCTGATGCGCCAAAGATTTCGTGGTATAACACGGCCACCTATGGGACCATCGTCCCCTTGTGGTTTGGCAAGGGGAAGATCACATTTCAAAAAGAGGGGAGAGCGTATAGCAGCACGACGGTGATGACACGGGAAGTTTTTACCCAGATTCGGGCCACCGCAAGGCATAAAACCCTACTCCTGCATTGGTGGATTGATGGAAGGACCATGGGGGAGATGCAACGCTCTAGCCCAGCAAGGTCACCTTGGGGCGAGAGCAGCTACGCATGTATGAGTATGTAGGAGTCCGAATCCTTTCTAAGGTTGCCACGGCCCTCCTTTTATAGGTCAAGGGGTCAACACAATGGCAAATCGGTCATTATGTACTGATTAGATAGAAAATAGTGCTATCATACCTAACTCTGCAGACAGTACAAGGCGCATTAAATGCGCCGCTTAGTGTCACGTCACGGGAGCAGCCCGGCAAGCCTCGTCGTGCCAATTTAGCAGTCTCTCGCCCTGTCTGCCTGACACACTTCTGGATGGGTGTCATGCAGAGTGGATCTCCTCCTTGAATGGCTGCCACGTTGATACGTCTTCGTCGTATCTATAATTTTTTATTATTTCATGCCAATATTATACAACTTTCACATACTTTTGGCAACATTGTATATGATTTATAGGACTAACCTATTGATCCAGTGCCCAGTGCCAGTTCCTGTTTGTTCCATGTTTTTTGTTCTGTAGAAAATCCATACCAAATGAAGTCCAAACGCGATAAAAATTTATGGATTATGTGATTTTTGGGAGGTGGAATCAACGCAAATGGGGGCCCACAGTGACCACAACCCACCAGGGCACACCCCAGGCCCCAGACGCGCCCAAGTGTACTATGCTCACCTCGTAGGTCGGTTGGGTCTCTTCTTCGGGCGCAAGGAAGCTTATATCTGGAAAAAAACCATGTTAAATTTTCAGTGCAATTAGAGTTACAGATCTCCCGGAATATAAGAAATGGTTTTCGGCCAGATCTAGGGAACGCAAAACAGAAGAAAACAGAGAGGGAGATCCAATCTCGGAGGGGATCCCGCCCCTCCGCCCCCATGGAGGCCATGGACCAGGGGGAACTCTCCTCCCATCTAGGGGGAGGACAAGGAAGAAGAAGGAGGGGGCTCTCTCCCCTCTCTCCCGGTGGCGCCGGAACACCGCTAGGGCAAGGATCGTGATAGCAATCTACATCAACAATCTTGCTACCGTCAACACCAACTCTCCCCCCCCTCTATGCAGCGGTGTAACACCCCTTCTCCACGATCCCAATGATCTATGGTTATCCTATGATGTTTGAGTAGATCTGTTTTGTCTTGTTGGTTAATAGTGATCTTGGTTGGTATAATTATATATTTTATTTATCGTGTTGTCCTACGGTGCCCTCCGTCTCGCGCAAACGTGAGGGGCCCTTGTTGTAGGGTGTTGCAATATGTCCATGGCTCGCTTATGGTGGGTTGCAAGAGTGACAGAAGCTTAACCCCCAGTAAGTGGGTTATGGCATATGGGAGTAAAGAGGACTTGATACTTAATGTTATGGTTGGGTTTCATGACCTTAATGATCTTTAGTAGTTGCGGATGCTTGCTAGAGTTCCAATCATAAGTGCATATGATCCAAGTAGAGAAATTATGTTAGCTCATGCCTCTCCCTCATGTAAAATTGCAAGAATGGTTACCGATCTTGTTATCGATTGCCTAGGGACAAATGACTTTCTTGTTGACAAAAGCTATCTACTTTTATTACCTTGTAATGTATCCATAGTTTTATTCTCGCAAATTACTCATAGTTTTATTCTTGCAAAATAGTTTCATACTTGTTTTAGGTAAAGCAAACGTCAAATGTGCGTAGAGTTGTATTAGTGGTCGATAGAACTTGAGGGAATAATTGTTATGCCTTTAGCTCCTCATTGGGTTCGACACTCTGATTTATCGAAGAAGGCTACAAACGATCTCCTATACTTGTGGGTTATCAAGACCTTTTTATGGCGCCGTTGCCGGGGAGTAATAGCATGGGGTGAATATTCTCGTGTGTGCTTGTTTGCTTTATCACTAAGTAGTTTTTATTTCATGTTCTTAGTTGTTCTCTATCTTTAGTTATGGATATGGAACACGAAACTCCAAAAAATTAGTGGTACTTGCTACTCATGAAGATGGGGAACCTCCTAAAACCCTCGATGCTCGTTATGTGAAAAATATTAATCACTACTTTGATAATCCTGAGAAAACCCCATTCAACTTGATAATGGGTGACATGTTGGATCAACGTGATACTTTAGGGATTATCGCTTGACACAAAAGGGAAACTATTATGGGATCAAATTGATATATATGTTGCATTGGTATGCTTGGAATTTATGCCAGAGATATGATTATACTTGTTGCTCTAGGATTAACACTCCACACCTTCCCTTTTCATGCAAATTTAATGATAATGAAACCTTGGCTTCTTATGCCAATGGTAGATATGATTATTATGGTGTGGAACGAATAGAAGAATTTGTTGCTTTTAAGGGTGCTTATGAAATTGAATCTTTGTTTTTAAAGTATGAAGCTTTTGATGATGATGTTTATAGACCTGAAAATTTTGCCATCCTTAAATATTTCTATGATAATTATAGATATAATTCTGATATTGATGAATTTATTGAGAAAATCTCCGCTCTCCGAGAAGAGACTAATATTTTGTAGGAGTCTATGGAAGGAATTGATGAAACTGTGAGCTCATTGGATGAAAAAGATGATGAAGAGAGTGAAGAACAAAAGGAGGAAGAGCGGATTAGCTACCCGTGCCTACCTTCTAATGAGAGTAACCATCCAACTCATACATTATTTAATGTCCCTTCATGCTTACTGAAGGATGAATGCTATGATAATTGCTATGACCCCGTTGATTTGTTTGAAATATCCCTTTTTGATGAACTTGATGCTTGCTATGCTTGTGGCCAAGATGCCAATATGAATTATGCTTATGGAGATGAACTTGCTATAGTTCCTTATGTTAAGAATGACATTGTTGCTATTGCACCCACACATGATAGTCCTATTATCTTTTTGAATTCTCCAAACTACACTATATCAGAGAAGTTTGCGCTTATTAAGGATTATATTGATGGTTTGCCTTTTACCATTGCGCGTGATGATTTTGATAAATATAATATGCATGTGCTTTCTGCTCCTACTTGCAATTATTATGAGAGGAAATACATCTTCGCCTCTCTATGTTTCCAACATGATAAAATTGTAAGAAACTTCTTGTGCTATGTATTGGCCTTTACTTGATGTGCATGAATTGTTTTTATATGACATGCTGATGCATAGGAAAAGAGTTAGACTTCATCATTGCATGATATATGTTCCTTTGTGCTCACTACTAAATGCTAAATCATTGTTAATTAAAATTGGCTTTGATATACCTTGGGATCCGGGTGGATTCATTACTTGAGCACTTTATGCCTAGCTTAATGTCTTTAAAGAAAGCGCTGCCAGGGAGACAAACCGAAAGTTTTAGAGAGTCATTTATTTCTGTTGAGTGCTTTTATAAATTTTAAAAACAAAAAATATAGAGGGGAACTTAAAACTTCACAAAAATAGAAGTGATTGAAAGGTGATGCATTGAAGAAGTGAGGTTCGACTTTGAACACTTGTGTTCATGCTCATGGAAACAATGTAGAATTTTTCATGAAATTTCTCGAAAAAATAATTATCCCCTTGTACAAATCCTTTGTATTGTAAAATTATTGTGCCAAGATTTGCCTTTAGGATGAGTAGATTGTTTGTTGGCATGTGCGGTGCAAAAATAGAAACTTTGGCTGTAGTGCGTGAATTTTCATTTTTTTACTGGAACGTCAAAAGTTTTGGAAACTTTTTGCACAATATTGCTATACAAATTCTTTATTTTGTCCTAATTATTTAGAATTTTTGGAGTACCAGAAGTATGGTAGATGTTCAGATTGCTACACTGTCCTGTTTAAGACACATTCTATTTTTGATGCATTGTTTGCTTGTTTTGATGAAACTATCGATATTTATCAGTGGTATAAGCCATGGAAAAGTTATAATACAATAGCTACAATGCAAAAAAATATGAATTGGTCTGCAATAGTACTTAAAGTAGTGATTTGCTTTATTATATTAACGGATCTTACTGAGCTTTCTGTTGAGTTTTGTGTGGATGAAGTGATCAAAGATCGAGGAGGTCTCGATATGAGGAGAAGGAGGAGAGGCAAGAGCTCAAGCTTGGGTATGCCCAAGGCACCCCAAGTAAATATTCAAGGAGACTCAAGCGTCTAAGATTGGGGATGCCCCGGAAGGCATCCCATCGATCTTTCTTCAACAAGTATCGGTATGTTCTCGTTCTCATTTCGTTCATGTGATATGTGTAAATCTTGGAGCATATTTTGCATTTAGTTTTCATTTTTCTTTTATGCACCATGCTGGTATGAGATAGTACATGGTTGATTTATAGAATTCTCATTGCACTTCACTTATATCTTTTGAGTATGGCTTTATAGAATGCTTCATGTGCTTCACTTATATCATTTGAAGTTTGGATTACCTGTTCTCTTCACATAGAAACCCGTTATTTATAGAATGCTCTTTTGCTTCACTTAAATTTATTAGAGCATGATCTTTTATAGAAATAATTAAACTATGTTGCTTCACTTATATCTATTTAGAGAGTCAACAGGAATTAGTCATTTGCATGGTTAGTCATAAAATCCTACATAGAACTTATGGATCACTGAATATGATATGTTTGATTCCTTGCAATAGTTTTGCGATATAGAGATGGAATATGTGGGAGGTACTAGTAAACGGTTGTGGTTAGTAAGAGTATTGGTGTTAAGGTTTGTGATTCCCGAAGCATGCACGTATAGTCTCTCGTTATGCTATGAAGTTGGAGAATGATTTATTATTGATTGTCTTCATTATGAGTGGCGGTCAGGGACGAGCGATCGTCCTTTCCTACCAATCTATCCCCCTAGGGACATGCGTAGTAGTACTTTGCTTTGATGGCTAATAAAATTTTGCAATAAGTATATGAGTTCTTTATGACAAATGTGAGTCCGTGGATTATACGCACTCTTACCTTTCCGCAATTTGCTAGCCTCTACGGTACCGTGGATTGCCCTTTCTCACCTCAAGACATGGTTCAAACTTCGCAAGTGCATCCAAACCCCGTGATATGATACGCTCTATCACACATAAGCCTTATTATATCTTCCTCAAAACAGCCACCATACCTACCTATTTGTTGGGGAATGCAATATTTCAAAAAAATCCTACGATCATGCAAGATCTATCTAGGAGATGCATAGCAACGAGAGGGGAGAGTGTGTCCACGTACCCTCATAGACCGAAAGAGGAAGCGTTAAGTAACGTGGTTGATGTAGTCAAACATCCTCGCGATCCAACCGATCATGTACCGAACGCACGACACCTCCGCGATCTGGACACGTTCAGCTCGGTGACGTCCCTCATACTCTTGATCCAGTTGAGGCCGAGGGAGAGTTTCGTCATCATGATGGCGTGATGACGGTGATGATGAAGTTATCGACGCAGGGCTTCACCTAAGCACTACAACGATATGACCGAGGTGGAAATCTGTGGAGGAGGCACCGCACATGGCTAAGACAATTGTCAACTTGTGTCTTCTAGGGAGCCCCCCTACGCCCTTATATAAAGGAGAAATGGGGGAGGTCGGCCGTCCCTCATGGGGTGCGCCCCCAAGTAGGATTCCTAGTAGGTTTCCAACAAGGGGAGAGAGGAGGAAGGAAGGAGAGGGAGAGAGGGAGAAGGAAAGGGAGGGGGCGCCGCCCCCTCCTAGTCCAATTCGGACTCCTCAAAGGGGGCGTGCGGCCAGCCCTAGGGCCCTCTCATCTCTCTATCACAAGGCCCATGTTGGCCCATTAGTTCCCCCAGGGTTTCCGATAACCCCCAGCACTCCGATATTTATCCGGTGACCCCGGAACTCATCTGGTGTCCGAATTGAAGGAAATATGCCCTAGAGGCAATAATAAAGTTGTTATTTATATTTCCTTATATCATGATAAATGTTTATTATTCATGCTAGAATTGTATTAACCAGAAACTTAGTACATGTGTGAATACATAGACAAACTGAGTGTCACTAGTATGCCTCTACTTGACTAGCTCGTTAATCAAAGATGGTTAAGTTTCCTAGACATGGACAAGAGTTGTCATTTGATGAATGGGATCACATCATTAGGGAATGATGTGATTGACTTGACCCATCCGTTAGCTTAGCACTTTGATCATTTAGTTTACTGCTATTCCTTTCTCCATAACTTAGACATGTTCCTATGACTATGAGATTATGCAACTCCCGAATACCAGAGGAACACTTAGTGTGCTATCAAATGTCACAACGTAACTGGATGACTATAAAGATGCTCTACAGGTGTCTCCGATGGTGTTTGTTGAGTTGACATAGATCGAGATTAGGATTTGTCACTCCATGTATCGAAGAGGTATCTCTGGGCCCTCTCGGTAATGCACATCACTATAAGCCTTGCAAGCAATGTGACTAATGAGTTAGTTACGAGATGTTGCATTACAGGATGAGTAAAGAGACTTGCCCGTAATGACATTGAACTAGGTATTGAGATACCGATGATCGAATCTCGGGCAAGTAACATACCGATGACAAAGGGAACAACGTATGTTGTTATGCGGTTTGACCGATAAAGATCTTTGTAGAATATGTTGGAACCAATATGAGCATCCAGGTTCCGCTATTGGTTATTGACCGGAGATGAGTCTCTGTCATGTCTACATAGTTCTCAAACCTGTAGGGTCCGCACGCTTAATGTTCGGTGACAGTCGGTATTATGAGTTTATTTGTTTTGATGTACTGAAGGTAGTTCGGAGTCCCGGATATGATCACGGACATGAAGAGGAGTCTCGAAATGGTCAAGACATAAAGATCGATATATTTGAAGGCTATGTTTGGAATGGTTCCAGGTGAGTTCGGGCAATTACTGGAGTATCGGGGGGTTACCGGAACCCCCCAGGGACTGTTTGGGCCTTAATGGGCCTTAGTGGGAAGAGGGGAGGAGGCGGCCAAGGTGGGGCGCCCCCCCAAGCCCAATCCGAATTGGGGTGGGGGGCCGGCCCCCCTTTCCTTCTCCCTCTCTCTCCCTTCCTTCTCTCCTACTCCAACAAGGGAAAGCGGGAATCCTACTCCCACCGGGAGTAGGACTCCCCCCTTGAAGCGCGCCATAGAGGGCCGGCCCTCCCCCTCCTCCACTCCTTTATATACGGGGGAGGGGGCACCCCATAGACACACAGGTTGATTGTTTAGCCGTGTGCGGTACCCCCCTCCATAAATTTCCACCTCGGTCATATCGTTGTAGTGTTGAGGCGAAGCCCTGCGTCAGTAACTTCATCATCACCGTCATCATGCCATCGTGCTGACGAAGCTATCCCTCGACACTCAACTAGATCTAGAGTTCGTGGGACATCACCGAGCTAAGCGTGTGCAGATCGTGGAGGTGCCGTACTTTCGGTGCTAGGATCGGTCAAATCATGAAGACGTACGACTACATCAACTGCGTTGCCATAATGCTTCCACTTACGGTCTACGAGGGTACATGGGCAACACTCTCCCCTCTCATTGCTATGCATCACCTAGATGGATCTTGCATGTGCATAGGAATTTTTTTAAATTACTGCGTCCCAAACAGTGGTATCAGAGCCAGGTCTATGTGTAGATGTTATATGCACGAGTAGAACACAAAGGAGTTGTGGGCGTGGGTATATACATATTGCTTGCCGTCACTAGTTGATTCTTGATTCAGCGATATTGTTGGATGAAGCGACTCAGACCAACATTACGCGTACGCTTACGCGAGATTGGTTCTACCGACGTGCTTCGCACACAGGTGGCTAGTGGGTTTCAGTTTCCCCAACTTTAGTTGAATCGGATTCAATGAATAGGGTTCTTTCTTAAGATCAAAAAGCAATCACTATACCGCGTTGTCGTTTTTGATGTGTAGGTAAGAACGGTTCTTGCTCAGCCCGTAGCAGCCACATAAAAATTGCAACAACAAAGTAGAGGATGCCTAACTTTTTTTGCAGGGCATGTTGTGATGTGATATGGTCAAGACATGATGCTAAATTTTATTGTATGAGATGATCATGTTTTGTAACAGAGTTATCGGCAACTGGCAGGAGCCATATGGTTGTCGCTTTATTGTATGAAATGCAATCGCCATGTAATTGCTTTACTTTATCACTAAGCGGTAGCAATAGTCGTAGAAGCAATAGTTGGCGAGACGACAACTATGCTTTGATGGAGGTCAAGGTGTCAAGCCAGTGATGATGGTGATCATGACGGTGCTTTGGAGATGGAGATCAAAGGCACAAGATGATGGCCATATCATATCACTTATATTGATTGCATGTGATGTTTATCCTTTATGCATCTTATTTTGCTTAGTTCGGCGGTAGCATTATGTAACACCCTCGATGCGACTATAGCTCCCACGTGTCGAGGCACGACTTAGAGACATAATCGCATTGAAGGCATATGTCGCAAGTTAGGCAATCTTCACAACATCCCATGTAATATAGATAATAAAAGGGGAGATAACATAGTTGGCTTACACTCTCCACGTCAATCAAGGTACATAAATAACATTACATCATCCAAACACTCATGGCCCGACTACGGCGCCAAAATAAAAGATAACCCAACATGTGACACGGTCCCAATCACCCCCAACTGGGCACCACTACTGATCATCGGGAAAGGAAACATAGTAATGTTGAGAGTCCTCGTCGAACTCCCACTTGAGCTCGAGCGCGTCACCTAGAGCGGAATCATGAGGCCCTGCATCTGGTGTAATAGTAAACTGTGAGCCACAAGGACTCAGCAATCTCGCGGCCCTCGCTTCCCCGACTTCTCCAGCGACCCCGAGCACTATTCCGGCGAAGATCCGGCGAACTCCTCGATCCGCGTGCAAACCCTAGATCGGAGGTCGAAAATCTACCAAGTCCCTGATATTTTCCGTTTCAAGTGCTCCTGTTCGTAGCTCCGTAACTTTGCATCCGTAGCTCCGATTCATGCATATAGCATATCAAAATGTTCATCTCAGAGTACATCATTTTATTCCATTGCATCATTTTCATTTGAGTTCATCTTGATGCCCGAAATGCTGTTAGAAGAGGGCTACTTGAGATTTTTGTCAGAACTGCTACTCCATTTAGGTTTTTGTCATTTTTGCCATGATTATTGTGTGCATGATATGCCATGATGCTCTACATGTGTTTTGTTAAGGGTTTTTCCATCTTTCTAGAGGTGCAACCCATGTATTTTTGTGATGTGTGTGGTGACTAGTGCAAGCTTGCAAAGTGGTGCACTTAGTAATTCTGTTTTCAGGGACTTAGCAATTCCACTAAGTCCTTGAGCTGTTTATCTCATGATGCCATATGTTCATGTTGTTTCCTAGTGATCCGTGCCTCTTTTGAGGATGATCAGTAAGGATGTTTTGTTAATCTTGTAGTGCTCTATACATCCATGTCTTTGTTTGCAATTATGGAGCACCCTAGCTTGAGTCAGACGAGCTCTACTTTTGCTACTTCGTGAATCTGGGCAGATTGTCAACTTGTTTGCAATTTTGTCGGTGATGTTGTAGTTGATCCGTGCATGCCATGCTATTGTTCTTGCCATGTCTAGCTTTCATTTTGTGCCTTCTTGATGGATGTATGCTTGTCTTGCCATGACTTGCACCATAGTGAGTGCATCGAGCTCGCAAACATGCCTGCTTGAGTTATATTTCAGCATGTGCCAGTTTTCACTAAGTCTGAAAACTGATTATGTTTTTGCTATGTTCACATGCTTGCAATTGTATTTTCTGGTCCCTTTTGGCTCAAGGTCACTAAGGGACTTTTGTTAAGCTCTTTGAGTAGCTCCATGCCATGCTTTACTTTTCCATGTTCAGGTCCTGTAGTATGTAGTTTTGTTGCTCCGAAGAGTGCTACCTGATCTGAAATTCCAGACAAGTGTTAATTTCACTAAGTCTGAGATATGTTTGCCATATGCATTTTTGCCATGCTTGTTTGAACCTGTTAATGGATGAATTGGCCGTAGCTCAGTGCTAGACTTTTGTTAAGCATCTTGAATGCATCCCTGCCATGTATTTTGTTGTCATGTTTGGTTGTTGTAGCATGTTCGTCTCATTGCATTTAGTTGGCTACTTGCTGTAAATCGCAGACTGGTGTCATATTTGAATCGCTTGCCATTTCCAAACCGTAACTCCGATTCCGGCGTTCTTTATATTGTTTTCAAGCGTTTTCGTCTTTATAGTGGCACACTTGTATTTCCATGTTGAGGCCAGGTTCATGCATTTCCTGTCATATCTTGCATTTTGCATCCCGCATCGCATCCCGCATAGCATATCATCTTTGCATTGTGTTGTTTGAGTTTGCACGTGGTTGATTGTGCCCTTGTTGCTTGTTTGTCTTGTTTGGGTAGAGCCGGGAGACGAGTTCGCTAACGAGGAGCCCGTTGAGTTTGCTTTCGAGGATCCAGTCAACTCTGGCAACTATGCAGGCAAGATGATCATACCCTCGAAATCACTACTATCTTTGCTATGCTAGTCTGCTCGCTCTTTTGCTATGCCATTGCTACGATGCCTACCACTTGCTTTCAAGCCTCCCAAATTGCCATGTCAAACCTCTAACCCACCATTGTCCTAGCAAACCGTTGATTGGCTATGTTACCGCTTTGCCCAGCCCCTCTTATAGCGTTGCTAGTTGCAGGTGAAGATTGGAAGGCCGTTCCTTGTTGGAACATTTATTTACTTGTTGGGATATCATTATATTATCTTGTTATCTTAATGCTTCTATATACTTGGTAAAGGGTGGAAGGCTCGGCCTCTCGCCTAGTGTTTTGTTCCACTCTTGCCGCCCTAGTTTCCGTCATATCGGTGTTATGTTCCCGGATTTTGCGTTCCTTACGCGGTTGGGTTATAATGGGAACCCCTTGATAGTTCACCTTGATTAAAGCTTTTCCACCAATGCCCAACCTTGGTTTTACCATTCGCCACCTAGCCTCTTTTTCCCTTGGGTTACCGGAGCCCAAGGGTCATCTTATTTTAACCCCCCCGGGCCAGTGCTCCTCTGAGTGTTGGTCGGAACTGAGCTGCCTGCGGGGCCACCTCGGGGAAACTTGAGGGTTGGTTTTACTCGTAGCTAGTCTCATCTGAGTGTGCCGTGAGAACAAGATATGTGCAGCTCCTATCGAGATTTGTCGGCACATTCGGGCGGTGTTGCTGGTCTTGTTTTAACCTGCCGAAGTGTCTTGAAGAACCGAGATATCGAGTCTGATCGGAACATCTTGGGAGGAGGTCTATTCCTTCGTTGACCGTGAGAGCTTGTCATGGGCTAAGTTGGGACTCCCTTGCAGGGTTTTCAACTTTCGGAAGCCGTGCCCGTGGTTATGGGCAGATGGGAATTTGTTAATGTCCGGTTGTAGATAACTTGAACCTTAACTTAATTAAAATGAATCAACTGAGTGTGTTACCGTGATGGCCCGCCAGTGGTCGTTACTCCTGGCGGGTGTGTCCGGGGCGTTACACATTATAAGATGACCTCTCACTAAATTTCAAGGTATAAGTGTTCTCCCCGAGTATGCACCATTGCTATAGTTTGTCGTGCCGAGACACCACGTGATGATCGGGTGTGATAAGCTCTACATTCACATACAACAGGTGCAAGCAGTTTTGCACACACGGAATACTCGGGTTAAACTTGATGAGCCTAGAATATGCAGATATGGCCTCAGAACACTGAGACCGAAAGGTCGAGCGTGAATCATATACTCGGGTTCACCATTGAAAACTACTCCATCTCACGTGATGATCGGACATGGTTTAGTTGATATGGATCACGTGATCACTTAGATGATTAGAGGGATGTCTATCTAAGTGGGAGTTCTTAAGTAATATGATTAATTGAACTTTAATTTATCATGAACTTAGTACCTGATAGTATCTTGCATGTCTATGTTGTTGTAGATAGATGGCCCATGTTGTTGTTCCGTTGAATTTTAATGTGTTCCTAGAGAAAGCTAAGTTGAAGATGATGGTAGCAACTACACAGACTATGTCCGTAACTTGAGGATTATCCTCATTGCTGCACAGAAGAATTACATCCTGGAAGCACTGCTAGGTGACAAACCCGCTGCAGGAGCAACACCAGATGTTATGAACGTCTGGCAGAGCAAAGCTAATGACTACTCGATAGTTCAGTGTGCCATGCTTTACGGCTTAGAACCGGGACTTCAACGATGTTTTGAACGTCATGGAGCATATGGGATGTTCCAGGAGTTGAAGTTAATATTTCAAGCAAATGCCCGTATTGAGAGATATGAAGTCCCTAATAAGTTCTATAACTGCAAAATGGAGGAGAATAGTTCTGTCATTGAACATATACTCAGAATGTCTGGGTACCACAACCACTTGACTCAGCTGGGAGTTAATCTTCCTGATGATAGTGTCATTGACAGAGTTCTTCAATCACTGCCACCAAGCTACAAGAGCTTCGTGATGAACTATAATATGCAAGGGATGGATAAGACGATTCTGGGGCTCTTCGCAATGCTAAAGGCTGCAGAGGTAGAAATCAAGAAGGAGCATCAAGTGTTGATGGTCAACAAGACCACCAGTTTCAAGAAAAAGGGTAAAGGGAAGAAGGGGAACTTAAGAAGAACGACAGCAAAGTTGCTAATCATGTGAAGAAGCCCAAGTTTGGACCTAAGCCTGAGACTAAGTGCTTCTACTGCAAAGCGACTGGTCACTGGAAGCGAAACTGCCCCAAGTATTTGGCAGAGAAGAAGGATGGCAAAGTGAAAGGTATATTTGATATACATGTTATTGATGTGTACCTTACTAATGCTCGTAGTAGTGCATGGGTATTTGATACTAGTTTTGTTGCTAATATTTGCAACTCGAAACAGGGGCTACTAATTAAGCGAAGATTGGCTAAGGATGAGGTGGCGATGCGCGTGGGAAATGGTTCCAAAGTCAATGTGATCACCGTCGGCATGCTACCTCTACATCTACCTTCGGGATTAGTATTAGACCTAAATAATTGTGATTTGGTGCCAGCGTTGAGCATGAACATTATATCTGGATCTTGTTTGATGCGACACGATTATTCATTTAAATCAGAGAATAATGGTTGTTCTGTTTATATGAGTAATATCTTTTATGGTCATGCACCCTTAATGAGTGGTCTATTTTTACTAAATCTTGATGGTAGTGATGCACATGTTCATAGTATTGAAGCCAAAAGATATAAGTTTAATAATGATAGTGCAACTTATTTGTGGCACTACCATTTAGGTCATATTGGTGTAAAGCGCATGAAGAAACTCCATGCTGATGGACTTTCGGAATCACTTGATGCTTGTGAACCATGCCTCATGGGCAAGATGACTAAGACTCCGTTCTCCGGAACAATGGAGCGAGCAACATACTTGTTGGAAATAATACATACTGATGTATGCGGCCGATGAGTGTTGATGCTCGCGGTGGGTATCGTTATTTTCTTACCTTCACAGATGATTTGAGCAGATATGGGTATATCTACTTAATGAAACATAAGTCTGAAACATTTGAAAAGTTCAAAGAATTTCAGAGTGGAGTGGAAAATCATAGTAATAAGAAAATTAAGTTTGTACGATCTGATCAGGGAGGAGAATATTTGAGTTACGAGTTTGGTATTCATTTGAAACAATGTGGAATAGTTTCGCAACTTACGCCACCTGGAACACCACAGCGTAATGGTGTGTCCGAACGTCGTAACCGCACTTTATTAGATATGGTGCGATCTATGATGTCTCTTACTGATTTACCGCTATCGTTTTGGGGTTATGCTTTAGAGATGGCTGCATTCACATTAAATAGTGCACCATCGAAATCCGTCGAGGCGACACCTTATGAACTGTGGTTTGGCAAGAAACCCAAGTTGTCGTTTCTTAAAGTTTGGGGTTGCGATGCTTATGTGAAAAAGCTTCAACCTGATAAGCTCGAACCCAAATCGGATAAATGTGTCTTCATAGGATACCCAAAGGAGACTGTTGGGTACACCTTCTATCACATATCCAAAGGCAAGATATTCGTTGCTAAAAATGGATCCTTTCTAGAGAAGGAGTTTCTCTCGAAAGAAGTGAGTTGGAGGAAAGTAGAACTTGATGAGGTAACTGTACCTACTCCCTTATTGGAAAGTAGTTCATCACAGAAATCAGTTCTGATGATTCCTACACAAGTAAGTGAGGAAGCTAATGATGATGATCTTGAAACTTCTGATCAAGTTACTACCGAACCTCGTAGGTCAGCCAGAGTAAGATCCACACCTGAGTGGTATGGTAATCCTGTTCTGGAGGTCATGTTACTTGACCATGACGAACCTATGAACTATGAGGAAGCGATGATGAGCCCAGATTCTGCAAAATGGCTTGAGGCCATGAAATCTGAGATGGGATCCATGTATGAGAACAAAGTGTGGACTTTGGTTGACTTGCCCGATGATCGGCAAACCATAGAGAATAAATGGATCTTCAAGAAGAAGACTGACGCTGGCGGTAATGTTGCTGTCTACAAAGCTTGACTTGTTGCAAAAGGTTTTCGACAAGTTCAAGGAGTTGACTACGATGAGACCTTCTCACCCGTAGCGATGCTTAAGTCCGTTCGAATCATGTTAGCAATTGCCGCATTTTATGATTATGAAATTTGGCAAATGGATGTCAAAACTACATTCCTTAATGGATATCTTAAAGAAGAGTTGTATATGATGCAACCAGAATGTTTTGTCGATCCAACAGGTGCTAACAAAGTGTGCAAGCTCCAGCGATCCATTCATGGACTGGTGCAAGCCTCTCGGAGTTGGAATATACGCTTTGATAGTGTGATCAAAGCATATGGTTTTATACAGACTTTTGGAGAAGCCTGTATTTACAAGAAAGTGAGTGGGAGCTCTGTAGCATTTCTGATATTATATGTAGATGACATATTGTTCATCGAAAATGATACTGAATTTCTGAATAACATAAAAGGATACTTGAATAAGAATTTTTTTAATGAAAGACCTCGGTGAAGTTGCTTATTTATTGGGCATCAAGATCTATAGAGAGAGATCAAGACGCTTAATTGGACTTTCACAAAGCACATACCTTGATAAAGTTTTGTAGAAGTTCAAAATGGATCAAGCAAAGAAAGGGTTCTTGCATGTGTTACAAGGTGTGAAGTTGAGTCAGACTCAATGCCCGACCATTGCAGAAGATAGAGAGAAAATGAAAGTCATTCCCTATGCTTCAGCTATAGGTTCTATCATGTATGCAATGTTATGTACCAGACCTGATGTGTGCCTTGCTATTAGTTTGGCAGGGAGGTACCAAAGTAATCCAGGAGTGGATCACTGGACAACGGTCAAGAACATCCTGAAATACCTGAAAAGGACTAAGGATATGTTTCTCATTTATGGAGGTGACAAAGAGCTCGTCGTAAACGGTTATGTCGATGCAAACTTTGACACTGATCCAGATGACTCTAAGTCACAAACCGGATACGTATTTTTATTGAATGGTGGAGCTGTCAGTTGGTGCAGTTCCAAGGTAGAGCGTCGTGGCAGGATCTGCATGTGAAGCGGAGTACATAGCTGCTTCAGAAGTAGCAAATGAAGGAGTCTGGATGAAAGAGTTCATATCCGATCTAGGTGCCATACCTAGTGCATCGGGTCCAATGAAAATCTTTTGTGACAATACTAGTGCAATTTCCTTGGCAAAGGAATCCAGATTTCACAAGAGAACCAAGCACATCAGGAGACGCTTCAATTCCATCCGCGATCAAGTCAAGGAGGGAGACATAGAGATTTGCGAGATACATATGGATCTGAATGTTGCAGACCTGTTGACTTAGCCTCTCTCACGAGCAAAACATGATCAGCACCAAGACTCCATGTGTGTTAGAATCATTAGAATGTAATCTAGATTATTGACTCTAGTGCAAGTGGGAGACAGAAGGAAATATGCCCTAGATGCAATAATAAAGTTTTTATTTATATTAACCAGAAACTTAGTACATGTGTGAATACATAGACAAACTGAGTGTCACTAGTGTGCCTCTACTTGACTAGCTCGTTAATCAAAGATGGTTAAGTTTCCTAGCCATGGACAACAGTTGTCATTTGATGAACGGGATCACATCATTAGAGAATGATGTGATTGACTTGACCAATCTGTTAGCTTAGCATGATGATCATTTAGTTTACTGCTATTGCTTTCTCCATAACTTATACATGTTCCTATGACTGAGATTATGCAACTCCCGAATACCAGAGAACACTTAGTGTGCTATCAAACGTCACAATGTAACTGGGTGACTATAAAGATGCTCTACAGGTGTCTCCGATGGTGTTTGTTTAGTTGGCATAGATCGAGATTAGGATTTGTCACTCCGTGTATCGGAGAGGTATCTCTGGGCCCTCTCGGTAATGCACATCACTATAAGCCTTGCAAGCAATGTGACTAATGAGTTAGTTACGGGACGTTTCATTAAGAAACGAGTAAAGAGACTTTCCTGTAACGAGATTGAACTAGGTATTGAGACACCGACGATCGAATCTCGGGCAAGTAACATACCGATGACAAAGGGAACAACATATGTTGTTATGCGGTTTGACCGATAAAGATCTTTGTAGAATATGTAGGAACCAATATGAGCATCCGGGTTCCACTATTGGTTATTGGCCGGAGATCAGTCTCTGTCATGTCTACATAGTTCTCGAACCCGTAGGGTCCGCATGCTTAACGTTCGGTGACGATCGGTATTATGAGTTTATGTGTTTTGATGTACCGAAGGTAGTTCGGAGTCCCGGATATGACCACGGACATGATGAGGAGTCTCGAAATGGTCGAGACATAAAGATCGATATATTGGAAGGCTATGTTTGGACATCAGAATGGTTCTGGGTGAGTTCGGGCAATTACCGAGTACTGGGGGGGTTACCGGAACCCCCCGGGGACTGTATGGGCCTTAATGGGCCTTAGTGGGAAGAGAGGAGGAGGCGGACAAGGTGGGGTGCCCCTCCCAAGCCCAATCCAAATTGGGGTGGGGGTCGGCCCCCTTTCCTTCTCCCTCTCTCCCCCTTCCTTCTCTCCTACTCCAACAAGGGAAAGGGGGAATCCTACTCCCACCGGGAGTAGGACTACCCCCTTGAGGCGCGCCATACAGGGTCGGCCCTCCCCCTCCTCCACTCCTTTATATACGGGGGAGGGGGCACCCCATAGACACACAAGTTGATTGTTTAGCCGTGTGCGGTGCCCCCCTCCACAGATTACCACCTCGGTCATATGGTTGTAGTGCTTAGGCGAAGCCCTGCATCGGTAACTTCATTATCACTGTCATCACGCCGTCGTGTTGATGAACCTCTCCCTCGACACTCAGCTGGATCTAGAGTTCGTGGGACGTCACTGAGCTGAACATGTGCAGATCACGGAGGTGACGTACTTTCGGTTCTAGGATCGGTCGGATCGTGAAGAGGTACGACTACATCAACCGCGTTGTCATAACGCTTCCGCTTATGGTCTACGAGGGTACGTGGACAACACTCTCCCCTCTCGTTGCTATGCATCACCTAGATGGATCTTGCGTGTGCATAGGATTTTTTTTAAATTACTGCGTTCCCAAAGACGAATAACATCGTCCAATATATGAATCTTTATGTCTCGACCATTTCGAGATTCCTCGTCATGTCAGTGATCACATCCGGGACTTCGAAGTACCTTCGGTACATCAAAACACATAAACTCATAATACCAATTGTCATCAAACGTTTAGCATGCGGACCCTACGGGTTCGAGAACTATATAGACATGACTGGGACTCATCTCCGGTCAATAACCAATAGCGGAACCTGGATGCTCATATTGGTTCCTACATATGCTATGAAGTTCTTTATCGGTCAAACCGTATTACAACATACGTTGTTCCCTTTGTCATCGGTATGTTCCTTGCCCGAGATTCGATCATCGGTATCTCAATACCTAGTTCAATCTAGTTACCGGCAAGTCTCTTTACTCATTTTGTAATGCAACATCCCACAACTAACTCATTAGTCACATTGCTTGCAAGGCTTATAGTGATGTGCATTACTGAGAGGGCCCAGAGATACCTCTCTGATACACGGAGTGACAAATCCTAATCTCGATCTATGCCAACTCAACAAACACCATTGTAGACACCTGTAGAGCATCTTTATAGTCACGCAGTTACGTTGTGATGTTTGATAGCACACTAAGTGTTCCTCCGGTATTTGGGATTTGCATAATCTCATAGTCATAGGTGAAGGAAATATGCCCTAAAGGCAATAATAAAGTTGTTATTTGTATTTCCTTATATCATGATAAATGTTTATTATTCATGCTAGAATTGTATTAACCAGAAACTTAGTACATGTGTGAATACATAGACAAAACAGAGTGTCCCTAGTATGCCTCTACTTGACTAGCTCGTTAATCAAAGATGGTTAAGTTTCCTGACCATAGACATGTGTTGTCATTTGATGAACGGGATCACATCATTAGAGAATGATGTGATGGACAAGACCCATCCGTTAGCTTAGCACAAATGATCGTTTAGTTTTATTGCTATTGCTTTCATCATGACTTATACATGTTCCTCTAACTATTAGATTATGCAACTCCCGAATACCGGAGGAACACATTGTGTGCTATCAAATGTCACAACATAACTGGGTGATTATAAAGATGCTCTACAGGTGTCTCCGATGGTGTTTGTTGAGTTGGCATAGATCGAGATTAGGATTTGTCACTCCGATTGTCGGAGAGGTATCTCCGGGCCCTCTCGGTAATGCACGTCACTATAAGCCTTGCAAGCAATGTGACTAATGAGTTAGTTGCGGGATGTTGCATTACGTAACGAGTAAAGAGACTTGTCGGTAACGAGATTGAACTAGGTATGATGATACCGACGATCGAATCTTGGGCAAGTAACATACTGATGACAAAGGGAACAAACATATGTTGTTATGCAGTTTGACCGATAAAGATCTTCGTAGAATATGTAGAAACCAATGTGATCATCCAGGTTCCACTATTGGTTATTGACCGGAGATGAGTCTCGGTCATGTCTACATAGTTCTCGAACCCGTAGGGTCCGCATGCTTAACGTTCGATGATGATCGACATTATGAGTTTATGTGTTTTGATGTACCGAAGGTAGTTCAGAGTCCCGGATATGATCACGGACATGACGAGGAGTCTCGAAATGGTCGAGACATAAAGATCGATATATTGGAAGTCTATGTTTGGACATCGGAATGGTTCTGGGTAAGTTCGGGCATTTACCGGAGTATCGGGGGGTTACCTGTCAACGTCCTGGGAACGGGGGTCCCCAGACTTGCCTACCTGCGGCCTGCTACGTGGCTAAGCCAGTAGGCCGTACGACCCATCTTCATCAACAAGGCATCCAAGACCCTCGCGAGGGGCCAAGCCTCGCGAGGCGGACGACACAAGACCTCCTCTGGAGCGGCCTAGTCAGACAGGCTCACAAGGAGCGGAGATATCAAGGTGAGGCGAACCTCACGAGGATCTCGTGATGTGAGCCATGATGATCTACACCAAGCGGGCGCCAGGTGGGCGCCAGCGCGCACAACGTCCTTGTTTCCTCTTTGGTGCTAAGGAAACCAACGCAGGCGAGGAGTACCGAGGCATCAGCCAAAGGTTGCCATTTTGGTGCAACAAGACCGAGACCAGAAGGACAGTAGGACGGAGGTCATCATGGAGCCCGAGACGGCGTCACCACCAGAGCCTTTGGCAGGCGAAGACCACTTTTGTCAAGATAGCTCGTACTAGCTGTCCCCCTTCAAATTTGCCCGCCATTGTTGTCTCCCTTCCCGCTCAAGATTTGGAAAGAGGACCAGGGCCTCTATAAGTAGGACTAGCCACCACCATAGGCAGGGAGGACGAGGTCTTAGATCACTCTCACCCACACAAGTTAGCCAAGCACAAGAACACCACAACCTCAGGAGGTTGTTCTTCCCGTTGTATCGTTCATCATCAGCCCAAGAGGCAATCCACCACCACCACACTGGAGTAGGGTACTACACAACAACGATGGCCCGAACCAGTATAAATCTTGCGTCTTTTCGTGTTGCGAGTTTGTTGAGTTAGTCTGCAAGATCTTAACGAGCTAGGGCATAGATTGGTGGAAGGAAAAGACTTCACGCGCACCCCGGTGTTCGAACCATAAGGGTTTGCCGGAACCCCACATCCGACATTCGGCGTGCCAGGTAGGGGTGCGCCGGAGCTTCTTCTCCGACAACCGACTTGCAGACGATGCGCAGCCGCGATGTCTGACGACCCAAGAGCTGACTCTGACCGCTGGGCGGCCTGGCCAGCCTGATCGGCGCCGCCCGCCTATGAAGACCTCAACCCCGCGCTCCAGGCGGCATGAGCGTCATCCAATCCAACGGGGCGCGGGCGACGCGGCAGGGCGTCATCTACCCCCACTCCACGGCAAGTGTGGGCCGCAGCCAGAGCAGCAAGCCACGCCGCAGCGACAGTGCCGCTCTCACGGCGGGAACAAGCAAACACGCGGGCAGCAGTCACCGTGGCAAGGGAGCTGCTTGATACGTCTCCAACGTATCTAGAATTTTTGCTTGCTCCATTCTATATTATCTTCTGTTTTGGATGTTTATGGGCTGTATTATACACTTTTATATCATTTTTGGGACTAACCTATTAACTCAGAGCCCAGTGCCGGTTTCTGTTTTTTCCTTGTTTTAGAGTATCGCAAAAAAAGAAAATCAAACGGAGTCCAATTGACCTGAAACTTCACGGAACTTATTTTTGGAAGGAAAGCAACCCGGGAGACTTGGAGTCCATGTAAGGGAAGCAACGAGGAAGCCACGAGGCAGGGGGCGCACCCACCCCCTGGGTGCGCCCTCCACCCTCGCGGGCCCCTCGTGGCTCCCCTGACGTACTTCTTTCGCCTATATATCTCCATATATCCTAAAACGATCAGTGAGCATAATAGATTGGGCGTTCCGCCGCCAGAAGCCTCCGTAGCCACCGAAAACCAATCTAGACCTGTTTCGGCACCCTTCCGGAGGGGGCAATCCCTCTCCGGTGGCCATCTTCATCATCTCGGTGCTCTCCATGACGAGGAGGGAGTAGTTCTCCCTCGGGGCTGAGGGTATGTACCAGTAGCTATGTGTTTGATCTCTCTCTCGTGTTCTTGAGGTGATATGATCTTGATGTATCACGAGCTTTGCTATTATATTTGGATCCTATGATATTTTCTCCCCCCCCCCCTCAACTCTCTTGTAATGGATTGAGTTTCCCCTTTGAAGTTATCTTATTGGATTGAGTCTTTAAAGATTTGAGAACACTTGATGTATGTCTTGCCGTGCATATCTGTGGTGACAATGGGATACCACGTGATTCACTTGATGTATGTTTTGGTGATCAACTTGCGGGTTCCGCCCATGAACCTATGCATAGGGGTTGGCACATGTTTTCATCGTGATTCTCCGGTAGGAACTTTGGGGCACTCTTTGAGGTTCTATGTCTTGGTTGAATAGATGAATCTAAGATCGTGTGATGCATATCGTATAATCATACCCATGGATACTTGAGGTGACATTGGAGTATCTAGGTGACATTAGGGTTTTGGTTGATTTGTGTCTTAAGGTGTTATTCTAGTACGAACTCTAGGGCTGTTTGTGACACTTATAGGAATAGCCCAACGAATTGATTGGAAAGAATAACTTTGAGGTGGTTTCGTACCCTACCATAATCTCTTTGTTTGTTCTCCACTATTAGTGAATTTGGAGTGACTCTTTGTTGCATGTTGAGGGATAGTTATGTGATCCAATTATGTTATTATTGTTGAGAGGACTTGCACTAGTGTAAGTATGAACCCTAGGCCTTGTTTCAACGCATTGCAATACCGTTTGTGCTCACTTTTATCATTAGTTACCTTGCTGTTTTTATATTTTCAGATTACAAATACTCATTTCTACTATCCATATACCACTTGTATCACCATCTCTTCGCTGAACTAGTGCACCTATACAATTTACCATTGTATTGGTTGTGTTGGGGACACAAGAGACTCTTTGTTATTTGGTTGCAGGGTTGCTTGAGAGAGACCATCTTCATCCCACGCCTCCTATGGATTGATAAACCTTAGGTCATCCACTTGAGGGAAATTTGCTACTGTCCTACAAACCTCTGCACTTGGAGGCCCAACAACGTCTACAAGAAGAAGGTTGTGTAGTAGACATCAAGCTCTTTTCTGGCGCCGTTGCCGGGGAGGTTAGAGCTTGAAGGTATATCTTTAGATCTTGCAATCGAGTCTTTTAGTTTCTTGTTTTATCACTAGTTTAGTTTATAAAAGAAAACTATAAAAAATGGAATTGAGTTTGTCTCATACGCTTCATCTTTTTAATATCTTTCGTGAGTATGATGGAAAGTAAAATTGTGCCAAAGTGTTAGAAGAAGAATGCATTAAAATGTTTGGCATTAAATCTTTGAATGATGAGCATGATTGCAATGTTGTTAGTATAAACTCCTTGAATATCCATGGTACTAATGATGATTGGACTAGTTATAATGAAAATGTCTCCTATAAACATGTCAATTTTTGTGGAGTGCATTGGTTTGCAAGTACACACCAAATAAGGAAGATAGATATTGCAAGAGGCATAAGTATTTAGAAACTAAATTGTTGCAAGAAAGTCTTGATGATTGTGCTAAAAATTCAATATTTTTCGCACCCCTTGTGAACTTTGCAATGAACAAGGTAATTTAAATCTCCAATGCAAATTGTTTCATGACCGAACCGTATCCAAAAATTGTGATAATTTAATTACCCTTGAGTATCATAAAGAGCTTAGTCTTCTTTTGGGGTATGAGGAAATGAAACATATAACTGAGGGTATTCCAAAGTTTAATCTTGATAGATTTCTTGATTTTGATCTAGATAAAATTTATATGTATTGTGCGGTGAATTGTATTGAAAATCCTTATATTGCCAACTAATTTAAGAAAAGAAAAGAAATAGAAGATGAAGAGAATACTAATAAAAGGGAAGAGACTTCCCGATATCCTCCTATTATTTTATGATGAATCAGGTAACGAGGAGGAGCCTTCTATTCAACCAATCTCATTAATAAGGAGCTCCAAAAAGAGGATTGAACCCACACATGATGTGAAGAAGAAGAAAAGAAAAAGCAAGAGAGGTAAAAAGATATCTCTCCCAAATAATTCTGCTCCTATTACTATTGTGCCTCATGAAAATATAATTGTGGAAGATAATGATACTTCTTATGATCTTGAAAATATTTTTGGCACTTTCTCGGAAGAATATGATAATTGCTATACTATTGGTGCTATCCATACTATTAATGATGAGAGTGATTATGCTTATGATATGAAAAGGCCCAAGCTTGGGGATGCTATGTTTGATGAAGATGATGTTTTTGAGAATATAGTTGCTGCAATTAATGTTTGTCCCAAGCATGGGGATGCTATGTTTAATGAAGATGATATTTTTAGTCTCCCAAGTTTTGATATGCAAATTTATAATGATGATAGCATGCCTCCTACCTATGATGATTATTGTGATGATACTTATGCTATAAAAAGTAGTGATTATATTTATAAAACTTGTCATGATTATGATTACCCCTTTTCTTAACATTACTCTTTTAATGTGGAAACAATTTATAGTGTTCGAGTCTCTTATGATACTCCCACTATTCCGAATGAGAAGAATCTTGCTTATGTGGAGAGTAGTAAATTTTTTATGCCTGTAGATCATGAAAAGAATGCTTTAGGTTCTGGTTATATTGTTGAATTCATTCATGATGCTACTGAAAATTATTATGAGGGAGGAATATATACTTGTAGGAATGGCAATAATATCAAGTTTCCCCTCTATGTGCTTAAAATGTTGAAGTTATGCTTGTCTTACCTTCCTATGCAAGTTGATTATTGTTCCCGTAAGTTGTTTGCTCACAAAATCCCTATGCATAGGAAGTGGGTTAGACTTAAATGTGCTAGTCATATCATTCATGATGTTCTCTTTATGTTTCGATTCTTATCCTTTATGTGAGCATCATTGAAATCATCATGCCTAGCTAGGGGCATTAAGCGATAGCGCTTGATGGGAGGCAACCCAATTTTATTCTTGTTCCTTGCTTTTTGCGCCTATTTAGTAATAAATAATTCATCTAGCCTCTGTTTAGATGTGGTTTTATGTGTTTAATTAGTGTCTGTGCCAAGTAGAACCTTTGGGAAGACTCGGGCAAAGTCTTTGCGATCATGCTATGAAAAACAGAAACTTTAACGCTCACGAGAATTGCTGCCTTTTTTATTTGTAGAGTGCTATTTAGTTAATTATTTTTGCATATGATTAATAGATAAATTACTAAGGTCCAGCAATTTATTTTATGATTAATAGATAAATTACTAAGGTCTAGATTACTACAGACTGTTCTGTTTTTTACAGATTTTGTTTTCAATGTGTTGTTTGCTTATTTTGATGAATCTATGAGTAGTATCGGAGCGTATGAACCATAGAGAAGTTGGTATACAGTAGATATTACACCAATATGAATTTAGAATGAGTTCACAACAGTACCTAAGTGATGATTTATTTTCTTATACTAATGGAGCTTATGAGTTTTCTGTTAAGTTTTGTGTTGTGAAGTTCTCATGTTTTAGGTAAAAGATTCGATGGACTATGGAATAAGGAGAGGCAAGATCCTAAGCTTGGCGATGCCTAAGGCACCCCAAGGAAATATTCAAGGACAACTATCGGTGTCAAAACCGGCGGATCTCGGTTAGGGGGTCCCGAACTGTGCGTCTAGGGCGGATGGTAACAGGAGGCAGGGGACAGGATGTTTTACCCAGGTTCGGGCCCTCTTGATGGAGGTAAAACCCTACGTCCTGCTTGATTTATTCTTGATCATATGAGTATTACAAGAGTTGATCTACCACGAGATCAGAGAGGCTAAACCCTAGAATCTAGCCTATGGTATGATTGTATGTTGTCCTACAGACTAAAACCCTCCGGTTTATATAGAAACCGGAGAGGGTTAGGGTTACACAAGGTCGGTTACAAAGGAGGAGATATACATATCTGTATTGCCTAGCTTGCCTTCCACGCCAAGTAGAGTCCCGTCCAGACACGAGACGAAGTCTTCAATCTTGTATCTTCATAGTCTAACAGTCCGGACAAAGGATATAGTCCGGCTGTCCGGAGACCCCCTAATCCAGGACTCCCTCAGTAGCCCCTGAACCAGGCTTCAATGATGATGAGTCCGGCGCGCAGTGTTGTCTTTGGCATTACAAGGTGGGTTCCTCCTCCGAACACATCACAGAAGAGTTTGAATACCAGGATAGTGTCCGACCCTGCAAAATAAATTCCACATACCACCGTAGATAGAATAATATTTCCACAAATCTAATTTGCTGACTTGTTTTGGCAACAGGCCATGGCTCGGTGATTATTCGAACCATTTTTCTTCAACCAGCTCCACACGTAACGCGAGGCGGTTTCTTGACACGTCTTGTGAAAGCAGAGATCATGTTCCCCTAATTACGGGATTCTCATCAATACGGTCGTGGGTAACCCAACCGTGCCTAGGACTCCTAGATTTTAGGCAAGTCCCAAACGGCCACTAGGAGGATGCTTGATATTCACCCTCTTTATAAAGGGACAAGGCTTTTACTTTTTTTTCCTCCCGTGCTCAATCAAATCCTTCCCCCGCCTCGATTTCTAACACCCAAAGCCCAGGTCAGGTGCTTCGGACCTTCAATCATGTCCGGATCTAGCCTTCAAGGCCGGTGGATGCCCTCCTCTGTTATGGAAGAGGATATCAAGAAGTTGAGGGAGGCCAGATACCTGACCGCCGAGGTTTCGCATCGGCTGCCTACCCGAGGGCAGGTCATCCCTACTCCCGAACCCAACGAGAACGTTGTGTTCATCTCCCACTTCCCCCGAGGTCTAGGCCTCACTCTGGATCCCTTCGTTAGGGGTTTGATGTTCTATTACGAGCTAGATTTCCACAATCTAGCCCCAGACTCCTTTCTCCACATCTCGGCATTTATTGTCGTATGTGAGGCCTTCCTTCGCATTACCCCTCACTTCGGCCTGTGGCTCAAGACCTTTGACGTGAAGCCGAAGATGGTCGAGGGGCAGCATGTAGCGTGCGGAGGCACATTAATAAGCAGGATCGCAGGAGCTCCATGGACAAAGGATTCCTTTCCAGAGGTGTCCGGATTATGGCAACGGGAGTGGTTTTACATTACAGCTCCCAAAAGTGCCAAGTGGGTGGCTGCCCCTGCTTTCCGCTCAGGCCCTCCACCACAACGGATGTCATGGATTAGCAGAGGGCTGAGCTGGGGTCCAGCCAAGGACGTGCCTATACTGCAGAGCCGCATTCAAGATCTCTTCGAAGGAGATTTCAGTCTGGTTACGGTGGTGCAAGTCATGCTGGTTCGTCGAGTCCAGCCTTGCAAACACCGGCCCCTCCGCATGTGGGAGTTCAACCCAGAAGGACCGCGCGCTATTCAGAATTTCCTGGGCCTGACGCATGAGGAGATGTATAAATCATTCTTCGGACCCCAAATAGAGTGTCCGGATACTACCGAGGATGTGGGCCTGAGCAGCAACCGCACCGCCGACCAAGTAAGTAATCCTTTAGCCGAACACACCTTCTTTCATTTATCATGACGTCATTCTGAGAAATCACTCTTTGACCAGGACTGGCTAACAAAGGTGAAGATGATTCGGTGTTCGGCCCCCCTTCCTGAGGGTTTGGACAATCCGGTACTAGAAAAGATGCTCGAGCTAGCACCTTGCCTGGAGCCCTCAAAGGAAGATAAAGGGGGGAATAATGAGGGCGAAAGCGGGCCCCCATCACTACCAATTCCAATCGAGGGAATGAGCGCCTCCGTGAAGGAGGATAACCAAGGGGAAGAATCTGACCTTCTCTCGCTTCAGGGAAGATAGAGGACTGCCTCTAAAGATCCAGAAACCAAGGTTTCCAAACGGGAGAAGAAATCTCCACCAGAGGGTCCTGCCTTGGAGGGTGCTCTTGCCGCACAAAGTCCACGCGGGGATCAGCCCTCTAACGAGATATAAGTAATCAAAAAGTACTTTAATAGTGAAAATATACTACCTTATCTCTGAGTAAAATAACCGAAGCATTTATCTTGCAGTTCGGATCTTAGCCCTTCTCAGCAGAGCTCGTCTTCGGGGGATCTTCTTCTGGAGATGATGGAGAGCGAAACGCCTCCCCCGGACTCCCCCGCTCAAGAAGCGGGCGACCTTGAAGTGTCGTCACGGAGGGCCTCGCCGGATCAAGTGAGGCCAGAAGATAATCCTATGGTCACCCGAAGTCCCCAGTATCCGGCTCTTCAAGAGAGCAAACAGAAGAGTCCGGCACCGTCTGGTATGCGATCGGACGTACTGAGGGAGCTGTTGGAGCGAGCGGCCATCTCAGAAGAACACCGTATGTTGATGGGTACGGTGATGGAAAGAATTTCGTCCGCCGAAAGCGGGTTGCATGAAGCCTTTATGAGTCTACTGACGGGCTTTGAGGTATGTGAAATGATATACTTTTTGATAGTACCGCACATTTTTAGGTGTGCCCAGTGTAGATAGTAGCCCCTGAGACTCTGGTTGTCGCCGAGAATGGCGGCGAACAGAGGATCGTAGTCCCGGGTAATAACCAAACTGCCTTCATGTGCAAGTGGTTGAAGCTCCGGTGGCAAGCCGGACTAATGAGTTTGCCGAACTAAAGCGGCAACTGGATGCGGCAGATGCCGACATCGAGATTGTTAACAAGTGGCTTCAGGAGGCACAGGGTAAGTGATGTTTTCTGGTGAATGTCACATAGGAAGAGCAGCGTAACGCCAGTATCTTTAATATGTTGTGACTGCAGATGGAGCTGCCACCATGGAGACCCTTCGGGCGGAACTTGCCCGAGCCAAGGAACAAGCAAGAATTAGTAATGCGGCTGCTTTAAAGGCGGCCGAAGAGTTAAGAGCCGAAAAGGCTGCAACTTGTGAGAGCAAAGACAAAATGGCCAAGATGGCTGTAAAGTTAAAATACACTGTCGACCGTTTCCAATTCCTTGAAGAAGAGAACCGAGCGAAGGCGACGGACCTCGAAAAGGCCACGATGGTGGCAAAAGACACCCACTCTGCCATGAGGGCAAAGAAGGAAGAGTTGCGTGGAGCTGGTGATATTGTGGCTGGGAAGCCCTTTTTTCTGCGGAGGAAGTTCGGAGATCCGCGGTATGCCCCTCTGGATCGGATGTGGAGTTCGGCAGACGCATATCTGGATTTGACGACGAGTGCTGTCGATGCGGCCGAATACTTCCGAGATTAAACAGATCATGAAGTGGACAAGCTATTCTGGTTGCAGTTTAACGTTCCAGAGCGTCCGCTTCCACTAACTGATCAGCTTGCCGAATGGGCCGAACTCAATATATTGTCCGGACTTGCCATGAGGTCCATCGTAGATCATCTGTGGCCGGAAAAGCCGAAGCCGAACAGCTATTTTAGCTTAGTGCAGCAGTTCCTTGGTGCGGTGCCGTGCATCAATGCGATGAAGAGGTCGGCATGTATAGAAGGATCGCGGATGGCCATTGCCCGTGTCAAAGAATACTGGGCGGAGATGGATGCTACCACTGTTGCGGTGCAGGGTTCGGCCATAGGCCGAGTGGCTACCGAGCACTATTTTGAAGAAGTTCTTGAGGGTGCTCGTTTGATAGAGGCCCAGTGCTCGAAGAATATTATGTTTGAGTGACATGTATTCCCATTTGTAAAAACAGTGTTTTTATTAAATTTATCAAGGTTGTATTTATACTTTTGCCCGAAAGTAATATGATGCCTCATGTGCGGCCGTTTATGTATACATGTGTATAACCTAAAAGATTGCAATCGTCGGCTTCAGCCCCCACGCATATAATGTGGGAGTGTTCGCAGAAGACGCGTATTCACACTTAATCGAACGTCTTGGTCCTAATAAGGAGGTGATGGCGCATCGAACTAGGCAACCGGACTATAATGCTTTAACACTTTCACTTAGCCATAGGAGTTTGATAGTGGGGCTACTATATAGCCCCTGGTGGCTCCGCACTCATCCGAATTCGGGGTGCATACATGCCTGGCCGGGAAATGGCCCTTCGTTAAGGCGGAGGAATTCTAACATTCCGATAGGTCATCGAGTGGTTGACCAGTCTCACGCTATATCATGACAGTCAGTTTTCGGCTTTCTCTACTGAGGTGCTCGTCCGGATGAACCAGGGCACAATCGCAGTAGTTCTCCTGGTGCCGCCTTAGCCGATAGAGCGGAACGTAAGGCAGCAAAACACAGGTGCCGGGCAAACCCAACATTTGACCAAAGACATGATTCGGAGCTGATGCATATAAGGCCAAACTCGCGACGCCGAACACTCCCTAAGGTATTCGGTCTTTATGGTGTAAACCAGGCCTAAACAGTGCCCTTTGTAAGAAGCCTCTGGTGTCCAGGTATGTGCATTATTCTGACGTGGCCACATGCCAAGACATCAGCATCCTTCTCAATAGTACTGAGAATCCGAGGGATGTGTATCAACAAGAGACAATAAGAATCCTTAGGACGGGTCCCTGCTGCACGTCTATGCCTGTGTCTCCGTTGTGCCATATCCTGGACGGGTGTAGCACGATGGTCATCTATAAAAGAGAGGAACTTAGGTGAAAAGTTGTCATGCAAAAAGGTAGGTTTTAAAGAAACCATGTACAATTCAAGATGAGTAAAAATTGCCACTTGTCTGCGCGCGTTGAGCCCCTTGTATTTGCAATAGGGGTGTGGCCATCAAACCTATATGAAGTACATATAGCTGCGTCGGACTCGTCTAACCGTGTCTGTAGTCTTGACGACCTATCGAATGCTTTAGTTGGTGAGGCCGTCTTAGTGTGCGGCTGCCAAGGCAGCCGCACTCTCTTCGGCGCGCAGGGATCGCTCAATATTTCCATTTACTGTAATGATGCCACATGGACCGGGCATCTTAAGCGTGAGGGAAGCATAATGCGGTATTGCATTAAAGCGAGCGAAAGCTTCGCGTCCAAGTAGTGCTTGATAGCCACTTTGGAATGGAGCAATGTGGAAGGGTAAATTTTCTCTACGGAAGTTATCGGGGAAGCCGAATATAACCTCTAGTAGCAGGGAGCCCGTGCAATGAGCCCCTGGGCCTGGCGTTACTCCTTTAAAGGTAGTATTGTTGTGGCAAATTTTCGTTGGGTCTATCCCCATTTTGCGGATTGTGTCCTGATATATCAGGTTTAGACTGCTGCCACCATCCATCAGGACTCGTGTGAAGTGGTATCCGTCAATTATTGGATCTAATACCAAGGCAGCCCATCCTGCACGCTGGATACTTGCTGAGTAATCCTGATGGTCGAAAGTGATCGGTTGAGACGACCAGTGGCAGGACTCCACGGTGATAGGCCCTTGGGCATATTTCTCTGGGAGTACCGCTTTGTTTCTCCCCTTGATCACGTGTAACATGTTTACTGTTTTGAATTTTGGTGGAAATTTCTTTTGTTCCCCAGTGTCTTGCTTGAGAGGCTCATCCTCGTCTTCGCTTGGTGTATCCTCCCCCTTGTGTACGGCGTTGAGCTTGCCGGACTGCTTGAAGACCCAACATTCTCTGTGGGTATGATTAGCGGGTTTACCAGGGGTACAATGGATCTCACATATTTGGTCCAGAATTTTGTTTAGGCTGGACAGTTCATCTCTGGCACCTTTAGAGGGCGGCTTTTCCTGACCTGGCCGAGAGCTTCTGAATCCAGCGTTTACCGCCGTGCTCTTCGGGTTGTCTTCTTTATTCCGGCGCTTATTATTTTTGCTGCGTCGTGATTTCCCATTTCCATCTCTAACTTCGGATGTACTTGGGTCGCTAGTGCCACATCTGGCTAGCCAGCTGTCCTCACCCGCGCAAAAGCGGGTCATGAGGCTTGTTAATGCTGCCATTGTTCTCGGCTTTTCATACCGTCGATGTCTTCGGAGTCGAAGTCGAGCATGTCGGTTAAGTCATCGATAGTGGCTACTAAGTGGGTGGTGGGTGGGCGGCGAATTTCTTCGTCATCCGCATCCCAATCCTGCCGGACATAGTTCGGCCAGGACTCTCCTGACAAGGAGAGAGACTTTAATGAATTCAGTATGTTGCCGAAGGGCGAGTGCTGAAAAATATCCGCGGAGGTAAACTCCATGATCGGCGCCTAATCGGATTCGCTAGGAACGAGCGTAGGCGGTTCGGAGTCCATGGCCGGAGAAGGATCCGGTAGTCTGACAACACGGCTCTCATGCAGGGTAAGGTCGATGTTCGGCTCGATCGCCGCTGAGGGTAAGGCTGCTGTGGCGGGGTCCATCCACCCTTCCATGGACAGCGCAACTGGCTCCGAATTGAGGGCCGGAGCGGCTGCCGGTGCGATCTCCTGAACACTGTCTGATGGTAGAGCTAAATCGTACTCATCGTGACCGTGTGACGCACAAGGCAGAGGCTCGAATCCGTCGAAGATCAAGTCTCCGCGGATATCGGCCGTGTAGTTTAAGCTTCTAAACCTGACCTGGTGGCTAGGGGCATAACTTTCAATCTGCTCCAGATGGCCAAGCGAGTTGGCCCATAGTGCGAAGCCGCCGAACACAAAGATCTGTCCGAGGAGAAAAGTCTCACCCTGGACTGCATCGCTATTGATGATCGTAGGAGCCATCAAGCCTAACGGCGACGACACATAGGAACTCTCAATGAAAGCACCAATGTCGGTGTCAAAACCGGCGGATCCAGGGTAGGGGGTCCCGAACTGTGCATCTAGGGCGGATGGTAACTGGAGGCAGGGGACATGATGTTTTACCCAGGTTCGGGCCCTCTTGATGGAGGTAAAACCCTACGTCCTGCTTGATTTATTCTTGATGATATGAGTATTACAAGAGTTGATCTACCATGAGATCGGAGAGGCTAAACCCTAGAAGCTAGCCTATGGTATGATTATATGTTGTCCTACGGACTAAAACCCTCCGGTTTACATAGACACCGGAGAGGGTTAGGGTTACACAAGGTCAGTTACAAAGGAGGAAATATACATATATGTATTGCCTAGCTTGCCTTCCACGCCAAGTAGAGTCCCATCCGGACATGAGACGAAGTCTTCAATCTTATATCTCCATAGTCTAACAGTCCGGACAAAGGATTTAGTCCGGCTGTCCGGAGACCCCCTAATCCAGGACTCCCTCAACAACCAAGATGTAACGCCCCGAGACCGATGTGCCAGGTGTCGTGCAGTTATTCGATGTTGTTGCGTTGTCATTGCTTGCGTGTCATGCATTGCATATCATGTCATCATGTGCATTTCATTTGCATACATGTTCGTCTCTTGCATTCGAGCATTTTCCCCGTTGTCCGTTTTGCATTCCGGCGCTTCGTTCTCCTCCGGTGGTCATTTCTAGCTTTCTTTCGTGTGTGGGGATTAAACATTTCCGGATTGGACCTAGACTTGCCAAGCGGCCTTGGTTTACTACCAGTAGACCACCTGTCAAGTTTCGTACCATTTGGACTTCGTTTGATACTCCAACGGTTAACCGAGGGACCGAAAAGGCCTCGTGTGTGTTGCAGCCCAACACCCTTTCAAAGTGGCCCAAAACCCACCAAAACCTTCTCCATCATCTATAGCGTTCGATCACGATCGCGTGGCCGAAAACCGCACCTCATTTGGACTCTCCTTGCTCCCTCTATGCCTATTTAAAGACACCCCCGAAAATCTCCTTCCCCTTCCTCTCGAAACCTTAGATCCATTTTTTTTCCGCCGCCGCCGGACGAAATCCCGCCGACGGACATGTCCGCCCGCGACGTCTGCCGCCACGTGTCGCCGCCCGACTGGCCTCAGCC
>NC_041380.1:408909085-408931352 GCF_002162155.2 Triticum dicoccoides
GGGCCCGCGCGAGCCCGCGCCGCCGCCGCGTGCCGCCCGCCTCTTCCTCCTCGCCTGCCTCGCCGCCGCGGGCCACCATCGCCGGCGCCGCCTTGCGCCGTCCCGACAGCCGCCGGAGCCGAGCTCCCTCGCCGCCGTTGCTCCGGCACCACGCCGCCCGTTGACCTCCTCACGATCCGGCGACCCGAGCGCCCTTCTCCGTCGGTCGCCGCCGCGTTGCGCCGCGCCCCGCTCATCGGAGCTTCGTCGCTGGCGCCGCCATGTCGCCGGAGCCCGCCGACCGAACCTGGTGGATCTGGATGAGATCCACCACCTCCTCCAACCAAACGTCCTCGCCTCGCCCGGATCTCCTCGTCCCGGGTCCTCCTCGTCCCGGTTCCCGCGAGGTCTAATTTTCACTAAGTCCCCAGAGTTTCCAGATTGATATGCCCATGTTCATCGCATCGTAACTTTGCACCCGTAGATCCGATTTGAGCATATAGCATATCAAAATGTTCACCTCAGAGAGTACATCATTACATTCCATTGCATCATTTTCATTTGAGTTCATCTTGATGCCCGAAATGCTGTTAGAAGAGGGCTACTTGAGTTTATTGTCAGATCTGCTACTCCATTTAGGTTTTTTTCATTTTTGCCATGATTAATGTGTGCATGATATGCCCATGAGTTCTACATGTGTTTTATTAAGGGTTTTTCCATCTTTCCAGAGGTGCAACCCATGTATTTTTGTGATGTGTGTGGTGACTAGCACAAGCTTGCAAAGTGGTGCACTTAGTAATTCTGTTTTCAGGGACTTAGCAATTCCACTAAGTCCTTCAGCTGTTTATCTCATATGCTCATATGTCCATGTTGTTTACTAGTGATCCGTGCCTCTTTCGAGGATGATCAGTAAGGATGATTTGTTAATATTGTAGTGCTCTATCCATCCATGTCTTTGTTTATAATTATGGAGCACCCTAGCTTGAGTCAATCGAGCTCTACTTTTGCTACTTTGTGAATCTGGGCAGATTGTCAACTTGTTTGCAATTTTGCCGATGATGTTGTGGTTGATCCGTGCATGCTATGCTTTTGTTCTTGCCATGTCTAGATTGCATTTTGTGCCTTCTTGATGGATGTATGCTTGTCTTGCCATGACTTGCACCGTAGTGAGTGCATCGAGCTCGTAAACATGCCTACTTGAGATATATTTCAGCATGTGCCAGTTTTCACTAAGTCTGAAAACTGATTATGTTTTTGCTATGTTCACAAGCTTGCAATTGTATTTTCTGATCCCTTTTGGCTCAAGTTCACTAAGGGACTTTTGTTAAGCTCTTTGAGTAGCTCCATTCCCTGATTTACTTTGCCATGTTCAGGTCCTGTAGCATGTAGTTTTGTTGCTCCGAAGAGTGCTACCTGATCTGAAATTCTAGACAAGTGTTAATTTCACTAAGTCTGAGATCTGTTTGCCATATGCATTTTTGCCATGCTTGTTTGGACCTGTTAATGGATGAATTGGCCGTAGCTCAGTGCTAGACTTTTGTTAATCATCATGAATGCATCCCTTCCATGTATTTTGTTGCCATGTTTGGGTGTTGTAGCTTGTTCATCTCATTGCATTTAGATGGCTACTTGCTGTAAATCGCAGACCGGTGTCATATTTGAATTGCTTGCTATTTCCAAACCGTAACTCTGATTCCGGTGTTCTTTATATCGTTTTCAAGCGATTTCATCTCATCTTTCCAGTGGAACACTTGGATTTCCATGTTGAGGCCAGCTTCATGCATTCCTTGTCCAATCATGCATATGCATCGCATACCGCATCCCGCATATCATGTCATGTTCATGTGTTGGTTTGTTTACTATGTTGTGTGCTTCTTTCCGGTGTTTGCTTCTTCGGGTTGGTTCCGGTAACATCGTGTTGTGAGGACCTGTTCGTCTACGTTCCATTTGTCTTCTTCATGGACTCGTTCTTCTTCCTTGCGGGATCTCAGGCACGATGATCATACCCTCGAAATCACTACTCTCTTTGCTATGCTAGTTTGCTCGCTCTTTTGCTATGCCTATGCTGCGATACCTACCACTTGCTTATCATGCCTCCTATATTGTTGAACCAAGCCTCTAACCCACCTTGTCCTAGCAAACCGTTGTTTGGCTATGTTACCGCTTTGCTCAGCCCCTCTTATAGCGTTGTTAGTTGCAGGTGAAGATTGAAGTTTGTTCCTTGTTGGAACATGGAGGTGTTCTTCCTTGTTGGAATATGCTTACTTGTTGGGATATCACAATATATCTTATTTAATTAATGCATCTATATACTTGGTAAAGGGTGGAAGGCTCGGCCTTATGCCTGGTGTTTTGTTCCACTCTTGCCGCCCTAGTTTCCGTCATATCGGTGTTATGTTCCCGGATTTTGCGTTCCTTACGCGGTTGGGTAATAATGGGAACCCCTTGACAGTTTGCCTTAAGTAAAGCTCTTCCAGCAATGCCCAACATTGGTTTTACCATTCGCCACCTAGCCTTTTCTTTTCTCTTGGGAGTCGCGCTCTTGAGGGTCATCATTATTTTACCCCCCCCCCCCCGGGGCCAATGCTCCTCTGAGTGTTGGTCCAAACTAGAGTCCTGTGCAGCGCCCCCTCGGGGAAACTCGAGGTTTGGTTTTAGTTGTATGGAGCGCTCATCTGAGTGTGCCCTGAGAAAGAGATATGTGCAGCTCCTATCGGGATTTGTCGGCACATTCGGGCGGTGTTGCTGGTTTAGTTTTACCCCATCGAAATGTCTTGTTGTACCGGGATACCGAGTCTGATCGGAACGTCTCAGGAGGAGGTCTATTCCTTCGTTGACCGTGAGAGCTTGTGATGGGCTAAGTTGGGACACCCCTGCGGGGATTTGAACTTTCGAAAGCCATGCCCGCGGTTATGGGCAGATGGGAATTTGTTAATGTCCGGTTGTAGATAACCTGAACTTGACCTTAATTAAAATGAATCAACAGCGTGTGTCACCGTGATGGTCTCTTTCCGGCGGAGTCCGGGAAGTAAACACGGTTGTTGGAGTTATGCTTGACGTAGGTTGTTTAGGATCACTTCTTGATCATACTTTCTCGAACGTGCTTTGCCTTCTCTTCTCGCTCTCATTTGCGTATGTTAGCCACCATATATGCTAGTCGCTTGCTGCAGCTCCACCTCATACCTTTACCTTACCCATAAGCTTAAATAGTCTTGATCACGAGGGTGCGAGATTGCTGAGTCCCTGTGGCTCACAGATACTTCCAAAACCAGCTTGCAAGTGCCGATGAGTCCGTGCAGATGACGCAACCAAGCTCAAGGAGGAGCTCTATGAAGATCTTGTCCTTTATGTTGTTTCGTTCTAGTTGATCAGTAGTGGAGCCCAGTTGGGGTCGATCGGGGACCTTTGTCGCATTTGGGGTTCTTCTTTTATTTTGGCTCCGTAGTCGGGCCTTGATTGTATTTGGATGATGTAATGCTTTATTCATGTAATTGTGTGAAGTGGCGATTGTAAGCCAAGTATGTATTTCTTTTCCCTTATTGTATTACATGGGTTGTTTGCGAAGATTACCTCACTTGCGACATTGCTTTCAATGCAGTTATGCCTCTAAGTCATGCTTCGACACGTGGGAGATATAGCCACATCGAGGGCGTTACACAAGAGCCTAAGCTTGGGTATGCCTCGGAAGGCATCCCCTCTTTCATCTTCGTTCATCGGTAACTTTACTTGGAGCTATATTTTTATTCGCCACATGATATGTGTTTTGCTTGGAGCGTCAATTTATTTTATTTAGTTTTGCTTGCTGTTTGAATAAAATACCAAGATCTCAAATTCTTAAATGTTAGAGAGTCTTCACATAGTTGCATAATTATTGGACTACTCATTGATCTTCACTTATATCTTTCGGAGTAGTTTGTCATTTGGTCTAGTGCTTCACTTATATCGTTTTAGAGCACGGTGGTGGTTTTATTTTGAAGAAATAGATGAATTCTCGTGCTTCACTTATATTATTTTGAGAGTCTTAAATAGCATGGTAATTTGCTTAAATAATCCTAATATGCTAGGCATCCAAGAATAGTAAAAACTTTCATATAGAGTATTGAATACTAAGAGAAGTTTGATGCTTGATGATTGTTTTGAGATATGGAGGTAGTAATATCAAAGTCGTGCTAGTTGAGTAGTTGTGAATTTGAGAAATGCTTGTGTTGAAGTTTGCAAGTCCCGTAGCATGCATGTATGGTAAACATTGTGTAACAAATTTGAAACATGAGGTGTTATTTGATTGTCCCCCTTATGAGTGGCGGTCGGGGACGAGCGATGGTCTTTTCCTACCAATCTATCCCCCTAGGAGCATGCGTGTAGTGCCGAGGTTTATGATGACTTGTAGATTTTTGCAATAAGTATGTGAGTTCTTTATGACTAATGTTGAATCCATGGATTATACGCACTCTCACCCTTCCATCATTGCTAGCCTCTTCGGTACCGTGCATTGCCCTTTCTCACATTGAGAGTTGGTGCAAACTTCGCCGGTGCATCCAAACCCCGTGATATGATACGCTCTTTCACACATAAACCTCCTTTTATCTTCCTCAAAACAACCACCATACCTACCTATTACGGCATTTCCATAGCCATTCCGAGATATATTGCCATGCAACTTTCCACTGTTCCGTTTATGATGACACGCATCATCATTGTCATATTGCTTTGCATGATCATGTAGTTGACATCGTATTTGTGGCAAAGCCAGCGTTCATAATTTTTCATACATGTCACTCGTGATTCATCGCAATCCCGGTACACCACCGGAGGCATTCATATAGAGTCATACTTTGTTCTAGTATCAAGTTGTAATCATTGAGTTGTAAATAAATAGAAGTGTGATGGCCATCATTTTCTAGAGCATTGTCCCAAGTGAGGAATAAAAAAAGAAAAAAAGAGAAAGGCCATAAAAAAGGCCCCCTCAAAAAAGAGAAAGGCCATAAAAAAGAGAAGGCCCAAAAAAGAGAGAAAAAGAGAGATGGGACAATGTTACTATCCTTTGCCACACTTGTGCTTCAAAGTAGCACCATGATCTTCATGATAGAGAGTCTCTTGTTTTGTCACTTTCATACACTAGTGGGAAATTTTCATTATAGAACTTGGCTTGTATATTCCAACAATGGGCCTCCTCAAGTGTCCTAGGTCTTCGTGAGCAAGCAAGTTGGATGCACACCCACTTAGTTTCTTTTGTTGAGCTTTCATACATTTATAGCTCTAGTGCATCCGTTGCATGGCAATCCCTACTCCTTGCATTAACATCAATCGATGGGCATCTCCATAGCCCATTTATTAGCCTCGTTGATGTGAGACTTTCTCCTTTTTTGTCTTCTCCACATAACCCCCATCATCATATTCTATTCCACCCATAGTGCTATGTCCATGGCTCGTGCTCATATATTGCGTGAAGGTTTATAAAGTTTGAGATCACTAAAGTATGAAACAATTGCTTGCCTTGTCATCGGGGTTATGCATGATGAGAGCATTCTTGTGTGACGAAAATGGAGCATGACTAAATTATATGATTTTGTAGGGATGAACTTTCTTTGGCCATGTTATTTTGAGAGGACATAATTGCTTAGTTAGTATGCTTGAAGTATTATTACTTTTATGTCAACATGAACTTTTATCTTGAATCTTATGGATCTGAATATTCATGCCATAATTAAGAAGAATTACATTGAAATTATGCCAAGTAGCACTCCGCATCAAAAATTCTGTTTTTATCATTTACCTACTCGAGGACGAGCAGGAATTAAGCTTGGGGATGCTGATGCGTCTCCATCGTATCTATAATTTTTGATTGCTCCATGCTATATTATCTTCTGTTTTAGATGTTTATGGGCTGTATTATACACTTTTATATCATTTTTGGGACTAACCTATTAACCCAGAGCCCAGTGCCGGTTTCTGTTTTTTCCTTGTTTTAGAGTATCGCAAAAAAGGAAAATCAAACGGAGTCCAATTGACCTGAAACTTCACGGAACTTATTTTTTGAAGGAAAGCAACCCGGGAGACTTGAAGTCCACGTAAGGGAAGCAACGAGGAAGCCACGAGGCAAGGGGGCGCGCCCACCCCCCTAGGCGCACCCTCCACCCTCGTGGGTCCCTCGTGGCTCCCTGGCATACTTCTTCCACCTATATATCTCCATATACCCTAAAACAATCGGTGAGCATAATAGATTGGGAGTTCCGCCGCCAGAAGCCTCCGTAGCCACCGAAAACCAATCTAGGCCCGTTCCGGCACCCTACCGGAGGGGGCAATCCCTCTCCGGTGGCCATCTTCATCATCCCGGTGCTCCACATGACGAGGAGGGAGTAGTTCTCCCTCGGGGCTGAGGGTATGTACCAGTAGCTATGTGTTTGATCTCTCTCTCTCGTGTTCTTGAGGTGATACGATCTTGATGTTTCGCGAGCTTTGCTATTATATTTGGATCCTATGATGTTTTCTCCCCCCTCTACTCTCTTGTAATGGATTGAGTTTCCCCTTTGAAGTTACCTTATCGGATTGAGTCTTTAAAGATTTGAGAACACTTGATGTATGTCTTCCCGTGCGTATCTGTGGTGACAATGGGATACCACGTGATTCACTTGATGTATGTTTTGGTGATCAACTTGCGGGTTCCGCCCATGAACCTATGCATAGGGGTTGGCACACGTTTTCGTCGTGATTCTCAGGTAGGAACTTTGCGGCACTCTTTGAGGTTCTATGTGTTGGTTGAATAGATGAATCTGAGATTGTGTGATGCATATCGTATAATCATACCCGCGGATACTTGAGGTGACATGGGAGTATCTAGGTGACATTAGGGTTTTGGTCTATTTGTGTCTTAAGGCGTTTTTCTAGTACGAACTCTAGGGCTGTTTGTGACACTTATAGGAATATTCCAACGGATTGATTGGAAAGAATAACTTTGAGGTGGTTTCGTACCCTACCATAATCTCTTCGTTTGTTCTCCGCTATTAGTGACTTTGGAGTGACTCTATGTTGCATGTTGAGGGATAGTTATGTGATCCAATTATGTTATTATTGTTGAGAGGACTTGCACTAGTGAAAGTATGAACCCTAGGCCTTGTTTCAACGCATTGCAATACCGTTTGTGCTCACTTTTATCATTAGTTACCTTGCTGTTTTTATATTTTCAGATTACAAATACTCATATCTACTATCCATATACCACTTATATCACCATCTCTTCGCCGAACTAGTGCACCTATACAATTTACCTTTGTATTGGGTGTGTTGGGGACACAAGAGACTCTTTGTTATTTGGGTGCAGGGTTGCTTGAGAGAGACCATCTTCATCTTACGCCTCCTACGGATTGATAAACCTTAGGTCATCCACTTGAGGGAAATTTTCTATTGTCCTACAAACCTCTGCACTTGGAGGCCCAACAACGTCTACAAGAAGAAGGTTGTGTAGTAGACATCAAGCTCTTTGCTGGCGCCGTTGCCGGGGAGGTTAGCTCTTGAAGGTATATCTTTAGATCTTGCAATCGAGTCTTTTAGTTTCTTGTTTTATCACTAGTTTAGTTTATAAAAGAAAACTATAAAAAATGGAATTGAGTTTGTCTCATACGCTTCATCTTTTTAATATCTTTCGTGAGTATGATGGAAAGGAAAATTGTGCCAAAGTGTTAGAAGAAGAATGCATTAAAATGTTTGGCATTAAATCTTTGAATGATGAGCATGGTTGCAATGTTGTTAGTATAAACTCCTTTAATATCCATGGTACTAATGATGATTGCACTAGTTATGATGAAAATGTCTCCTATAAGCATGTCAATTTTTGTGGAGTGCATTGGGTTTGCAAGTACACACCAAATAAGGAAGATAGATACTGCAAGAGGCATAAGTATTTAGAAACTAAATTGTTGCAAGAAAGTCTTGATGATTGTGCTGAAAAATTCAATATTTTTCTCACCCCTTGTGAACTTTGCAATGAACATGGTCATTTAAATCTCCAATGCAAATTATTTCATGACCGAATCGTATCCAAAAATTGTGATAATTTGATTACCCTTGAGGATCATAAAGAGCTTAGTCTTCTTTTGGGGTATGAGGAAATGAAACGTATAATTGAGGGTATTCCAAAGTTTAATCTTGATAGATTTCTTGATTTTGATCTAGAGAAAATTTATATGTATTGTGCGGTGAATTGTATTGAAAATCCTTATATTGCAAACTACATAAAGAAAAGAAAAGACATAGAAGATGAAGAGAATACTAATGAAAGGGAAGAGACTTCCCAATATCCTCCTATTATTTCTTATGATGAATCAGGTAACGAGGAGGAGCCTTATATTCAACCAATCTCATTAATAAGGAGCTCCAAAAAGAGGATTGAGCCCACACATGATGTGAAGAAGAAAAGAAAAAGCAAGAGAGGTAAAAAGATATCTCTCCCAAATAATGCTGCTCCTATTACTATTGTTCCTCATGAAAATATAATTGTGGAAGATAATGATACTTGTTATGATCTTGAAAATATTTTTGGCACTTGCTTGGAAGAATATGATAGTTGCTATACTATTGGTGCTATCCACACTATTAATGATGAGAGTGATTATGCTTATGATATGAAAAGGCCCAAGATTGGGGATGCTATGTTTGATGAAGATGATGTTTTTGAGAATATTTGCTGCAATTAATGTTTATCCCAAGCTTGGGGATGCTACGTTTAATGAAGATGATATTTTTTGTCTCCCAAGTTTTGATATGCAAATTTATAATGATGATAGCATGCCTCCTACCTATGATGATTATTGTGATGATACTTATGCTATAAAAAGTAGTGATTATATTTATAAAACTTGTCATGATTATGATTACCCCTTTCTGAACATTACTCTTTTAATGTGGAAACAATTTATAGTATTCGAGTCTCTTATGATACTCCCACTATTCCGAATGAGAAGAATCTTGCTTATGTGGAGAGTAGTAAATTTTCTATGCTTGTAGATCATGAAAAGAATGCTTTAGGTGCTGGTTATATTGTTGAATTCATTCATGATGCTACTGAAAATTATTATGAGGGAGGAATATATACTTGTAGGAATTGCAATAATATCAAGTTTCCCCTCTATGTGCTTAAAATTTTGAAGTTATGCTTGTTTTACCTTCCTATGCAAGTTGATTATTGTTCCCATAAGTTGTTTGCTCACAAAATCCCTATGCATAGGAAGTGGGTTAGACTTAAATGTGCTAGTCATATTCTTCATGATGCTCTCTTTATGTTTCGATTCTTATCCTTTATGTGAGCATCATTGAAATCATCATGCCTAGCTAGGGGCATTAAGCGGTAGCGCTTGATGGGAGGCAACCCAATTTTATTCTTGTTCCTTGCTTTTTTCTCATGTTTAGTAATGAATAATTCATCTAGACTATGTTTATATGTGGTTTTATGTGTTTAATTAGTGTTTGTGCCAAGTAGAACCTTTGGGAAGACTCGGGGAAAGTCTTTGCGATCATGCTGTAAAAAACAGAAACTTTAGCGCTCACGAGAATTGCTGCCATTTTTATTTGGAGAGTGATATTTAGTTAATTCTTTTTGAATATGATTAATAGATAAATTCCTCAGGTACAGAAATTTATTTTATAATTTTATGGGTTACAGAAGTATAAGCTTGATCCAGATTACTACAGACTGTTCTGTTTTTGACAGATTCTGTTTTCAATGTGTTGTTTGCTTATTTTGATGAATCTATGAGTAGTATCGGAGGGTATGAACCATAGAGAAGTTGGAATACAGTAGATATTACACCAATATGAATTTATAATGAGTTCACAACAGTACCTAAGTGATGATTTATTTTCTTATACTAACAGAGCTTACGATTTTTCTGTTAAGTTTTGTGTTGTGAAGTTTTCAAGTTTTGGGTAAAAGATTCGATGGACTATGGAATAAGGAGTGGAAAGAGACTAAGATTGGGGATTCCCAAGGCATCCCAAGGAAATACTCAAGGACAACCAAGAGCCTAAGCTTGGGGATGCCCCGTAAGGCATCCCCTCTTTCTTCTACGTTCCTCGGTAACTTTACTTGGAGCTATATTTTTATTCGCCACATGATATGTGTTTTGCTTGGAGAGTCAATTTATTTTATTTAGTTTTGCTTGATGTTTGAATAAAATACCAAGATCTGAAATTATTAAATGTTATAGAGTCTTCACATAGTTGCATAATTATTGGACTACTCATTGATCTTCACTTATATCTTTCGGAGTAGTTTGTCATTTGCTCTAGTGCTTCACTTTTATATTTTTAGAGCACGGTGGTGGTTTTATTTTGAAGAAATAGATGAATTCTCGTGCTTCATTTATATTATTTTGAGAGTCTTAAATATCATGGTAATTTGCTTAAATAATACTGATATGCTAGGCATCCAAGAATAGTAAAAACTTTCATATAGAGTATTGAATACTAAGAGAAGTTTGATGCTTGATGATTGTTTTGAGATATGGAGGTAATAATATCAAAGTTGTGCTAGTTGAGTAGTTGTGAATTTGAGAAATGCTTGTGTTGAAGTTTGCAAGTCCCATAGCATGCACGTATGGTAAACATTGTGTAACAAATTTGAAACATGAGGTGTTATTTGATTGTCCTCCTTATGAGTGGCGGTCGAGGACGAGCGATGGTCTTTTCCTACCAATCTATCCCCCTAGGAGCATGCGCGTAGTGCCGAGGTTTTTGATGACTTGTAGATTTTTGCAATAAGTATGTGAGTTCTTTATGACTAATGTTGAGTCCATGGATTATACGCACTCTCACCCTTCCAGCATTGTTAGCCTCTTCGGTACCGTGCATTTCCCTTTCTCACATTGAGAGTTGGTGCAAACTTCGCCGGTGCATCCAAACCCCGTGATATGATACGCTCTTTCACACATAAACCTCCTTATATCTTCCTTAAACAGCCACCATACATCCCTATTATGGCATTTCCATAGCCATTCCGAGATATATTGCCATGCAACTTTCCACCGTTACGTTTATTATGACATGCATCATCATTGTCATATTGCTTTGCATGATCATGTAGTTGACATCGTATTTGTGGCAAAGCCACCGTTCGTAATTTTTCATACATGTCACTCTTAATTCATTGCAATCCCGGTACACCGCCGGAGGCATTCATATAGAGTCATACTTTGTTCTAGCATCGAGTTGTAATCATTGAGTTGTAAATAAATAGAAGTGTGATGATCATAATTTTCTAGAGCATTGTCCCAAGTGAGGAATAAAAAAAAGAGAAAGGCCATAAAAAAGGCCCCCCAAAAAAAGAGAAAGCCCATAAAAAAGAGAAGGCCCAAAAAAAGAGAGAAAAAGAGAGAAGGGACAATGTTCCTATCCTTTGCCACACTTGTGCTTCAAAGTAGCACCATGATCTTCATGATAGAGAGTCTCTTGTTTTGTCACTTTCATACACTAGTGGGAAATTTTCATTATAGAACTTTGCTTGTATATTCCAACAATGGGCCTCCTCAAGTGTCCTAGGTCTTCGTGAGCAAGCAAGTTGGACGCACACCCACTTAGTTTCTTTTGTTGAGCTTTCATACATTTATAGCTCTAGTGAATCCATTGCATGGCAATCCCTACTCCTTGCATTAACATCAATCGGTGGGCATCTCCATAGCCCATTGATTAGCCTTGTTGATGTGAGACTTTCTCCTTTTTTGTCTTCTCCACATAACCCCCATCATCATATTCTATTCCACCCATAGTGCTATGTCCATGGCTCGCGCTCATATATTGCGTGAAGGTTTATAAAGTTTGAGATTACTAAAGTATGAAACAATTGCTTGGCTTGTCATCGGGGTTATGCATGATGAGAGCATTCTTGTGTGACGAAAATGGAGCATGACTAAACTATATGATTTTGTAGGGATGAACTTTCTTTGGCCATGGTATTTTGAGAGGACATAATTGCTTAGTTAGTATGCTTGAAGTATTATTACTTTTATGTCAACATGAACTTTTACCTTGAATCTTATGGATCTGAATATTCATGCCACAATTAAGAAGAATTACATTGAAATTATGCCAAGTAGCACTCCGCATCAAAAATTCTGTTTTTATCATTTACCTACTCGAGGACGAGCAGGAATTAAGCTTGGGGATGCTGATACGTCTCCAATGTATCTATAATTTTTTATTGCTCCATGCTATATTATCTTCTGTTTTGGATGTTTATGGGCTGTATTATACACTTTTATATCATTTTTGGGACTAACCTATTAACCCAGAGCCCAGTGCCAGTTTCTGTTTTTTCCTTGTTTTAGAGTAACACAAAAAAGGAAAATCAAACGAAGTCCAATTGACCTGAAACTTCACGGAACTTATTTTTGGAAGGAAAGCAACCCGGGAGACTTGGAGTCCACATAAGGGAAGCAACGAGGAAGCCATGAGGCAGGGGCGCGCCCTCCACCCTCGTGGGCCCCTCGTGGCTCCCCTGACGTACTTCTTCCGCCTATATATCTCCATATACCCTAAAACGATCGGTGAGCATAATAAATCGGGAGTTCCGCCGCCAGAAGCCTCCATAGCCACCAAAAACCAATCTAGACCCGTTCCGGCACCCTGTCGGAGGGGGCAATCCCTCTTCGGTGGCCATCTTCATCCTCCCGGTGATCTCCATGATGAGGAGGGAGTAGTTCTCCCTTGGGGCTGAGGGTATGTACCAGTAGCTATGTGTTTGATCTCTCTCTCATGTTCTTGAGGTGATACGATCTTGATGTATCGTGAGCTTTGCTATTATATTTCTATCCTATGATATTTTCTCCCCCCTCTACTCTCTTGTAATGGATTGAGTTTCCCCTTTGAAGTTATCTTATCGGATTGAGTCTTTAAAGATTTGAGAACACTTGATGTATGTCTTGCCGTGCGTATCTGTGGTGACAAAGGGATACCATGTGATTCACTTGATATATGTTTTGGTGATCAACTTGCGGGTTCCGCCCATGAACCTATGCATATGGGTTGGCACACGTTTTCGTCGTGATTCTCAGGTAGGAACTTTGCGGCACTCTTTGAGGTTCTATGTGTTGGTTGAATAGATGAATCTGAGATTGTGTGATGCATATCGTATAATCATACCCACGGATACTTGAGGTGACATTGGAGTATCTAGGTACATTAGGGTTTTGGTTGATTTGTGTCTTAAGGTGTTATTCTAGTATGAACTCTAGGGCTGTTTGTGACACTTATCGGAATAGCCCAACGGATTGATTGGAAAGAATAACTTTGAGGTGGTTTCGTACCCTACCATAATCTCTTCGTTTGTTCTCCGCTATTAGTGACTTTGGAGTGACTCGTTGTTGCATGTTGAGGGATAGTTATGTGATCCAATTATGTTATATTGTTGAGAGGAATTGCACTAGTGAAAGTATGAACCATAGGCCTTGTTTCAACGCATTGCAATACCGTTTGTGCTCACTTTTATCATTAGTAACCTTGCTGTTTTTATATTTTCATATTACAAATACTCATATCTACTATCCATATACCACTTGTATCACCATCTCTTCGCCGAACTAGTGCACCTATACAATTTACCATTGTATTGGGTGTGTTGGGGACACAAGAGACTCTTTGTTATTTGGTTGCAGGGTTGCTTGAGAGAGACCATCTTCATCCTATGCCTCCTACGAATTGATAAACCTTAGGTCATCCACTTGAGGGAAATTTGCTACTGTCCTACAAACCTCTACACTTGGAGGTCGAACAACATCTACAAGAAGAAGGTTGTGTAGTAGACATCACTGCTGCGGTGCAGGCTGATGGAAAGCGGTCGGGACACACTGCTGGAACGTGTTGTCGAGCTGCTAGACGCGGCAGCCTCGGGAGCCCCTCCCTTCTGCCATCAGCTTTCTCCTCAGGCCGCTACGGCGATTCTCAGCGGGCTACGCCTCCACCACGCACCATCAGGCGCGCCGGGGGGGCTTCGTCAACACCAGCATGGCTGGCGGCGCCGGGGGATCTACCACCCCCGTACCGCCTACAACAAGCATGGGCACAAGCATCGCCTTCCATGGCCCAAGTGGGATGTCACGCTATCACCCCTAGGACGTCACGCTGGGTCGGGTGACATGCAGTGTGGGGTACCACGGCGAGGTGTTCGGGGTAACAGCCCCAGAAGCCTACGTGCGCCGCATGACGGACCAGGATTACACGCCGGAGGACGACCCCGGCTCGTTCGTTGGAGAAGATTGGGAAGAAGGGACGCTAGGAGTCGAGGCCTTCCAAGAGCTGTCGGGGAACCACCACGACCGCGCGTGCGATGACCACTATAGGGTACCCCTAACCCCTCAGGAGCAAGCTTACGCTAACGATGAGTCGCAGGAGGAGCAGGTCACCGCAGCGACAGGCGGCCCTAGCTTGACAGCCCCCTAGCAGCGAGAGGATCACGTTGGGGGCTGCAGGAGAGGGGCCGGGAGCCAGGCCCCTCCCCAAAGCGTACAAGGCCAGGGGATACCCGGAGGTAGGCCCTCTGCCGGGGAGGCTTCGACGACCCTTCCCCCGGCAGAGGACCTGCGGTCGCCGAGGGAACCGCTGGCGTCCCCTTTCCCTCCCTTGTGCCGTCCTGGTGACCGGTCAGCATAGAGGAGGTCGAGGGCGGCGCAAGGCGGGGCCCTCGTCTGGCGATATGAAGCAAGGCCGGTTCCTGTGAAGCTCGCCGCCCGTGATACTCTCACGTAATAATGAGTTGGGGCTGTACACGCCCCGGAGTCTCAGGAGCGCCGGCCTCAGGCCCTGGGGCTCCCTCCCACGCCTAGTGGAAGCACTTAGCTCCACGCTGGTGAGAAGACTTGAAGACCTAAGACTAGACTAGGTGCCGAACGCAGCCTTTTGCTTTGGATCTCTCTTTCTGTGGCTTTGCTTTCTGGATCTGGATTTAAGTTGAAGCTGATTTTTTATCGATGCACGCGGGGGTGCCTTTTCTCGTTCGAGCCATTTCTCGCCTTCTGGATCTCGTTTGGTTTGGGACTCATGTCCATCGCCTTTCCCTCGCAAGCTCCTCGAGAGCCGGACTGCACAAGGCGCACGCTTGTCAAGCACACGCCAGCGCTGCAGCTGGCGCTCACCTCTTAGGGGGGCCCTCAGACGGAGTGATAGACTCCACATGATTCTCAGAAGTTCGTCGCTTCACGACCCAGCCCGGAGCTGGTGCTGACTAAGGTAAACCACGACGGGAAGCTTGTCCCCGGCCTCACGAGTTCACGAGGACACATACCCACATCGCATAGGAAAGTAAAAACTGCAATTTGCTTACATGAGGAGCTCCCCCTCTCAAAATGCTCTTACAAGTCTTCCAGGGCCACGCCCGAGTTCTACGTGCAGGATGAAACAACAGGAGAATAGGGGATCAGCCAGAAATATCACTCGCTACATCACCCGCGGACGCGTCCCTCTCGTCGTCATCATCTTCGTCGGAGTCGTCGCCGCCGTCGGCAACGCCCCCATCGCCGTCGTCAACCACGTCGCCTTCATCTGCGACGACAACAACCGCGTCATCCTCCAAGGTGAAGGCCCTAACCAACGCGTCCACATGGTCCTCTACCCAACGCGCCAGGTCGCCCCGGACGGCCGTGGGTACGAGGGCAATGGCGGCATCGAAGTCAAAGTTGGGGTCGGCATTCAGAAGGTGGCTGAAGACACGGGAGAAGGCGCATTGAAGCAGGACACGACCCCTTTCCTCCACAAGCTGGTGAGCTCTGGTAGATCGAGCCTCCAGGCGCGTCACCACCTCGGTAAAGAAGGTCAGGTGGCTGGCATAGTCGTTCGAGTGGGGGCCGGAGCATTCTCGTCGCAGATATAACCCAGGGCGGTGTTAGCCCTGTTCCGGAGGCCTTGAAGCATAGGAGCATGCTCGCGCTCCAGCGTCCGGCGCTGGAGCACCTCCTCCCTATTTTGCCGTGCGACGGCCTCGGCACCTTCAACCCGGTTCCGGAGAGAAAGCAGCTCGGCGCGGGCGGAGGCCAAGTCCGCCTGCACTGTAACCAGGGTGGCGGCTGTGGCCTCCGCACGCCTCTCAGCCTCATCCAGCCTAGGCCTGAGGGCGGCGGCTCTGCCCGCATCCTCCAGACCCGCGAGCTTCAACTTTGAGTCATACATACCCTCTAGATCTACGCGAACCTCTGCCACCCGACGATTGATCTCCTCCTCGACTCCGGCCTCGCAGGCCCCGACGGCGTCTTCTGCCTGAGCAACTTGACGCTCCCTCGTCTCCAGTTGCTCGAGCTCGAGGCTGCGGCTTCCAGGGCCAGCGTATCCTCGCGCTTCCGGACCTCCTCTTCCTCCGCGGGCGTCCCCCTCAGCGATGCAAGAGCGGCCCCGTGCGCCTCCACCTGCTGCTCGAGGGACGCGCTCCAGGCCTAGAGCCCCACTCGCGCTCTTCCGCTGTCTTGCGATGGCGATTGGCCTTGCGAGCCTCTTCCAAGGCTCGCAAGCGGGCTTCATGGGTGATCTTGAGGGACGCCTCGGCTTTCGCATTCTCGAGGTCGCGCTGGTAGCGACCGAGGTTGATGGCCACCTTCAGCTTGTGCTGCTCCTCCACCAGCCGAAGACCTTCAGCCTCAAGACGCGAATCAACACCGGCAAGCTCTTCACCAAGGCGGCTCTTCGCGCCTATCTCCTCCTGGAAGAGCTCATGATGAACCACACTCCTCCCACGCTTGAGGTCGAACGCTCGACCTGCCTCGTCCTCCACCTCGGGGGCAGTGGGTGGGGCATCAAGTGGCGCACCACCTCCCGGCGGGGGGCTGGGGGCTGGCACCGCACCTGTCGTTAGCCCGTCCTCGAGAGGGGCCCAAGCAGATCGGGGCTCGCCACTTGAAGAGGAACCAAAGATCGAGGTCAACCAGCGGCTTTCCATGAGCAAGGGAGGAGTCTTGGGCACGCCCGCCAAGCTCCACACCAGGCCATGGCGGAGGGGCGGCCGAACTGCGGACTCAGCGCGCCATGAAGGCGAGGACGCTCCCCCGACCGACCCTACTCCAAGGGCGGCAGGCGGGCCAGGAACGCTCAAGGTTGATGGGGGAGTTGATGAAGGAGGAGGCAGCCTCTCGGAAGACGCAACAGCTTCAACGGAAGGAGCCCTGAAAGACAGACGTCAGAATAAGAAGACCACACGCAGGAAGCCACGGCAATAAGATACTCATGCGTCAATGGCGATGTACTTCCGTCGCTTCAACGGCCCGAAGATATTGCTGCCACTGGGGGATCCCTTCCTCTTGTGGAGCTCCTCAAAGTCCACAGAAAGACGACCAAAGCGCTGGACGTGACGGCCGGTGCGCGGCGGAGCCGAAGAAGAACCAAGAGGGATGGCTTCAGAGGGGCCCAATCATGGCGAACAGCCTTGCGCCCTCTCACTGCAACCTCCCGAGGCTCCTGGAGCCTCAGCGTCGGGAGCCGCATGCCGCGCCTCCTCAGCAACCAACACCTCAGGAGAGGGGTCGCAGGCCCCCGAGGACGACGCCCCAGGATCACCGCTCATCGTATGCTCCTCCGCACATGAGCCGCCGGCCCCCGTCGGAGCTCGCCCCCCGCACCATCACCTGGGGCAAGCTCGGCACCGGTGGTAGGGAGGGGGACCATGATGACGGGGTTCTCGCGGGGCCCCTCAAGCCGACTGGGCGCAGCCCCCACTCATCAAAGGAAGGCATGTTTGTGGCAAATGTGACTTTGTTCTCGCAGCGGTACAATAGGCAGCTGTTCCTGGGCACCTCATCCGGCAGAGGGACACCTGATAGGACCGTGAGCACTGTTTGCCGCACCGCAAGAGCAAGCCCCTCGTCCTGAAACCTCATGTTCTCCTGGCTGCGAAGCAAGTCCCACATCGGGCGGGAGTGGCACTGAAGTGGAGCAACTCAACGCCTGACAAACTCCCTCACCACCATGGGCGCGGTCACGCCGAGGTCCTTCAACCACCTCAGCCTGGCCCAGACGGGGGCAAGGCGGGGGCTCGTGAGCTTCTGATGACCCCAGCCGGAGTTTGGAATAGCAGGCCCCACCGGAGCTTGGAGCAGAGGGTTGAGCACGCCAGCGTCAACAAACACCCATTGAGTATGGAACTCGCTCGTGGATGAAGGGAGCTCGAAGTCGATCCCCACGCCTGTCGTCGCAGCCATGGCCTGGAAGCCCACGCACCCCGAGCTCTGCCAGGGACCGGTGAGATGCAGCGAGAAGAAGTGGCGAAAGAGTGCCATGGAAGGAGCGATGCCCACCATGGCCTCGCACAAGAAGGCGAAGATAGCAAGAAGGATCACGGTCGGCCCGTTTGTGGTCCATTAATACGTTGAGATGCAGTGAGAAGAAGTGGCGGAAGAGTGCGACGGAAGGAGCGATGCCCACCATGGCCTCGCACAAGAAGGTGAAGATAGCAAGAAGGGTCACTGTTGGCCCGTTTGTGGTCCGTTAATACGTTGGGCCGTTTACATAGCGTCATCAAATACGGCCTATTAACGATGGCCCGTTACGGTCGGCCCATGAACGGACGATTCCAACTCTAGCCCGTTTACGGCCATCATGCGGCCTGTTATTGGCCCATGTTTGGCCAATCGATCATACGGCCCGTATAAGGCCCATTGATGATACGGCCCGTAGAAGGCCCATTGTTTCTACGGCCGGTAGAAGGCCTACTATTTCTATGGCCCGTAGAAGGCCCACTGTTTCTACGGCTCGTAGGAGGCCCAGTGTCACTACAGTAAATATTAGCCCATGGTTATTGTGGCCTAATTTTAAAAAATAGGTTATTGCAGCCACTAGTTAACCACGGAAAAAGAACTGCAATGACTACAAGCAAACAAATAAACAAGACAAGAAGGAAATAAATAAGCAAGCAACTAACGCTAGGCTATCACGGCTATTACACATATTATATCCACTGGGCATCAAAGTTCGCCACCAGTGCAAATATAGGGAACAAAGCAGCATATCATATACACTGGCCGTCAAAATTGGCCACCAGTGCAAATAAACACGGCAGCAAAACAAGAGCATAACTGAAACAACTTCAGAAGAGCTCAAGAAACGTTATCCTGGGTATCCACCATGCTAGCAATAAGCTTAGCAAGCTGATTAGCTTTGTCCTGTTTGGTGCTAAAATCCTCCAACGCTTGTTGTTGCACCAGAAAGTATGCATCTGAATGCTCTAGGGACTTCCCCAGTCCTTCTACTTCTTGTCGCAGCACAGCTGATCGATGTCTTTCAGCTTGTAGTTGAAACTCAAGAAACCGAACTGATTCAGACAGTGAATTTGAATAGCTTGTGCAAGCGGTAGTGGACAGTAACTCCAACACTAAACCAAGACAGGATGTGTCACTATCCTGAACCTTATCTGCATTATTTCCTTTACCGTTGCTTAATAAGGCACTCTTCCCCAATATTCTGTCAGCATTCTAAAAGAAGAAACAAGCAGACACATAACAAGTTTAGCATGTACTAGTATATGAAACTCATTTTGGTGAACCAGTTCATTAGTAAGGTGGACAGGATTAAACTACCAAGTCTTCTATTGCCAAGTACTAGTACATAATAAAAGCACCAAACAAACATATATCTATGTCCTATGGTAGCAATGGAATCTCAAATTAGAACAGTTGTTCTTCAGGTTTAGGCACTTGTTCTACATGAAGAGAGTACAGTAAGACGCAAGAATATAATACTTAAAAATAGAAAATGAGCTCATAGACCTTACCACATTCTTGGTTCGGGACCAGTACAGAACAAGGCGTTCCTAGTCATCGTCTAGTAAATGTGTCTCAGGAGAACGTAAGGGAATTTGATGAGTTTCTTTGTCGGTGAAGTACGTTTTCTTCAGGTAATTCTGATACTACCACCAAGCATTCTTGAAGATAGCAGAGGTATTAGCATAGGTTACCTCAGCCTGAGTTTCCAAATCGGTCCTTCTCTATAGAGAAAAATGGGAAAATTTGTTGTATTATAACCATCATGGAGGTAGGATGTATGGGACAAAGCAAAGTAATTGCCATGAATAACATTACTTACACATAACTCCTAGACAAACACCTGCAACTGGCATTTTCCTTCATCTTCAGTATAATATTTCCAAGATGGGAAGATACGCACATACGATTTAACAACATCAAATGCGATAGATGCTAAACTACAACTAGCTGGTTGTGCTTCCTCCACAGGAATAGGCGTACTAACTGGTGGAGTTGGGGTTCGCCGTGATAGTACTGGCCCTTTGGGCACTAGAGCTGCCTTACTAAATGCTCTTGTTTGGGAGCTTTGTGGTGGAGATGGTGCTGTGTCAACAGGAACTGGGTTACTATCGGCTGGGGTTGGGGTTAGATTGGGTGAAGCTGGTTCTCTGTCCATCGTAGTAGGGGCACAATCTGCGAGAGTTTGGGTTATGTGTGGTAGGGCTAGTTCTTGTGCATGTACAACCGGGGTGCTATATCCACCAAGAGGTAGCACTGTTTTATTTGAAGACCATGTTTTTAATCCGCTAGATACTGGCATCAGCCGCTCCAATTCAAATGGCTGATAAACAGGAAACATAGTTGAATGTACAAACATTGTATGAGAGACAGAGGCAATAGATAGTGTGGAAAAAAGAGGGCATGAAATAGTTGACATGTATATTGTTTAACTAAAACGGATAGCATGACATAATTTCACATATATGATGTCTATCTAAACTGGATAGCATAGCATAACATAATTCAAAGATATGATGAATAACTAAACAGGATCGCATGACATAATTCACCTACATGTTATCTAAGTAATCAGGATCGCATCATTTAATTCACATATGTGATTTATATGCTAAACAGAGGGCATTCGATATGATGTCTGAACTAAGAACATTGTGTTGAATATTGTGTATATGATGTCTAAACTATGCAATGCAAGACACCGTATGCATGATATGAGCAGTATAACCGTGCCAAGTTAGAGCATACACCTCAGTGGGGGAATAGGACTGGTCATCTGTCTCTGAATCCATCTCTGAGGAGCTATCGGGACCCAACAAGAGATCTGCTTCGACAGGTAGCAATGTCTGCTCTGAAGGCCTTGTTTTCACTCCAGATTTTTCCATCTCCCACCCAAATGGCTGATTCACAGAAAGAGTAGTTTAATGTACAAACATTGTCGACAAATGGAAATGTAATGAAGAAAAGGATGGGCAAGATATCATTCAAATACATGATGCCTGGTTAAACAGGATGGCATTGCACATTTCACATATATTATGGCTGGCTAAAAGACATGACACTGCATAATTCCCATATATGATATAGAAACTAAACATGTGGCATTACAGAACATGTCTAAACTAAGCAGATGACATATATGATGTCAAAAGTAGACACTGCAAGGCAACATATGCATGATATGACTAACATCATCATGCCAAGGTAGAGCAAACACCTTGGGGGGTAAATAGGAGTGGTCAGCGGCGTCCGAATCCGCCTCAGAACAGATATCTTCCTCTGGATTACAATCTGGAGAGGGGTGGGGAGGGTTTGCCATTGAACCCACCATGGAGCGATGACTGCATGACATTGTATTGCCGTGCAAAACTCTTCTCTTTTTCTCTACATGTTCAGCATGACTGTGTACAATATTTGACATGCATACGAAAAAAATATGGTGAGATTATCTAAGGAGAGCATGCAGAAATTTAGAGTGATGGTAACAACCAGTGGATCGATGTTTTTCCGTTGAACCAAAATAGCCCTAATGGATCGACGTGAATGTATAGTAATAAGTGATGCAACAAGTGTACAACCGCTTTGCCGTAGCCGTGTCGACCTCAGTATCATTGGGTTGGTCGCTGAAGCAGTTGAGGCAGAGATGGCTGTCGGGGGTGTGGAGGAAGATCTGAGGAATCTGTAGACGGCGTCCAGGGCACTGCTCTGTTGTGACGGATCGTTCTGCCGTTGGAGCAGCTCCGGTGAGCCATAAGACGTCAAGGCTGAAGCAGCACAAGACAGACATCGTCAATCTCAAGTGGGATTCTAATAGCATCTCCAATAGATGATGTAAAATGGATGTAAAATTAACATCACCAAAAACCACCTGACTACAACAGATGAGGTAAAAATTGTTGACTCTGAACTTAACTGTCGAAACTGAAATTTACTGTGGAATCTGAATGCTACTGTCGAAACTGAACGCAATGGTAGCAGAGAGGCACTTGACATGTAGTTTAGGGAGGGCCTGCAGTTCATCTTCAACCTGCACCCCCCTGAGCCGCCAGCCACCACCGGCCGAACCGCCG